>NC_135967.1:34409068-34723235 GCF_053455715.1 Rhinoraja longicauda | reverse complement strand
ATGCGTTGCTTAAGATCCTGGAATGCCCCCTCAACAGCTGGAGGCCAGGCAAACGTGATGGAGGTAGACGCGAGAGCAATGAGAGGAGCAGCCGGGATGCTGTAGTTGCGGATAAAGCAGCGGTAGAAATTGGCAAAGCCGAGGAAGCGTTGTAACTCCATCCTACAGGTTGGCTCAGGCCAATCTACCACCGCTCTCACCTTTCCTGGATCCATCTGACATGGCCAGCAGAGAGGAAGTATCCCAGGAAGGACACATTGGGCTGGTGGAACTCACACTTCTCTGCCTTGACGAACTGCTGGTTCTCCCATAGCTGCTGCAGGACGAGACGGGTATGTTCCGATGCAGAGCCAGAGTAGACGAGGATGTCATCCAGGTACATGAAGACAAACCGGTTCAGCATGTCACGGAGCTCATCATTGACCAGGGCCTGGAAGACTGCCAAACATGTCAGGAGGTACTCGTAATGCCCGCTGGCAGGGCCGTCTTAACGCATGGGCCTGATGGGCACTTGCCCGGGGCCCCACGAGCATAGGGGCCCCATTTTATCGACCATTTACATTTTTATTCCTGTGAGTAGTTGTCGTAGGGGCCCCAGTACACTCCTTTGCCCGGGGCCCATAATGCTGTAAAGACGGCCCTGCCCGCTGGGTGTGTTCAAGGCTGTTCTCCACTCTTCTCCTTCCTTGATGCAACCTAGCGGTAGGCATTACACAGATCCAGCTTAGTGAGCATGGTGGCATGCTGCAGGCAGTTGAAGACAGAGGAGATGACTGACAAGGGGTAACTATTCTTGACAGTGATGTCATTCAAGCCTTGATAATCAATGCAAGTGCGAAGGCTGCCATCCTTCTTACTCCCGAAGAAAAATCCTGCCCCGGTGGGAGAGGAGGATGGATGGATTATACCAGTTGCCAGAGACTCAGAAATGTTTCTCTCCATGGAGTCGATCTCAGGAGCAGAGAGCGAATACAGACAACCGCAGGGTGAAGGTGTACCGGATAATAGGTCAATGGCACAATCATAAGGGCAGTGAGGAGGTAAAGAGGTGTCTTGGGACTTGCAAACAACCTCTTTCAGGTCTTGATACTCGGATGGTACCTTGGACAGGTCAGGATAGTCACTAGGAACAACAGACAGAGGTGAGTGGAGGGCAAGCGGAGCGAAGACAATTAAGGTGACAATGTTGCCCCCAAGTGGAGATCTTGCCAGTGGACCAGTTGACAGTGGGATTGTGAGTTGTCAGCCAAGGCCGACCCAGAACAACTGGAACACGAGGTGAGTTTAGTAAGAGCAACTGAATGCTCTCCCGGTGGTTACCATTAACACAAAGTTCTAGTGGGAGCATAGTGAGTGAGGTCATACCAATGGTTGTCCATCAGGTGCACTGGCTTGCCGGGGCTCCTACCCTTACTGTGGGAATCTGGAGTTTCTGAGCTAGAGTGATATCAATGAAGCTATCATCAGTGCCCCTGAGTCAATGAGAGCATCGAGTTTCAACAACTTGTTTCCAATGAGTACAGTGACAGGAGCGAGTCCAGTGGAAAGAGGAGGGAAATAAACTTTGCTCACTCATAATCCCTCTCTAACTGTTGGCTTTTACTGGGCAGGCAGCGATGAAATGTCCAGAAACTCCATAGTAGAGACAACCCCTCCCCCGTATACGTCTCAGGCGCTCGGCCTCGCTCAGCCTGGTGCGGCCAATCTGCAGAGGCTCCACCACCACTGGATCAGGGCCGGGATGTGTGAGGTTTCTAGCTTCAGAGGGAAGTGGAACAATAGGTTCACTATGACAAGAGCAGTGTGAAGGGTTAGGTGACTGGTAAAGAGCTGTTGATAGCCTGGCTCGCTTTCCCTCTTGGAGCTGGTTATCTAACCGGATGGTTACAGCAATCCGCGAGTCCAGATCAGAGGAGAGGTCACGAGAGGCCGACTCATCCTTCAGTTCTCGTTGAGGGCATGAATGAAGACACTGAGCAGAGCAGTATCACACCAACTGCTCTATCTGTATCCGTGGTCCTAAAGTCAATGGCGTTATCAGCAACAGAGTGGAGATGCAGCATCCTCTGGGCTGCCTCTCTTCCTACTAAAGGGTGGTCGAAAATCCTTCCCAGCTCAGCCGAAAAATGGGCAAAGTCCTGACAGAAATCTAGCTGTCTCGCCCGGGCAGCTGTACCCCAGGCTGAAGCACGTCCAGGCAGCAGGGAGATGGCATCAGCAACCTTGGAGCATGCTGTGCTGCAGCAGGACGGTCGTAGCTCAAATACCAAGGAGCACTGAGCCAAAAAGGACCTGTAGGTAGTTGGATCGCCATGGTACCTCTCCCAGGTAGAAAGAACTGGTTCCCTAATGGACTGGATAAGGCTAGGAGTGGACAGAGGCAGAGAGGCAGCAGCTGAGTCGGGAGGATCTGGCAGCAGTGCGAAGTGTACCAGATGCTGGTTGACACTGGTTGTTAACCGCTGGGTAGTATAAGTAAGTTAGTCTATTCAAGTTAGTAAGTTGGTCTAGTCGAGCCTCATGAGCGCCGAGAGTGGAGCCTTGGTGTTGAACAGCCCTGCGTAAACGAGTCTATAAATCCTCAATCTCTCGTCGGGCTGACCAGGATTGCCTGCCAAGTCCATACTGGCCAACTAATCTGTCAGAAGGCTCAGGAATTGAGAGGACTCAAATGCATGCACACCCAGACAATAGACAATAGACAATAGACAATAGGTGCAGGAGTAGGCCATTCAGCCCTTCGAGCCAGCACCGCCATTCAATGCGATCATGGCTGATCACTCTCAATCAGTACCCCGTTCCTGCCTTCTCCCCATACCCCCTCACTCCGCTATCCTTAAGAGCTCTATCCAGCTCTCTCTTGAAAGCATCCAACGAACTGGCCTCCACTGCCTTCTGAGGCAGAGAATTCCACACCTTCACCACCCTCTGACTGAAAAAGTTCTTCCTCATCTCCGTTCTAAATGGCCTACCCCTTATTTTCAAACTGTGGCCCCTTGTTCTGGACTCCCCCAACATTGGGAACATGTTATCTGCCTCTAATGTGTCCAATCCCCTAATTATCTTATATGTTTCAATAAGATCCCCCCTCATCCTTCTAAATTCCAGTGTATACAAGCCCAATCGCTCCAGCCTTTCAACATACGACAGTCCCGCCACAAGTCAAGGAGAAAACCAAAATCCAAATGCAAACATAACCGACTGAATACAGAACTGATTAGTCAGCAGGGAGTGAATGTAGATAGGCATATAACCCTTGACTGATGAGGGGAGGAGAGTGAATGCAGGTGTAACTCATGATTAGATCAGGGGAGGAATGTGGAGAGAGTCTCAATTGTCTGGAGGTGTGGCAGGTGTGACAAAATTTTGTCCTAAACTAATTCTAACTCTAACCCCCAGGGTGTTGACAAATGATGGATCCAATAATAGTAATTCTGCCAAGGAGCAGTGGTTGGACTATAATTTATTGGAGCTGATCTTTGTCTTGCACTTTTATGATGTAAACATTACTTACTCATCAAATCAAGTCTCAGTATTATCCAAGTTATGCTGCATTAATGCACCAAGGGGTTGTAAATGAAACAAAGAGCTATATAATCATTAGTGGGCATCTCTACTTTTGATGATAAAATAACTGAAGACAGTTGAGCTCAGTACAATAACAGTATAACAGTATAACAGAGCTTTATTTGTCATTCGGTACCGAGGTACCGAACGAAACTACATAGCAGTCATACAAAAAAAGAACACAAGACACATAACCCCAACACAAACGTCCATCACAGTGACTCCAAACACCCCCTCACTGTGATGGAGGCAACAAAACTTTCACTCTCTTCCCCACGCCCACGGACAGACAGCTCGTCCCCGACCGACCCGCATAGTCCCCGCAAGGGGGTGGAAGTCCACGCGGCCGAATCGCACCGGGCGCTGAAACGTCTCACGGCCGAGCCGGGCGATGAAAGGCCCCGCGACCAAGCCTTGCGCAGCTAAGTCCCGTGGTCGAGCCGCACCAGCGATGTAAAGTCCCGCAGCCGAGCCGCACCAGCGATGAAAAGTCCCGCGGCCGAACTGCACCGGGCGATGTAAAGTCCCGCGGCCGAGCCGCACCGGGCGATGTTAGGCCCCGCAGCCGAGCTGCACCGGGCACTGTTAAGTCCAGCGGCCGAGCCGCACCGGGCGATGTAAAGTCCAGCGGCCGAGCCGCACCGGGCGATGTTAGGCCCCGCAGCCGAGCCGCACCCCGCGCCGTGAGGAAGAGAAAAGTTTCCCCCACCCCCCCCCACCACCCCCCCCCACACCCCCCCCCCACACCACCACCCCCCCCCACACATACACAACCAAAACAAATACAAAAACCATCCCAACACCGACACACAACAAAAAAAAAGGAAAAAAGACGAATAGACTGCTAGCGAGCCGCAGCCGTTAGGCGCCGCCACTTCCCCTCTCCCATCGGGCAACAGGTATAGAAGTGTGAAACGCACATCTCCAGATTCAGGGACAGTTTTTTCCCAGCTGTTATCAGGCAACTGAATCATCCTACCACAACTAGAGAACGATCCTGAACTATCTACCTCATTGGTGACCCTCAGTCTGTCTTTGACCAGATTTTACCTTGCACTTAACGCTATTCCCTTATCATGTATCTTTACACTGTAAATGGCTCGATTGTAATCATGTATTGTTTTTCCGCTGACTGGTTAGCATCCAACAAAAGCTTTTCACTGAATCTCAGTACATGTGATAGTAAACTAAACTGAAGATAACTCCTGCAATGATTGCAACCAGTCAAAGACTCCAAATATATCACACACAGCTACTAAGGAGAAGAACTGCTGGTTGCCATCCTGGCAAACAAGACATTGTCACTTGAGCACTTGTTAGATACAGTCTGTAAAATCCAGTAAATTATTCCAGCAAAGCCTCAGGAGGTTCCAGTTAAAGCCATGCTTATTTTATTGGATCCTAGTTAAGCTTGAACATCTGGTTTACTTGGCGGTGAGTCTTGTACCAGCAAGCACATAAAATAAGATGGTTGTAGATGATGGAGGTCTTAAAAATACTTACTGGCTAGCTGTTTGCAAAAGAGAGATAGACGCATAAAATAAGGCAGATGACACCTGTGAAGAACTCAAAAACAAGGCCAAAGAACAATGCAGTAAGAGCTATGTAACAAGCCAGAGGCCATTAGTAAGCCATAGATATAATTTATATTCTGGAGGCATCCTTCTGTATGCAGAGACTGGGTCCAAACTGCTTGTAGAAAGGAGTGCTCAGTTCCAGTTGGAACAGGTGTGAAGTGTGAAAATGCAGGAGGAATTTTGAAGAAGGGCAGAAATAAATGAAACATTGTGCGGCTAACAGATCAGCAGTAGATAGACACAAAATGCTGGAGTAGCTCAGCGGATCAGGCAGCATCCCTGGAGAAAAAGAATAGGTGACGTTTGGGGTCAAGACCTTTCAGAAGTGTGCTTTGCTGCTCAGGTGCCTTCATTATTGAACATTTCACATTCCACCAATCTCGCCATGTGCAAAATCCATTCCCCTCACCCATACACAACAATTCAGCCACTCAACCTTGGGCAAACATTTCACAGATACCAATTTACTTTAGTACAAATCACATCGTAATATTAATCATAAGTGAAAATGCTACTTCCTAACCAAAACCCAAAGCTGGGGAACACAAGAAAGTGCTCAAAAGATGGTTCCAAATTTAATGAGAACCAATGTAAAAATTGTATTTACTGCCAAGTACACGATACACAAATATGAATCCTTATTTGTACTTGTGTGTGATGCAGCTTTCTGGCAAAGGGAAATGAGGCCTATTCAGATCTATGGTCTCATTGCTGAGAGACTTCTGGCCAGCATTCTCAAAATATCTGTGTTTATGCAAAGGCATATGCAGTCTTTGGGGCATGAGTTAGCATGTTAGTTGTGGAGCACTCATTAAGAGTAGCAACAAATGAGAAATTGACATTTATGTCTCCTTCCACCACCATATAGTGCATATAGAATCATTGAAACATCATAGTACAGAAGAAGAAAATTCAGTCCTAGTATCTGCTGATTTCTAGGGCAGCAATCCAATCCATACCATTCTTTGTCTCTTATTTCCTGTACCTCTGTAAATTATTCTCTCAATAGCATTTGCGATTCCCAATTGAAGGCATTCATTGGTTCTGTTTCCAACACCCTTATAGACAGCAAATTAAGTAATGAACAATGAAGGGAAGTTCTTCACATTCCCACTTTATTCCTCACTCGAGTATTCCCACTCGAGTTTGATCCTGCCATCAAACAAAGCAATGCCCTAGGGCCCTTATCCTTGCCTGTGCCACAACGTTTAAAAGTTGGTTCCAATTCTTAAAGATGAGCGTGTTTATTTGTAAAGAACTATGGACCAAAAGCTGTCAGATGGTACTACTGTAGATGGGACATGTTGATCGGTGTGGGCAAATTGAACCGAAAGGCTTGTTTCCACGTTGTTGTGACTCTATGACTCTAACTGACAGCTGCCAGCCCATCTTGATCCACAACATTTGAGAGCTTACAATTGTTTTTGAAGTTTGTTGGATATGGCTTCTTGCTGATGTATCCTTGTTGTTGTATTCTCTTTCCTATGGACCTCAAGATCTGGAAGCAGCAATTGTTGATGCTTCTGCTGGTGCAGATGCTGTGTACTGCTGCTTATGGAAATGGTGTCCATGCTGCTTCTGCTCTTGGTCATTTTGGTCCTTCTATGAAGTCAAAAACAACACACAGCATCAGTGGAGCCACCCTGACCTGAATGACCAGCATTCTGCTGTGCAGGTCAAATTTGTAAACTTGTAACTTGTCAAAAGAACCCCCAAGCATTAGCACTAGTCTTTTGTACATGCTGGCTAAGAAGGAGGCTGTGAAGATTTAGTACTTACTGTCCTTGTCCTGTTTGGTCTTTGCTCCCAACAGTTGGGCAGTCATGCTTTGCTTTCACTTGCAAGCCTGGAAAACAAACTGCAAAAGCTAAATCATTGTTGTCATCAAACAATTAATATTTTGGAATTGATAACCACTGCTTTTCTTGAATAGAGTCAGTGCACACTCATATGTCACGATCAAGTGTATATATTGGTGGACTTTTACAAGTTTTCCCCCCATGCTGTGATTATCTATAGCTTTAACTCCCACCCCATAGATTTTTACAGATGAAAATGTATCCCCTCATGGAGTGGAAGATTTGGTAAAAATAACACTAGCCTTCAATTGTACATTCTGCTAAAAAACAACATTCAGAATATTGTTATGCTCCTTGCTACAACATACATTATTTATTGTCATTCTGATCTCTTGAGGCCATTGTTAGGGTAGGCTGCTTTAGCTGTGCTACCTCCAAAATTGGGCCACTTACAATTTTCAAGCCACTCATGTTACTATTGAGTATTTTCCCACACTGTTCCTCTAGGGTCAGATGTCATGGCAAGAGTGTATTGTTCTGTATTTTAAGCCCTTCTTCAGGAAATGTTTACTTGCAATATTTTGTTCAAAGAAAGCATATATCTGCAAAAGATGTGCTGCAATGTGATTGTAATTGAGCTTCATACTGATTTTTGACACTGGGTGCAAATGGTTATCATTGCTTCTCTAGTTTGCGAGGTATTCTCCCTGGGATAAGCTCAATGTTTGCTATCATTGTAAGAATTTTTACTGAGCGTGACACCCAAGAACATAATATATACGCAGAAGGACTTGTCCAGCATGTTGTGGGATAACTATAAAGCACAAGGAAAGTATTGTGATATCATCTTGCAGATTATAGCATTCCAAGCAAGATATTATACTCTGAACACATCGGCTAGAGAATCATGATGTGAGAATTCTGTGCAGAGTGTACTTAGCTGTAGGCACTGTTACAGAAGTGTTTGGAAATAGCTATCAGCAGCCAAATGTTCACACTTGATTTGGTTGTTGTAGGAGAGCAGAGGAACTTATTCCCTGCTCCTGGTGTTCTCATTTCCTTTCACCAGTGGGTGACAAAGCCAAAGTGAGTGCCTGTGCTCGTTTATAGGGACTGAGAGCACACCTGGGAATGTCTGCATTTTGCTGACCCTGAGAACCATTTCAGGCTACACACTCCAATTGTCTTGCTTTCTATGTGAATCTAATCCAGAGTTCCCAAGCAAACATTTTATGAGCAGCAATGTATGAAAGGGCCCAGGATATTCTCCCCAACATTGGAAACGTTCTTCAGCTCTGATTTTGCCCCTCCATGCAAAATGTGCTGACGTCTTCAGACTCCCTTCATCAGTGTACTGACCAAGAGCTGGAGGACAATGAGAAACTGATCTTTCATCACCGGTGCTAAAAATAAATGCAAAAGTAAAAGTTGTGCATCTTATGCTACCTGGCAAATTTGGTTCCATTGGTTTTAATAAGTGACCAGGGCCAAATCATCTTACTTATGTGCAAAAAACATCTGAGATCAGCAGCTGGGAGATTGCCTCCACTCTTACCAGTTGATGTTCTAGTGCTGCCTGCACGTCTGATACCACTTATTGCCTTTTTGCTTGCGACAGGTTAGAGGAGACAAGTAGAGCCCCGTACCCAGAGTTTATTCTGAAGTCCCAGAATCTTAGTAATTTTCAAATTACAGTGACCTTGAGCGAAGTATAGAGAGTTAACAGTTTACTATGAGGTAAGAACAGAGAAGGACAAAGCAGGTTAGGAAATTACTAATTTTTTTCACATAGGAGATATGGACATAATTGGCATGTTCAGCATTTATTGCTAATCTCTAATTGCACTTGACAAGGTGACAATGAGCTGCCTCCTTATGCCTCTGCATCCTTTGTGGTAAAGGCATGTACACAATTCCACAGGAATTAGGAAGTTTCAAATATTTTTCCCCAGTAAAAATGAAAAAAATGCAGCAATATTATTCTAAGTCTTGACTGTGAGCTTGGAAATATTCAATCCTATTTCTAATTTGTAATGATAGAATGACTTTGCAGAGGCAATAAGTGAATCATTAACTGCAGCATTTGACTGTTTTATTATTTATGCCACTGTTCCAGTTGTTAGTTCCAGTTTTATTTATGATGCTGTTCAAAGTTCCCGATTAATGGCAGTCTCATGCACACCTCCCCCAAGAACCACTGGCTGTTCATCATTTGGGAATCACCAGTGGAAATCCCATTGAATGTCATGTCCAAATTTCTGATTAACTGTAAAATTTATTGTGGGATTAAGGATTGGAAATGAGGATATGCAGTAAAACAGTTTAATGTTGTATGAACCAAAAGATGTGAACTGGTACTCTTAACGCAGAGACTTACAGCTGATGTTGTTTTCAACTTTCCTACAACCCATTACATGGTTAATGGCTGTGGTCCAGTGTCTTGTAATCAGGACTGAGTTAACAGATATAAAAACTGAAAAAGTTGAAGGTTCTCAAGAGATCAGACAGCATCTGTGATGAGAGAATCATTGCTTCCATTCAGTTTAACTCTGTTTCTTCCATTATTGATGCTTCCTGACCCTTTGAGAATTCCTGGCATTTTCTACCTTTCCAATTTTCAGCACCTACAGTGCTTTGCTTTTCAATTACTGAGTAAAGAGATACCTACTCATAACTGTGCCAGGTGCATTGCCAGATGGCACTTCTTGTAAAGGTCTGTCACCTCTCAGTCAGAGAGCTGGGCCTGCAGTTCTCGTGGACCAGTAGGTATTTCACGTTAAAAGATTTCATTTGAAAATATGAATGATACCAGGCTATGCAATCACAGAAATTGACATTTTTGAGATGAGAGATACATTTAATTAATAAATTTCAGGTTCTTTGTTTCTGCAAATGATCTTTGACAGAATGGTATTCACAGACGTGATATTTTTGGATTTTTTTGTTTCCTTTCACCTTGTCTTTCCTCATTTCGATTCTAGGGGCCAACGCAAAGAAACAGGGCGATGATCTTGCTGATAATGATGGCGATGAAGATGAAGGTATTTTTCGGTTCTCAAAAATGGTGCATGAATGCAGAACAGAATCCTTGATTTTTTAAGTTTCTTTTTTTGGGGGAGATTTTTAAGGTGACATTGTGCATGTTTCCTTGCACTTTTTTCCCCTCAATCTGACAGTGTATTTTTCCACGCAGTACATGTTTTTATCATCATATCATCATCATCATATATATACAGCCGGAAACAGGCCTTTTCGGCCCTCCAAGTCCGTGCCGCCCAGTGATCCCCGTACATTAACACTATCCTACACCCACTAGGGACACTTTTTACATTTACCCAGCCAATTAACCTACATACCTGTACGTCTTTGGAGTTTTTTATAAAGGGAAAGATTAAATGATTGAAGTTTGTATTGATGTGGTTGAAATAAAGCTGCACCAATGGGAAATATAAATGATAGCATTTAGTAACATTTAGTAACATTTAGTAACATCCAATCTTAGCATTGTCTGGCTGTTTCACTGTCTGGAGGGCCCAGGACACATTCCTCTCATAATCACCCCCTTGGTTTTTTGCTTCTGCTCCAGTTTTGTTTTAAACTGTGAAGTTATTTACGATTTTCTTTTACATGGATTTTGGTCCTCATAACTTCCAGTAAAAACACTTTCCACCTTCTTTCTGGAGCTATCTAATGTGTACAACGTTGTCCACCTGGGAGGCTGGGTAGATACAAGGCCTTTGTCACTCTCAAGCATGAGTGAGGGTAAAGAATCTCCCTAAAACAAAACACCAAACTCCATCTCGCGTTGGTTGTTCTGCTGAGCCTGGAGACCGACCTATTGAGTGCGGATTCCTGTCCTCGTTCAAATACAGTCATTGGTCTGACCTTGTAGCGTTTTATCATCGTTTCCTTCAATAATCTGGTGAGAAATTGAAAGAAGATTTGTTCTAATCGAATATGCCTCCAAATACCAGAGACCTTCTGCAAATCTTGCCCAAACTGCATCGACGAAAATAACTCTGAAATATAATGCAATTGTAAACATTTGAATTGAATTATAATATTGCATGTGCGCAAGGACAGCATATAATTAAAAGATGATGCTCTCGCTGCCAATAAATCTTTCATATTAAAAGACAAGGGCAGAAAGGATCTTTCCTTCACCATAAATTCTGACTAGTTAGGTGTTTAATTTGAATTTAAACATTCAGTGTCACTCAGGATCTGTCTGTGTGTACGTGTCAGAGAGAGAGAGAGAGAGAGAGAGAGAGAGAGAGGGAGGGAGGGAGGGAGGGAGGGAGGGAGAGAGAGAGAGAGAGAGAGAGAGAGAGAGAGAGAGAGAGAGAGAGAGAGAGAGAGAGAGCGAGAGAGAGAAAGAGAGAAAGAAAGAAAGAAAGAAAGAAAGAAAGAAAGAAAGAAAGAAAGAAAGAAAGAAAGAAAGAAAGAAAGAAAGAAAGAAAGAAAGAAAGAAAGAAAGAAAGAAAGAAAGAAAGAAAGAAAGAAAGAAAGAAAGAAAGAAAGAAAGAAAGAAAGAAAGAAAGAAAGAAAGAAAGAAAGAAAGAAAGAAAGAAAAAAAGAAAAAAAGAAAAAGAAAGAAAGAAAGAATATGTGCGTGTGTGTTTCTGTGATATAACCTGAAGATCTCAAATGACAATGTGGTGCTAATAGTATTTGCCTCATGATTGGGATGCTGACGATATAATGTTTCTCTGCCTCCCCAGCATCCCCAACCTCGAGGAGTGGTGTAATTAAGCAGTGTATCACGCTGCCCCCTTTAATGATTTGTTTGGCATTGAACTGCTGGGATTAATAGAGCATGTGACTCGATACTGCATGTTGTACTTGATCATGCGCGCAGCATTAAAAAGCAACTGATGGCTTCTTGTCTAGATCCTTGAAAATATTGTATGGCCTTTAGCGTCAGAAAAATCCATCAGCTGCCCACCTGAGGTTAACAATGAAATGCTGTTATAGAGAAACACATCTTACGTACGTTTTAAAGGTTTTGTAATCTGGCTGAGTGAAAACTGCTTGCGCAGGCTGCAGTGGCAGAGAAGTAAAATCATTTATCTCAGGCGAAAAGGTTGTTGCGACGGGCAATAAATCTCAACATACAATTGGACCAAAAGATATAGGAGAGGAAAGAGAAAGATATGACTCCAGCCTCTTGTTGTCTATTATATGAATGTGAAGGCCCCTGTGGAAATTGCATGTGTAAATGTGAATCTTTGAAAAATGTATTACTGGTGGTCCATGTGTAGGTATGTATATTGAAGATATTGTATTGTGTAGAAAATCATGAGAGACATAGACCGGTAGTCTCTTGCCCAGTGAGGGAATCAAGAACCAGAGGACATAGGTTTAAGGTGAATGGGGAAAGATTTAATAGGAACCTGAGGGGTAACTTTTCCAAACAAAGGGTGGTGGGTGCATGGAACGAGCTGCCAGAGGAGGTGGGTACTATCGTAACGTTTAAGAAACATTTTGACAGGTACGTGGATAGGACAGGTTTAGAGGGATATGGACCAAATGCAGACAGGTGGGACTGGAGTAGATGGGACATGTTGGCCGGTGTGGGAAAATTGGACTAAAAGGCTGTATAACTCTATGATCCTACACGAAGCATGTCTTGCAGGTCACAATGAGCGCTGGGTGTTCTCAGAGTTGGTGTAGTGTCAGCTTGTGGGTGGGAAGAGACATTTTATGTTGCGGTGATCCCGGGGGAATTTTCACCTTCATAGATAGGGTGCTAAACTGGGATCACAGTCTCTTCTCACGCACTTCGAAGGTGAAAATTACCCGCCTTCTGTCTTCATCTTTAAATTGGATATTAGCATTACAAATTGTAGTTGGGAAAATAACTGTTGAGTTCTACAAATAGGAATAATGGTAGGATTGTAATGAATGTAAGCTTGAAATCTGCACCATCATTGTCGGTCAGTCTTTTATCTCCTTTGCATATGTTCTTGCTTTGAAATTCATAAATGTACACAAATTGTCAAATATACGCAACCTCTTGTGGGGCACACAAAATATAGCACTATATGTGCATTAGGCACAGTCCCCACTGTGTTTAATGTGAGTCTTATCAGCCATAGGCTTGAAGCAAATGACTTGTTCATTACCTATCAATTAATGTCTAGTTTAGACACAGCAAGCTTTATACTGCTTTGTGTTCACCTTAGCTGAGATTAGAATGGTCACTCATGAAGGAGGAGATTGAATACAGATGTCTCAGTTGAAAAAGTATTCAAAATCCCCAAAACATTTGTGTGTTACAGTATGAAATACTTCGGCAAAAAATATGGTAACTGGTATTAAAAGCTTCCTGCACTGTCATAGGAAAATTGAAGGAATTGCCTGTTTGATAAATTCTTTGCCATTTTCGTTGCTGATTATAACGCCCTTCTCAGGATGACTTTGAGGCTGACTGTGCTTCAGCCACAATCTGAAAAGCCGAGCTTTTAGGTAGCCTTGTCAGGAGGATAAAGCAAGGTGGGCTGTGAGAGAACAACATGTGAAACAGCATGTTTTCCAGGTAGGTGATAGCCTGCATCTGTGAATGACAAAAGAGGCAGCCAATAATGGAATTCCCCATCCCCTCCATCATTCATTCCGTTCAACAGTGGCTGTTGTCTGTTACTTGATGTCCACAGCAGTTACTGATCCGTCATCTCTTTGTGCACACCCCTTCTACCCTTCTACCCCTTCTACCCTTGCCTGTGTTTCGTGTGTCTACACTTTGGTGTTCAATGTCTGTTGTGCATGTATAAAAACCATGAGAGCTTGCTGCAGACATACACTGATACCAGGTGCCTAAGTTGGCGGGAGTGGGTTGGGGGAGGGGCAATGGGGTGAAAAGGGAGTGCAGTGACTCTTGAGTAATTAATATTTGGAACAATGTGAGAACATAGCCACCATTTTGCTGTTATATTCAAAGATAATTTGATTTTGTTCCGTCAGACCCAACATGTAAATGTTGCCGCCCACAAAAGCAGAAAATACAATGTAGGGTTATCCTCTCCAGAATGTTTCCCCTTTTCTTCCTCTCTGTTACCCCACAATCCACTCTAACGTTCACTTATTTAACAGTCAAGCACCAGACTGTGACTTGTATCACTGACAAAAATGACTGAAAGGACTTTATTTTCACTGTGCCAATAAAATGTTTCTTCAGGCCAATTTCAGACACTGTGCTTTGTGAGGCTTCTCAACCATGGGAGGAATACGTAATTGAGAAATACATATTTGATAATGATTGGGAGCAGGGTGACTGGTTAATTGAGATTCCTTTCATCTCATTCAAGGAATTATAAATCCCTGTTTCTTGAAGATTATTTAAAATTCGATTTGGATGTCAGTGTACTAAATCCTAGAAAATTGTTATTGGGCAAAACCTGGCTTCAAAGATCAAGTATTAAGATCAATATTATCTAAAATGGATAATTAGATTCTAGCCTGTCCAACACCCTTGGAAATCCATTGTGATATCAACAAAATATCTGTCATCTCAATTATACACTTGTCTGTAACTTATTATAAGGCTCTTGATTTTTTTCCAGTTTTTGTTTAGGTTTTCTCCCCTCTACTGGAGTTACTACCTTTTCAGATATTTTGGCATTTCTTTGCCCCGTTGAGACTTTTGTTCTTCAAACAATAAACCCAATGCTGTTAATTACTAGCATTCGACAATTGTAACACAATGTAGTTATGTCATGAGAAAGTATCATAATTGTCAAAGTTTTGAATAATGACTGTTGCCTGTAGATACACATATTATTTTGCACATTTGGGTTTGAAATTGCCAGCTATGACATACCGTCCCGACTGAAACCAACGTGTTTTAAATTTTAGATCAATTTCAAATGGGGTTCCATTATTTCTGAGATTGGTGAATATAATGACTAACAGCATAAATTGCAGCACCATTCTCTAATGCTAAATATCACCTTGAAACTCAATGAAGAGTCTACAAGACAAATAAAACATGGGAAGTAACTGCTCTGGTCAGAACTGACAGAGTGACAATCCGTTCATTGTTCAGCATTATTTGCTGAACAGGAAGCTATCAATGAGAGCAACCCACCATCTAAATTTCACATTATTTTAAACTGATTTATTGCAATCTGTCTTTACAATTTACAAATTTTCTAAGCATAAAAATTTCACCATGCTATCATTGATTTTCCATCTGCACTCAGTTAGCTCGGAACTTAACACCTGGTATCTGTAGTGTGACTGCTGGCACATTTACTTATGCCTGATGATTGAGGTGTACTGTTGCCCAGTATTTATCATATGTTGGTTTCCACTGTGGCACATTTGTGCCTGGTGAATGCAGTAAGTGAGCCCCAATGATTATCATGTTGTTGTGAGTTGGTGCCTGGTGGTCCCAATCTCCTAGTGCCCTTTGCTTATGAAACATTGGTGCTAGGTGATAAGTTGCTGCAGGTTTCCAATGATCAAAGTGTGTTTGAACCTTAATTGGTTCATGATGACCAAGACCTGAGCGCGATGTCACTTGGCTTTTCTATTGTTCCTTCTCTTTCAGATATTCGGGACAGCGGGCCCAAGCCGGTTATGGTGTACATTCATGGAGGGTCATACATGGAGGGAACAGGAAATATGATCGATGGCAGCATACTGGCAAGCTATGGCAATGTCATTGTTATCACCCTCAACTACCGTGTTGGTGTCCTGGGTAAGAAAAACTAACTACATTTAATCTGATCATTTTGGACAATAAAGAACATTATCTGCTGGCATAAATGATGAGGCAGCAGAAGTCTTTTTGCTCCAAAATAATGTCTTGCATGAGAAAACGAAACCATTGATGCCTCAGGAGTTATACAGACATTTACATTAGTAAATTGTTTTGAATGTATGGCTCTGGTAAAATTCTGCTTTGTTACCTGGGAAATTGGATTTGATGGCCTCTTGTATTGCTCCCACCAATCTCTAGGAGCAGACTTGGATATAGACAGGCTATGATATAGATATGACATAAGTGTTATTGCAATTGCCCCAAACTTAATTCTGCTGCCGCCCTCCCAACCCAAGACATATTATACCTGCCCTAGAGCAAAGATTCACTGGATTGGCTCCAGTGATAGTGAGTTGGCCATATGACGATAGATTGGTTAGAGCAATATTCTCTCTATTTTCGAAGAATGTGAGAAAATCCCAGCGAAACATACAAAATTCTTACAGGGTTTCACAGACTGAATGAAGGGATGACGTGTCCTTGGCTAAGGAGTCTAGAACCATTTAGGATTGAGATGAGAAAAATATATATCCTTATAAGGAGTGATGAATCTTTGGCATTCTCTCAGAGGTCGAAACGGTGATTGATAATTTTACATAGAAAAATAGATGCAGGAGGAGTTCTGTAATGTCCAAGAAACAATTTTCTGGGACATTACAGGAATCAAGGGATATGGGAATACAGGAATCAAGGGATATGAGGTATAACATTAACAAAAGACAAAGCAAACTCTAATATGTTCTGGACAGCCTACTCCTGCTCCTATATAAGATTATCTTATATTCTCTGGCATACATTGATGCTCTTGCTTTCTGTAAGCAGTCTGAATATAAAGAGATTTTGATACTGTCCAAATAATAACAACAACAAAGGATCAATACTAGGGGTGTAACAACAGTAATTAAAAACAGAAGAACTGGGGACATTCAGCAGTTAACATTTCTTGTCAATGATGGCAAAGATAAGAAATAAATAGTTTTAAATCGGAGAGCATGAGAGAGGGATAGATGGTGCAAAGAATATGTCTGATAGGGTGTAGCTTGGATGACTCAGGCAATGACTGTTTACTGAGCTGTCTGGTTAATAGGTTAAAGAGAGAGAAAAACACAAAAGGATGTATTAAAGCTGTAAAATATAAGACAGACCAGTTGTCTAAATGTGAAACCAAAAGTATAATCCTGAATTTGTTTTTTAAAAATAGTTAATAATACAGACAGATAACCGTACAAAAGAGCTGGATAGTTCTGAAGAAAATAGAAAATCTGTGAGTTACTGAAATTGTTGAATTGAATGCTGAAAGTTTCAATGTGTTCAGATGGAAAATAAAGTGCAAATCCCAGCAGGTCAGGCAACATCTGTGGAGGGAATGGACAGGCAATGTTTCCGGTTGGGATCCTTCTTCAGTCTGAAGTCGCTTCCCCATTTCCTACACAAATGCTGCCTGAAGGCTTGGATAGAGTAGATGTGGAGAGGATGTTTCCACTAATGGGAGAGTCTAGGACTAGAGGTCATAGCCTCAGAATTAAAGGACGTTCCTTTAGGAAGGAGATCGGGAGGAATTTCTTTAGTCAGAGGGTGGTGAATCTGTAGAATTCTTTGCAACAGAAGGCAAAGTCAATAGATCTTTTTAAGGTAGAGATAGATAGATTCTTGATTAGTACGGGTGTCAGGGGTTATAGTAGAAGGCAGGAGAATGTGGTTAGAAGGAAGAGATAGAACAGCCATGATTGAATGGCAGAGTAGATTTGATGGGACGAATGGCCTAATTCTGCACCTATCATTTATGACCTTATGACCTGCTGAGTTCCTACACTTTGTGTTTTACTCAAGATTCCTGCATCTGCAGATTCTTTTGTCTCTCAGCAGGTCATTGTCTGCATACATGTGGCTTTGTGAACACCATAAGTTAACTCTGAGATGACTATTGGAAGTGAATAATACTTATCCACTCCATTTTCTGGACTGCTATCACATTGGCTTCATTCTGTAACAGTTCACTAGGATGCTAAGTCACCAGGACAGTTACAGGTCAGCAAGGGCTATCAGTTGACAGTATGATGTTATAAAGAATAAATTCTTCAGATGTATACATTGCTGGGAGAACTCGCTATATTGGTCATCCCAAATTGATTGAGGAGCAATTGAGAGTCAACCACACATTTGAATCCAGAGTCACACGTAGTCTGCATTGAGTAAGAATGGCAGTCTTCCTTCCCTGGAGAATATTAGCATTCACAATGTGTAAGAAAATAACAGCAGATGCTGGTACAAATCGAAGGTATTTATTCACAAAATGCTGGAGTAGCTCAGTAGGTCAGGCAGCATCTCAGGAGAGAAGGAATGGGTGACGTTTTGGGTCAAGACCCTTCTTCAGACGTCACCCATTCCTTCTCTCCTGAGATGCTGCCTTAGCATTCACAATGATCTGTTGATTATAATTGTTATCAATATTACAACTTAGAATTGAAAATCACATGACTAAGTAAACTTGGAAATGTACATTCCAAGTTCACTTGGTTATGTGATTTTCAATTCTACTGTTGCCATGATGGGATTTAAACTCGTGCCTCTGCATGTTAGCCCACTGTGCCAGTGCCCAACCCACAAGTGGGGAGCATGTTTAAGATGTCATGTTACTAAGCGAACTGTAAGGGCATACCATTAGCATGCTAAAGCAGTGCCTATATTCTACTACCTGCAAACCTCTGGAGGATGCCTGCAATATCTCAACAGAGCAGATGTCAAGTCTCCGATGGTGCAGCCATCTGCAAGTCTGCAAGGCTGAGCAACCTTATCATGATGAGAACAAAGTCCAGGCAACTTGGGGAGTTTGTTCCTGGCCAGGTTCATCCAACGATACAATAGACATGTTGCTACCCAGTGGTGCAACTAGTGGATTTGATGCCTCCCAAGAGATCCGGGTTCAATCCTCATCGCAGGAGCTGCAGTACCTGTGTGGAATCTGCACATTCTTCCTGTGATCATGTGAATTTCCTCTTGGTAGTTTAGTTTAGTTTAGAGTTTAATTTAGAGATACAGCACGGAAACGGGCCCTTCGGCCCACTGAGTCCCCACCGACCAGCGATTGCCACACACTAGCACAATCCTACACACACGAGAGACAATTTACAATTTTACCAAAGCCAATTAACCTGCAAACCTGTACGTCTTTGGAATGTTGTTACGAAACCGGAGATCTCAGAGAAAACCAACACAGGTCACGGGGAGAATGTACAAACTCCCAACAGACAGCATTCGTAGTCGGGATCGATCCCGGGTCTGCGGTGCTGTAAGGCAGCAGCTCTATCGATGCGCCAGCATGCTGGTACTCTGGATTCCTTCAACATCTCAAAGACATGTGGTATGGTAGGTTAATTGGTCACTGTAAATTACCCCTTGTGTGCAGCGGAGTGGTAGAACGAAGAGGGAGTTGATGAGAATGTGTGGAGAATAAAACATTTAATTAATATAGGATTAGTGCGGCACAGTGGCACAGCGGTAGAGTTGCAGCCTTACAGCACCCGAGACCTGGGTTCGATCGCGACTACAGGTGCTGTATCTCTCCATGTGTCTCGTGTGTGTAGGATAATGTTACTGTGCTGGGAACGCTGGTCAGTGTGGACTCGTGGGCCGAAGGGCCTGTTTCCGCGCTGTATCTCTAAACTAAACTAAACTAAACTAAACTAGAGTAAGTGGGTGGTTGGTGTTTGGCATCAACTTGGTGAGCTGAAGCACTTATTTCCAAGCTGTATCTCTCTCTATAATTCTATAGTCTAAAATTCCCAAACCTTATCTCCCCTCTGTTGTGATCCCAGTGTTTATAATCCAGCAGTAAACCATAACACAAATCAAATGTTCCAAAACAATTTTATAAATCCAGTCATGGCATATTTGATGGCAATGCCAATGAATCATCCTTCAGTGTTATTTTCCGACTTTTGTGCGACTGTCTGTGCTATTGCATCTTTGCAGCCCTCTTTTAGTGGCTTCAGAATGCAAATTTTAGAATGGTGACAATAGTTTAACTGAATGGATGACAAGCACAGCAAGGGGGCTTGTGAGTGCTGTCACCCTGAGTGATCCACTAAGCCGGTGACACATTACCAGTGAATATCTCAACAACATGAGTAATCTTAAGAAGGACAGGTTTCTGGGCCACTGTGACACCTTGCAAGCCTCATTAAACACTGCTATCTGCAGCCAAGATGGTTAAGCTTGGATGCGAGGGGGCTGGGCTAGCCTGGCAGCAAACAGACCTTTTGTAACTAAAGCCTAAGCTTTCGCACAGTATCTGTGACATCCACACAATGTATGGTTTCTGATTATCTGTATTGAAAGGTCAGATGTTGGCATCGGAACCCTCATCATTTTGTTGGGGGTAATGGAGTTGCCACTATCTTGCAGCTGGAAGAGATTCACTTCAACCTCAGCTTGTTTATTACACCAACAATTTGCTGTTAAATTCCTCTGTGCCACTTGACATTGCACCAAGTTTGCCGATACTTTAGTTTAGAGATATAGCGCGGAAACAGGCCCTGCGTTTCGAGTCCGCAAAGACCAGCGATCCCCGCACATTAACACTATCCTACACACACTAGGGAGATTTTTGTTACGCTTATACCAAGCCAATCAACCTACAAATCTGTACATCTTTGGAGTGTGGAAGGAAACTGAAGATCTCTCATAAAACCCACGCGGTCACGGGGAGAACGTACAAATTCCATACAGACAGCCATCGTAGTTTGGATCGAACCTGGTTCTCTTGCGCTGCAAGCGCTGTATGGCAGAAACTCTATCGCTGCGCCACCGTGTCGCCCGAGCAAACCCCAAGCATTTGAATGCACATTCTGTTCAGTAATGTGCACCATTGATGTGCACATCTTTACAGCCAAACTTGACTGCACCTTCCTGGCTGAGACCTAGACTACTCCTTCTCCCTAGCCTAGCTATAAAACGCTTATGCTGAAACCTAGAACGTCAGCCAAGTTATCTGTATTTTTAGCATTTGAGTTTGATGCTGTAAGTGTGAAATCGATGACAGTGTTTCTTCATCACTGTTTAATTAATATTCTAGCTATTACTCTTTTATGATAAAGATCCAAAAACTGTTAGTGTAGAATTCTTGGCTTTCTAAAATGAAAAATACCTGAGGGTAGGGTTGCAGTGCAAGGAGGAAGAAATGGTTAGTGGTGCATCTTAAATCATCTGAAGCTTCTAAAGCAGAAGAGATGGTGGGATGAGGGGTAACTGGGATGTGAGTGTGAGGATTAGATATGAGGATAATGCAACTGTTTTAACTTTAGCATTGCCGCTATCAGCAGAATTATGTAGTAATGCAAACAAGACCGCATACATTAAATAGTATATCATATCATATCATATATATACAGCCGGAAACAGGCCTTTTCGGCCCACCAAGTCCGTGCCGCCCAATGATCCCCGTACATTAACACTATCCTACACCCACTAGGGACAATTTTTACATTTACCCAGCCAATTAACCTACATACCTGTACGTCTTTTGGAGTGTGGGAGGAAACCGAAGATCTCGGAGAAAACCCACGCAGGTCACGGGGAGAACGTACAAACTCCTTACAGTGCAGCACCCGTAGTCAGGGTCGAACCTGAGTCTCCGGCGCTGCATTCGCTGTAAAGCAGCAACTCTACCGCTGCGCTACCGTGCCGCCCAAGGATACCAAGTAGTGTATAGTAACTTAAATATCTGGAAAGCATATTCACAGATACCTGAACACGATAAGACTGTGTTAAGGTGCTTAGGAAAGCATATATTCCCTTTCTTATCTGAGACATAGAATATAAGAGCAGGAACTTTAAGCTTGAGTTGAACAAGACAAAAATATGAACATTTCTGGTGACCACACTGCAGGATGGATGTTATAAGACCACAGAGGTTGCAGAGGAGATTTATGACATTGTTGCTAAATAAGAGAACATTGACTATGAAACATAGAAAATAGGTGCAGAAATGAGGAGAATGTGGTATGCTGACATTTTTTCCTTTGCAACAAAGAAGCCGGAAGCAACAGTTAATTAATGTACATTAAGCCATGAGAAGCCTGGTGAGAATGAACAGTAAGAACATATTTCACTTAACAGAAACCACATCAATTTAAAGTTCATCATAGAGGTATTAGAGAATATTTGAGGAATTTTATTTCAACTAAGGAACAGTGGAGATTAAGAACTTGCCTGAAAGCCAAAAACCTTGTTGCATATAATAACTACAGAAGTGCCATTGCCTGCAGGATTTTGGACTGAGAGATGAAACTGGGTTTAGAATAATTAACTCTCTTTGACTAGCCTGGCTATGAACATTTCCTTTGCTGAGATTTTCTGCAAAAATGCAATATATAATATCATGTTATGTTAGAAATAATGACTCAAACTTTCATGTAATCAAAAGCAAGCTGAAAATCCTGATTGTGCAAGGTCTGTGGACAAAGGTTTTGTGGCGGCAGGTATTTGACTATTGTTCAGCTGCTTCAGCCAAATGTGAACATGAACAAATCTGAATTAAGTGTGCTGCTGAGAACCTGCAGGGACTCCAGGAAAGCAGAGGATGCCGAGCCTTGGTAAAAGACAGTGGACAGATTGTCAGGGTAGTTCAATATTCTGAACGAAATTATACCAGTGATAATAATGAGTCATGTGTAATAACCATGTTCACAGGCAGCCTGCATCAAAGCACATTTGAGAAATTAACTGTGAACAGGTGCATGGAGTTCAACAGGGAGGCAATGGCTAGATTAGTACAGAGAAATTGTTTCAATTGGGAAGGGTGTAAGCCATTTGAGGAGCCCAGATTTTAGAGTAAGTTACAATTCAACTGTAAAATATATTAAATAAAGGATCTATAATTTTGTGTGCTGAGATGTGGATCAGAATTGTGAATACTTTGAATGATCTAAACCCCATGACTCTCTGAGATAGAGTTTTCCAGGGATTCACTATCCTCTGTGAGAAGAAATCCCTATGTGTCTTGGTTTTAAATGTCCAGTCCCTTACTTTGAAGCTATGTCCCTTTATTCAATTCTATCTCACCAGTAAAAACATCTCGACATCTAACCTGTCAGGCCCCCTTGCGAGTGTAAATGTTTCAAGGTATTTAGCCCTCATTTGTCTAAATTCCAGAGAGTACAGATAAAAACTGTTTGGCCACTCTTGATAGAACAATTCATCCCAGAAATTAGCCTGGTGAATTGCAATCCTTTTGGATAGCATCCAATGTTCCTTTATCCTTTCTTGGGATAGGGGATGAAAATTGTGTGCAGTAATCCAGGTTTGCCTGCACCAACGCCCTGCACAATTCCTTCTTTCTATGCTCTAACCCCTTTGCTATAAAGACATTGAGTCATTTGTCCTCTAATTACTTGTATCTGCCTACTAGCATGATCTATGCACAAGAGCACTTAACTCCCTCTTTGTTCCACTTGTAATAATTTTCAATTTAGATAGTAATCTGTATTTTGATTCCTTACTAAAGTGCATCACTCATACTTTCCTACATTAAACTCCATTTAAATATTTTCACCCATTCACTCAATCTAACTTCATCACAATATACCTTCCCACCTATTTTCATTTAATGGGCAAATTTGGATGCTTTGCATTCTGCCCCCTCCTTGTTATTAATATAAATAATAAATAATGGATGGCCCTGAACTGATATTTCAATAGTTGCATCTTTCCAACCTGAAAAAGACCCATTCATCCCAAACTCTACGTAAAAACTACTTTCCAATCTATGGGAACACACTTCCTTCAGTACCATGAGTTCCTTGTGCACTAACTTGCGTGCAACCTTTTGTGCAGCACCTTGTTAAATGCCTTTTGGAAGTCCATATACACCACGTCTTCAACTTTTCTTCTATCTGCCCTGCCCTCAAACACAAGTAGATTTGTCAAACATAATTTGTCTTTCAACAAACTATGTTGATTTAGTTTGATTAGATTAAATTCTCCAACATTTTTAACTACTTCTTCTTTGATTATTTGAGCATTTTGTAATGTTTCCTGCCTATTTCCATCCTCACTTCTTAAATCAAGGGAGTCATATTTGCTCTTTTCCAGTCCACTGGTAACCTTAGTGAGGTTTGAAAAGTGTAAACCAATATTTCCTAGTGTCTCTGTAGCCACTTTCTTTAAAACTCTTAGGCACGGGCAATGGGTCCAGGCAGCTTGTCTGCCTTTAAGCCCATGCGTTTTGCCTTATACCTTGCCCCTCATGATTAGGATTTTTACATGTTATTTGAAATTAGCCAAACTATTATCATTGGGATATTGGGAGTGTCCTTCCCAATGAAAAGCAATGCAAATAATTGGTGTGACAACATATGGTCCCTATACCCCGCTCCAATCCCCGTTAATGGCAGACAGGCCAGGAGGACCTAAAGACCAGCACCACGGACAGCACCTGCCTGCAGGAATTCGCAGGCAACTTGGACAGTGCTCCAGACTGAGCTGAGGCGACAGCCAGAGGAGCAACAGCCATGATTGGACCAACTCATCTGCACGTCATCAAACCTACTCCTTAAAACCAAGGCAGTTCCAGCCATCCTTGGACAACGTGGGGTGCCTCCCCACTAACTGTGCTTCCCTTTGCTGTGGTGCCTGGTCAAGCTCGAGACTGCCAGTGCCTCCACTTGGAGCAAGACTGAGCTGGCGGGAGAAGCCCAAGACCGTCAGTCTCCTCACTTGTCCACAGACGACAGGGCACTATACCCCACATGGTTCAGACCTTCTCCTCACCATCGTCCATTAATGTAAACAAACTTTCTCACGTGAGCTCGGCCGACTATGAGTGTGTTGATGTTGTCATTGTCCACAAGACGTCATCCCTGCATCACACTGGTTTAATGTACCAATTTCAACCTTGCTGTGTGATATTAATTCCCAAGTTCCATTCTCTAGCAGATCCACACTAACCTTAGCCCCTTTCTCTCCTGAAGCTTTAGCTATTTATTTACATGCAAGTTTTCGCTTCAAAACATTTTCCTTTTTTCTTATGAGCTTTTGCAGGTTCTCGAAAAATTCCTAATCTTCTGGTTCACCAGTCACCTTTGCTACTTTGTATGCCCTATCTTTGATATAACACTATCCTTAACCTCTTTTGTTAACCATGGTTGGTTTCTTTTATTTCTCTTTCCAGTTGGAATCAATTTCTGTTACACATTAGGAACAAGCTGGTTAAATATATGCCACTGCTCATCTACTGACCGATTTCTTCGCTTATTTACTAGTCCATTCCAGGTGACTCCATCTTCATACCATTTTAATTGACTTTATTGAAGTTGAAGACTTTGGTTTTGGACGTGCAGTCCTCACCCTCAAACTATTACTGAAATTCCTCCATGCTCTGATCACTATTTCCCAGGCTCTGATCACAATAGCCAACTCCCACCCCTAATGGGGACAGAGTCTTTGCACCTGGATGAAGGGTCTTGACCAGAACCATCCACCATCTATTTTCCTCCACGGATGCTGCCTGATCTGCTGAGTTCATTCAGCAGCCCTCATTTTTTATTCCACCTCTGATGCATTGTCGCCAGGCTCACTTTCACTCAGATTACGCAGTTTGTGATAACAGGAGAAACAAGGGCCACCAATGAAGTGGATTCAAATATTTTAAAACAAGGCACGCTGGCGCAGCCGTAGAGTTGCAGCCTTACTGCGCCAGAGACCCGTGTTCGATACTGACTACGGGTGCTGTCTGTACGGAGTTTGTACATTCTCCCCGTGACCCCATGGGGTTTCCCGAGGTGCTCCGGTTTCCTCCCACACTCCAAAGACACACAGATTTGTAGGTTAATTGGATTTGGTAAAAATTGTAAATTGTCCCTAGTGTGTAGGATGGTGCTAGTGTATGGGGATCGCTGGTCGGCACAGACTCGGTGGGCCGACTGGCCTGTTTCAGCTCTGTTTCTCTAAACTAAACTAAACTAAATTATTATGTTTGTTTATGCATAGTATGATTAAGGAAATGACATGAAATGGAGCATATACATGGGTTTGAATGAATATGCTGATGAATAAGCTAATAAGTGTTTAGACTGTTTTAATTGAAATAAAATAAATTGGAGGGAGACAGCTCGGGAATAAATGAGTGATATTTGATAATTTGATAATGATTTAGAAATAGCTTGAGTCTTGTGCTTGGTCTGTGATGCACAGGAAATAGAGTGGGAATTCATCTTTCCCTGTGCTTTCTGAAGGCTAATGAGAATCAGACTGCATAGGCAAACTGAAAAAAGCAGAATCAGTTTTCTGTGATTGAATTTTGGGCAACATTTTTTTGTGGAGTTCCAGTTCCATATTAAACTGTACCCATAGTCATAGACTTTGGGAGAAAATAAGAATTTAATAAAAAGAATAGAACACGTATTTGCCACAGGCAATGATGGTCCAATTCTATACTGCTATCATTGAGTCCGTCGTCACCTTCTCCATCATGGTCTGGTTTGGCTCAGCCACCAAGCACGACATCCGGAGGCTGCAACAGATCGTTCGCACAGCTGAGAAGGTTGTTGGCTGTAACCTTCCCCCCATTGACGAACTGTACACTGCAAGGGCCAGGAAGCGAGCGGGCAAGATCATCTCTGACCCCTCTCACCCTGGCCACATACTCTTCGAAGCACTTCCCTCTGGAAGGCGACTCCGGACTGTCAAAGCAGCCACAGCCAGACATAAAAACAGCTTTTTTCCACGAGTGATAGTTCTACTCAATAACCAAAGTCTGTAGTCTCTTTTTTGTTCTGGTTTATTTAAACCCACATGTTTAGACCGTAATGTTGTATCCTTATTGTTTTGATGTGGTTATGCTTATGTTTGTGTTGTCATTTGTGAGCGGAGCACCAAGGCACATTCCTTGTATATGCATACTTGGCCAATAAACTTATTCATTCATTCATTCATTCATTCATTCATTCATTTGAAAAACAGCAGCTAATTATTCATTTTTAAAATCCTGAGCGTGAAATGTTTCCCTAAACCATGAATGAAACAAAAAATGATTTCCCTTGTTGGACCAAATGTGGGCTGATTTAGACGAAGCGGTGTTATTGTGGTAAATAGAGAGGATTAATAGTTTTTCTTTGGAGTCTCTGTGTGAGCACTAATGAACGGAAATGACAGCACAAAATCTACTTGGACGAATGACTATTAACCCAGCACATCTGGCAACTGGATGGGAGTGTTCAAGGGTACAATATACACTGTTCACTATTCATTTCCCAGAGAGGAAGCAATAGGTTGTTTACCCACACAAATGTGAACATCCACAGCACTGCTCTACTGTCGTGGAGAGTGTTAGAATTAATCCCATCATCACAGAAAGGCAACGCTGTGCATTAGCCATAAAGAAATGTATAAATGAAAGAAAATTGTCATAAATCCTTTCACTTCGATGCTGGACATCAGCTGTGGAATGGAAAATTAGAATGCTTCTCCTTGAATTATAATTCAGGGCCTGGTAAAATGGAGCATGACAAGATTAGTTTTGTCTCCTGAATCTTGATGTCTACACGGGATGTATTGCACAGATTATTAGCTGGCTCTTTGTGAATCGATAGCGTGCACTTCAATTTCAGGGTCAGTATCACATCTTAAACAGACTGCAACAATGTAGTGGTAGCATGAATCCTGAGATTACATTTTGAAATTCTTGGCAGCTGTGCAATTATTCATTTATGTACATTGGTGAGTTTTGTTACCAGTCTAGCAGCGTTTGGGAAGTGGCGGAAAGAGAAAGTACCCTGAAAACGAATTGCATTTGTGATGTCGCTTTAAGCATATTTCATGAGCTTCTTTAGTTCTGATTTGTGTGGTTAATATTATTTGAACTCAGTACCAAAGACCAGACTAAGGGGCACAATGTGGTCTAGCTCTTTTGGTTGTGCTTATGTCTTGTGATATTCTTTGATGTGACCGTAATGCCAAAACCTGCTGAACACACTCTTGCAATAGGGAATGTTTAAATGTTTTTTTATGCTGAATGCATTAAGATACTCATTTGCTGATCCATATTATGCTCTTATGCCCCAAACATGCACTGCAAATGTTTTGTTAAACTGCAATATGCATTCTTTCCAAGTTAGGCCAATTTTATTTCATCCATATTGTTACTTTGTGTTCCATTGTAGCACCAATGATGGTTTATGTTAAATCTTTATACTGTATATAAAACCAAGTGAACATGTTATGTGATTTTTCTTCCCCATTCTGGCCCTTCGAGCCAGCACTGCCATTCAATATGATCATGGCTGATCATCCAAAATCCATACCTTGTTCCTGCTTTCTCCCCATATCCCTTGATTCCGTTAGCCCTGAGCTATATTTAACTCTCTCTTGAAAACATCCAGTGAATTGGCCTCTACTGCCTTCTGTGGCAGAGAATTCCACAGATTCACAACTCTCTGGGTGAAAAAGTTTTTCCTCACCTCAGTCATAAATAGCCTACCCCCCTGATCCTTACACTGTGACCCGAAAATCGGGAACATGTTTCCTGCATCTAGCCTGTCCAATCCCTTAAGAACTTTATATGTTTCCATAAGATCCCCTCTCATCCTTCTAAATTTCAGTGAATGAAAGCCTAGTCAATCCATTCTTTCATCACATGTCAGTCCCACCATCCCAAGAATTAACCTGGTGAACCTACGCTGCATTCCCTCAATAGCAAGAATGTCCTTCCTCAAATTAGGAGACCAAAACTGCACATAATACTCCAGGTGTGGTCTCACCAGGGCACTGTACAACTGCAGTAGGACCTTCTTGCTCCCATACTCAAATCCTCCCACAATGAAGGCCAACATGCCATTTGTTTTCTTCACTGCCTGCTTTACCTGCATGCTTACTTTCAAAGACTGATGTACAAGGACATCCAAATCTCATTGCACCTCCCCTTTTCCTAATCTGAGACCATTCAGATAATAATCTGCCTTCTTGTTCTTGCCACCAAAGTGGATAACCTCACATTTATCCACATTATACTGCATCTGCCATGCATCTGCCCACTCATGCAATCTATCCAAGTCACCCTGAAGCCTCATAGCTTCCTCTTGCAGTTCACCAATTAATATCAGATAAACATTTAATTAGGATCTCACCAATTAATAACAGATAAACATTTAATTAGGATCTGAGGAATAGTGGTGCATCATTACTCTGTTCCTGTGCAGAACATAAACTCTGTTCTTGTTTAATGTTAGACTTCTTCTTCAGCAGATCTTTGGGATTGTGGATGATTTGCTTCTAACACAATTCTGTATGTTCAGAGGTGATCGATGACTCATGCTTCTTCTGCAATGTGTGGTTGAGCTCCCCATACAATGACTGGAGAGACTCTAAGTTTTTGGTGCTTTCAAAAATGGTCCTGGTTAAATCGTCTAGAGCCAAACATTCATATGGGTTGGTAAAGATTTTAACCTTTATTTCTTTGTGGGTTTGATGGCATTCTTAAAGCATTTCTGGGATTTATTGCTGCTTGGTAGTACTAGGATACTGTCACACCATAGGGAATGCTTGCATGCCAATGGTATGCCATGCCAATTTCAAGTCTCTTGATCTTGAAGAAGGGCAAACTCACCTGCAAGTTAACAACTCTCCTCATTCTAACATGGGACCAGCACACCACAATCATCAGCTTGTACACCAAAACCCTGGAAACTACAAATAAGGCTAAGGAAAGATTCTACTCCAAACTTGGAAAAAAAATGCCCTAGGTACCAAAAGGGGGCAAACATCCTTGCAATGATTTTCAATCCCAGGGTCAGAATCAGCGTAACCCTCAGAAAGGAATGATTGGCAAATGGGAAAACTAATTCCAACAGAGATCTACCGACAAAATGTTTTGGAATATTAGACACTAAATGCTGGAGTAACTCAGCGGGGCAGGCAGCATCACTGGAGAGAAGGAATGGGTGATGTTTCGGGTCGAGACCCTTCTTCAGCTTAGAATATTATCTTGTCATTATAACACCTGTTCATCAGAGAGACAAGCAACTCAAGGCAACACCCCAACTCAGGCACAGGCACCCATACATTATGTCATTGTCCGAGCAAGAGTAGGTTGTTTGCATTAATCATGACATTACAGGTAGTAACGCTGCGGAACTGACCACTGACTAATCTCTCTGCCTAACTGGGCGCAAAATAATCGTGAGTCAGAAGTGCCGCCAGAAGAAAATCAATGTTAAATGTCTCAAGATTTCCAAAGATGATTTATTTTCATACAGCACGTCACAGACAACCTCTCAACTCCCAGGAGCCACAGTGTTCACACCATCTGGGCTGCTCTGAATCCAACATAATTAGCAGCCATAGAGAGATTTTTTGGCTTTGCTGTCAGAAAACATATAGGGCGGTTTGAGAATCACCAGGAGATCCAGAAACTAATTAATTGGAGAATAAGATATATTCTTCACTTGGAAACTCCACCATGCTTCAAGGGTAAAGCAGCAGATCCACAGCTGAAGTCTGAGGTCCAATAGAACATCTGTGACCCCAAGGAGAGATGGTGGACGGAAAAAAAGTGCAGGTACACAAGCTCACTATTAACCATGAAATGGGAGGATTCTTCAGTACTGCCAGAACCATCCATTGCTCAAATTGCAGAGACCCCATGTATCTAGGATGCGTGAATGGAGGAGATCTTCTGAAAGATAGAGTGGTCAGAATTCACTGAAAGAGGCACTTAAAGGAACTTTGCATCTGTGAGTCTATCTGTGCCACAAGTTGCCCTGATGTCATTCCGCAGCAAAAGATCCATGCATCCTGGTCTTCATTCTTGAAAATGCTATATATTAACCACTAAACAGTAAGGCATCGGGAGCAGACAGTATCCTGCGGAAGTTCTAAAACTAGCCGAATCGCAATTTTGGACACAAATTCGCAGCCTCAACATCCCTATCTGGGAAGAAGAGGACATGCCAGAGGCTCTCAGAGACTCTGTATTTATGACATCTTCTGGAAAACAGACAAATCTGATTGGGATAATTACTGAGGGTTGCCCTGATCACAGAGAAAGCCATTGTAAGGGTCTTCGGTGCGTATTCCATCCATCTCGAGGCATACTGGACCCAGTCTTCATGTGATGACTTAGAGAAATATAGGAAGCCAAATCAGCCACTGCGTATGGCTGTTTATGACCTTGCAAAAGCCTTTCATTCAGCAAATCAAGATGGATTATGGGGTACCCTGCTCAAATTTGGCTGCTAGGAATTCATTGCCATCCTATGTCTGCTACAAGCTATCAACCTTACAGTGTGTCTACAACAAACCCAATTTCAGTGCAGACTGGTATCAACCAAGCCCACATCATCATTTCAATATTACCCTCAGGTTTTCTCACTACAGCACTGCACCTCACCTGAAACAAGCTTCCTGATGGATGGAACTAATAAGAGTAATGAGAAACTGTTTAACCTTCATCACCTCCACTCCAGATTACTGCATTCTTAATCATCAAACTGCCATGTGCTGAGGTGCAGAATCAGAGGCGATGCTTTAGGATATCAATAACTTATTTACTGAGGTATAATAAATAATGGACCTTCCACTAAGCATCCATAACACAAACATCATCTACCAATCTGCCTCCACTGCATTACACCTCCTACCCCCAACCCCTGATAGTGAAGGACCACAAGGAGACATTGGAAAATGTGGAGCATTTCCCATTATTGAGAGCGTATATGCCATCAGCGAAGGCAGACAGCGGTGATGAAATTCTCAATTGCCTTCAGTGAATTATTACAGCCTTCAACAGTCTGAAGAAAATGAGCCGGAAGATCAAATCTCTGATCAAAAATATTGTGGTTAACCAAACAGCAGTGATCTCTGTCCATCTCTTTACTTAAGACAGAGATGATACAATCAATATCTCAATTGAGATGTCAGTTTTAGTCAATAGTGGGTAAACGTAGCAGTGCACAATTTGCATCTAATGTTTCATTAATGTCAAATGGTCAGGCATAGACTCCAGGCGAAGTGCTTTGTGCAGTTTTGCGATGGTGATAATTTTGTCGAGATGATGCTAGCGAAATCTGCTGTGAATGAAATGCATGCAATGTGTGTGTGTGTGTGTGTGTGTGTGTGTACATGGGAGGGTGGGGGGGGGGGGGGGGGGGAGGGCAGCGGGAGATTCCTGAGTGATGTGTCATCTGTTAATGAAAAATCTTTAGACTTGCACCCCTCTGCTACGCCAGTGATTTGCAACAGAGCTACAAAAGATAATTTAGCAAAATGTAAGATTTGGAAAGATTCAAGCTGACAAATTATTTTTGGCGAGCAAGAAAAAATACAAATAAAAAGGATTGTCAACCAAGTCACTGACCAGGAAGGATCATTTACTGAGATAATGACTGAGCTGGATCCACCCACATAGCGGTAAGTTTAATTATATTTTGTTATGTGGAAATATAGTTCATAACATAATCTAGGCAATGAAAAGATGCTGGTAATATACTGCGGCTGCATTCAGCAATTACCACCACAAATAATGAAATGTGTTGTTCACACAATTAGCCATTGGCTGTACTCTTTCTGGTTTTCTGTCATGAAGTGTTGTATTCAAAAATGCCAGTCAATGCAAGATCATCAGCCAAATGGATGAAGTGTGTTGTAAGTGCCCAATCTAGCCATTGCAGCAAGATGTTTCAGCCAGATATAGACAAGTTATATCCTCTGCAAAGAAACAGATTGAAAATTGAGTCAGGACATTTAAAAGTCTGAAGAAGGGTCCTGACCTGAAACGTCACTTATCCATGTTCTCCAGAGATGCTGCTTAACAGCTGAGTTAATCCAGCTCTTTATGTCTTTTTTTTCATGTAAAAATGAATTCAGGAAGCTTTGCTTCACAGTCCTGAGATTTACCTAAGAAACAGATGTTGCTGATGAATTAAAATTTTCATGGTTGACATCAATAGATTTTTTTGTTGTTGATGATATTAGTGGACTTAGAAAGCATGTTTAATAATCATAGATTTTCAGTGATTCTATTAGGAGAAAGTCCATCCCTTTTATAAGCACCTCTCAATGCCTTTTACAGAACTTGGAAAATAATTTCACTTTATGTTTGCTGTAATATTGTGCAGGTATTAATGGCATGTGTTTCTCTCGGGACCCAAGATTTCTAAGTAATCCACTTTTGATCCATCACTACAGTTTGCAATGAGCATAAACAAATATGGCTTTTATTGAGCTGGGAATTTTGGATATATCCAAATTATGATAATATTTCAAATTGACTGTCACAGCATGTAATGGTTTTTGGTCAATTATAATGATACTTCATACAGATTCTGGCAAGGTGCCCAAGGAAGTAACAAATTTATTGGATTCAGCAGATAGAAACCCTTACATGGTGAAGTGAGAAGGTCTTGCATGTGGCACTCATTCTCATGTCTTTCCTGAACTTCAGAAAAATAAATCTGGGCTTCTGAGGGAATGGAAAGTGTTTGTTTAATGCATCATTTGAAATTCTCTTCAAGACCTCCTTTGAAATTCTCATCAAATAAATGTATGTGTGCATCCAAATATCTGAAGAGGATGCACTTGGCTTAATTGAATGCATTGTTATACAAGTCAAATGCATTGGATCCAGCCAATGGAGACTGACATTGATCATAGCTATCAGTGTCTTTCTTACTTTGCCCAGATGAAATTCATACACACAGCACACCGGGCATGCACTTCCATTAATCTGAAAGATCATCATTTAATTCTTGTGTTTTTCCCTTGATAGATTTGTCTCTGAGATTTACCCATTACAGAATGTTTAAAACTGAAGATTGTTTAATTATTCTATGATATGAGGTCCAAAATACTGCTTTTCTGCATTATAAGTTTTGGACATCGCTATCATGGTTGCGAATACATTATCAGTCACTAACTACTACCTACAGACAGTGAAGAAAGCTAATGGCATGTAGACATTCATAACGAGAGTTGAGTATAGGAGCAAAGAGGTCCTTCTGCAGTTGTACAGGGCTCCAGTGAGACCGCACCTGGAGTACTGTGTGCAGTTTTGGTCTCTTAATTTGAAGAAGGACATTCTTGCTATTGAGGGAGTGTAGCGTAGTTTCACGAGGTTAATTCCCGGGATGGCGGGACTGTGATATGATGAAAAAATGGAGCGACTGGGCTTGTATTCATTGAATTTAGAAGGATGAGAAGGGACCTTATAGAAACATATACAATTATTAAGGGATTGGACACGCTAGATGCAGGAAACATGTTCCCGATGTAGGGGGAATCCAGAACCAGGGGCCACAGTTTAAGAATAAGAGGTAGGCCATTTAGAACTGAAATGAGGAAAAACTTTTTCACACAGAGAGTTGTGAATTTGTGGAATTCTCTGCCTCAGAAGGCAATGAAGGCCGATTCACTGGATGCATTCAAAAGAGAGTTAGATAGAGCTCTTAGAGCGAGCGGAATCAAGGGATATGGGGAGAAGGCAGGAACGGGGTACTGATTGCGGATGATCAGTCATGATCTCATTGAATGGCGGTGCCGGATCGAAGGGCCGAATGGCCTACTGCACCTATTGTCTTTGTATCTATGTATCTATGATGTCTCCAATAACAGAAATAATGTTGTCACATTCCTTAAACAGGGGAGCGCAACATAGACAGAAGATGGATTCTTGAACTCTTATGCATGCACATTCCTATTTTCTTCTTTCTTTCAAAACATTGTCTAGCCTACAATGGGCAAAATTCATCTTTTAGACTAATTCAGTAAATGGAGTCTATGGAGTCAATGAAATAAAATTTTGAAACCGTGGGTGAAATAGATTGAAGATAGCAGAAAAAGTTGGAGTAACTCAGTGGGACAGGCAGCACCTCTGGAGAGAAGGAATGGGTAATGCTTCGGGTCGAGTCCCTTCTTCAGTTTGACCTCTTTTTTAGGCAGTGCATTGTATTCAGTTGCATTGTTAAGAATCTCATCAAATTACATTTAAGAAGCAAAATCTATATATTACTAAAACTTTCATCTTGTTTGTTCCGCACTTCCTGTATGTTTGTTCCCCCGTTTGTTTGTGCAGTATGTTTGTTCCCTATATGTTTCTTTGTGCGGTTTTCATCCAGAAAAAAACGGTACACGATTGCGCGACAATTTTAGGCCCACCCTACTCACCATTCCCACGCGGTCTGAATAAATCCACTTTTGCTATTTTTTAAAAACAATTTACCCAATAAACTTTAATAAATGTACTCGCCCCCCGGGAAAACCAGCGGGGGGACCGGCCTGACCTTCCTCTCATGCTACAGCTTGGCGGCAGAGAGTCCAACAAGATGGCTGTCGCCGCTATTCCCCGCCGATCGTAACCGAGCTGCAGGAGAGGCTTCGGGTCCAGGCCCGTGCCGCAGAAGGAACGGGGCCGCCGCCGTTCCCTGCCGCTCGCCGCCCATCGCAGCCGAGCTGCAGGGGAGCCTTTGGCTCCACGCCTGGCCCGCAGTAGTGGCCCGCAGGTGAAGCAGGGCCGAGGTCAGTGGCTTTTGCCTGTCCCCCCTCGCCCACCTATGGCCCCGGGGGGACACTCCCCGCCCGGCAACGGCTCCACAGTTCGGGAGGTTGCTGGGCCCACAGGAGAGGTTTCCACCCAACGGGGGTTGTCGCGCCCGCAGCAGAGATTTGCACCCAACGGGTGCTCACCCGTCTAGTAGTAAATAAAAATGAAAATAAGCCGGCATATCTTCAGACCAATTATAAACTTTCTGGGCTTACATGCGCACCTTGTTTTTTTCCTGGTCAGTCTGGATTTGATCTCTTTGAGCAGGAGGATATTGAGCCAGTGCTAATTGGTTAATTTTGACTTTGAGTGGGTGTGTAAAAAGGATAATTGATCGTTTGTGAATTATTTGCTTCTCCCAAGTTTAATTTTTGATGAAGTAATTGAAAATGAATTTCGAGACAAATGCATAAGGGACAGTCAACATAGTTCATCGAATACAGTGGCATAGAGTCAGAACCATTACAGTGGCATAAAGTCAAAAATATTTCCATTTTATTCCAATGAGTAATAGAAAATTCAGTTCAGTTGCATGGTATCCATGGATGCCGACAGATTGTTGTAGGAACTAAGGGAGATGTAATTGCCAATAGCTGCAGGCCTTTCTGAAATTGCCTTTCTGAGTAGGTTATGAAAACAAATATGGCAATGCTGGTATATTTTAAATTTATGCTGAATAGAAAATGTTTAAAGACTTGCACAGATTTGTAGTACATTACAGAGGCAGGAGCTGCCAATTCAGCAGATGTTGTTCATGTCCCACTCCAGAAACAAACTAGAAAAGTCCAAGCTGACACTGAAACTCAACGTTGAGGTGGTGCTGAGGTACCAGGGATGACAGTCTTTTGGATGAAATTGAATCCATATCTTCTCTCCAACGTCTGCATATAAAAATCCCTTGGCATTATTTTGAAAGAAAGCAGGCAGGAATGTGCTTAGTGACCTAGGCAATATCTATTACCCAAAATATCCATCACTAAAGCCAAGTATCTGGCAATTATCCCATTTATGTTCGCAAGATCTTGTTGTGCACATATAGCCAACAGATTACCGAGGGAACTGAGAGGGAAATAATTGCCAATGGCTGCAGGCCGTTCTGAAATTGCCTTTTCCAAGTAGTTGAGAAAAATGTGGCAATTAAGCTAATTTCAAAAGTAACACTTAATAGTGTTTAAAGAACACTGTGTTTAAAGAACATTGGAATACAGTCACATCTCTTAGCCTCTACTTAGCCTATCACTGAGAAATATAGGTAGGAAAGAAAACTGAAGATGCTGGTTTAAATGAGGTAGACACAAAATGCTGGAGTAACTCAGCGGGTAAGGCAGCATCTCTGGAGAGAAGGAATGGGTGACGTTTCGGGTCGAGACCCGAAGGGTCACCCATTCCTTCTCTCCAGAGATGCTGCCTGACCCGCTGAGTTACTCCAGAATTTTGTGTCTATCACAGAGAAATGATCTATGTCCTCAGTTGGTAGATTTTTTAAATAAAATAAATGGAGGAGGTGTGCTGAAGAGAAAGGGAAAGGTAAGATGAACTTCGCATGACTGCAACTCAGTCTGCAGAACGTAGTCCATGTCCTGTACTTGTATATTTCACTAAATCGTGGAAAAATTGGTCCATAGTGTAATTTGCAGCTCAGTTAATACTAGTCCTGCACCAGACACAGAGGGCTGTGGGATAGGAACCCACTCCAGAATCTAGTCAGTAAAATCTCCGCTGATGCTGTTCATCGGCATTTAGGGCATACTGCAATTCCGGCCTGCAGTCTTTTGGATGAAGTTAAATTATGGTCTCATCTTCCCTCCATAATTGGGTAAAAGTAACCCTGAGTATTATTTTGATGAAGAAGGAAGTGAATATATCTGAGAGACTTGGGCAATACTTATCTCTCAATAAACCTCACTACATAAGGTCATGGCTGATCATCCAAAATCAGTACCTCGTTCCTACTTTCTCCCCATATCCCTTGATTCCGTTAGCCCTAAGAGCTATATCTAACTCTCTCTTGAAAACATCAAGTGAATCGGCCTCCACTGCCTTCTGTGGCAGCGAATTCCACAGATTCACAACTCTCTTGGTGAAAAACAGAGAGTTGTGTTCCTCATCTCAGTCCTAAGTGGTCTACCCTTATTAGAAACATAGAAAATAGGTGCAGGAGGAGGCCATTCGGCCCTTTGAGCCAGCACTGCCATTCATTGTGATCATGGCTGATCATCCACAATCAATAACCCGTGCCTGCCTTCTCCCCATATCCTTTGATTCCACTAGCCCCTAGAGCTCTATCTCTCTCTTAAATCTTAAATCTTATTCTTACACTGTGACCCCTGGTTCTGGACACCCCAACATCAGGAACATTTTCCCTGCATCTAGCCTGTCCAATCCCTTAAGAATTTTATATGTTTCTATAAGATTCCCATAGACAGTAAGGGAGGACAAACACGAAGAGGCCATAGGAACTACCTCAATGGATGTAAAGGATAATACTGGCATTCTTCAATCTTATAGAAGCCCAGATCAAAATGTTGATGCCTTGAAGTAAACCCAGTAAGAGTCTGCAAAATCATTGTTGCTGCCTCCATCCATAACAACAGCATGCCGAGTGGGTAGCTGAAGTAATGAAAAGGTCATCCTTCCTCATTGTCGTGTTCATAGTTCAGTGAACACGATAATGAAGAAGGCCCTCCATCAAGATTGTACAGAAAATTGAACGAGGGAATCATTAGACTATCGTAGAGAAAAGAGGCATCATGCAATAGCCAAATACTTTCAGTAATTAAGAAATGAGCATTCATTTTAAAAAATGTTCTGGCTTTTCACTCTATATCAATGAGGCCCCTATGCCTTCTGAGCCTGACCTTCGAACTCTGATATAGCAAGAATTATTTTCTTCATAACCTTGTCTTAATTGGAATCTAGTGAACTTTATCTTGCAATAAATGTTGCACTCTTTATTCTGTATTTATACACTGTGGACGGCTTGATTGTAATCATGTGTAGGCTTTTCGCTGATTGGATAGCTCGCAACAAAAAAACTTTTCACTGTACCTAGGCTTGTATACACTGGAATTTAGAAGGATGAGGGGGGATCTTATTGAAACATATAAGATAATTAGGGGATTGGACACAGTAGAGGCACGAAACATGTTCCCAATGTTGGGGGAGTCCAGAACAAGGGGCCACAGTTTAAGAATAAGGGGTAGACCATTTAGAACGGAGATGAGGAAGAACTTTTTCAGTCAGAGAGTGGTGAAGGTGTGGAATTCTCTGCTTCAGAAGGCAGTGGAGGCCAGTTCATTGGATGTTTTCAAGAGAGAGCTGGATAGAGCTCTTAAGGATAGCGGAGTGAGGGGGTATGGGGAGAAGGCAGGAACGGGGTACTGATTGAGAGTGATCAGCCATGATCGCATTGAATGGCGGTGCTGGCTCGAAGGGCTGAATGGCCTACTCCTGCACCTATTGTCTATTGTCTATTGTAAAAGTGACAATAAAATATAGCTATGCATCGAAATGGCATACAAATGCAGAATAAGATTTAGCAAATACTTCCAACAACTGTAAATGAAACTGCCAGCTGATACTACCAGCTGGTATTAGCTGGTAAATTGTGGATGATACAAGTTTGTGGTGTGAAAAAATACTTTTCTCAAGCCTTTTAAACCCCAAGGTGACTTTCAAGTCAATGCAGAAGGAGGTAGGAATCTCATTGTCAATTATTGCAATGAAGCGTAAAACAATTTTAAAATAAAACTCCTGCATCCCAACATAGAGATTTGTCAATATGTACTGAATATTGTAACCAGTACAAGGTTGCAAAAAAACAAAACATTATCCACAATATTCAGTACAACGACTATTGGTATTGACATTGGTATTGGTTTATTATTGTTATGTATATCAGGATACAGTGAAAAACTTTGTTTTGTGTGATACCGAGGCAAATTATACCATACATGCTAATGAGTACAATGAAACCAAACACAAGTGCAACACACGGTGCAAAGAGAAAGGAAACAGAGTGCAGAAAATAGTTTTACAAGTAGAGAATTTACAGATTTTTTAAAAGTGGAAATTGAGTTAGAGCAGAAATAGGCTGCAGAGTCTTGGGTGCACAGGGAGTATTGCAAGGGTCTGTCTGAAGGACTGATGTTTGGAATGATCATGGAAAATGTTCTTTGGCCTATCCTTCTTGATTGTAGTCTATGTCAGAAAGTCACAGACTGCCTTGCAAAGAGGAATGGGTGACGTTTCGGATTGGGGAAGGGTCTCGACCCGAAACGTCACCCATTCCTTCTCTCCAGGGATGCTGCCTGTCCCGCTGAGTTACTCCAGCTTTTTGTGTCTATCTTTGGTTTAAACCAGCATCTGCAGTTCCTTCCTACACAATGAAATCAAAAATCTAATTGGCTCTCTCCCAGACCGATTGTACATCCTGTGAGGCTCTGACAAACCTAGTCTCATCATTGATTTTATTTTATCCCAAAAGAAGAGCCGCATACAAAATAAAAGCAGAAAATGATTGTAATATTCAGAAGATCAGGTGACATCTTTGGAAAGGCAAGTAGAGTTAACAGTTCAGTTAAAGACCATCTGTTAAAATTTAAGAATAAGGGGTAGGCCATTTAGGACTGAGATAAGGAAAAGCTTTTTCAGCCAGAGAGTTGTGAATCTGTGGAATTCTCTGCCACAGAAGGCAGTGGATGCCAATTCACTGGATGTATTCAAGAGAGAGTTAGATATAGGTCTTAGGGCTAACAGAATCAAGGGATATGGAGAGAAAGCAGGAACGGGGTACTGATTCTGGATGATCAGTCATGATCATTTTGAATGGCGGTGCTGGCTCGAAATGGCAAATGGCCTACTCCTGCACCTATTTTCTATATTCTATGTTTCTATGTAATTGAGGAGAGGGAAGAACCTTGATAAGCTACAAGGATGGAAAAGGAGTGAAGAAACTCTCCGATAGAGTAAAACCAGGGTGACCGTAGGGATAAGCTTTAAAGGAGGTTACCTGATCTGTGAGTGTACGAGTGCAGTTTGAGAGTGAGAGCATAGACAAGAGAACATGGAGGAAAGGATGTAGGAGTTGTGAAATGTAGAAGTGGGAAGACATACCCGGCAAATTAGGTTGGGCATGCCCTCCACTTACAGTGAATACATAGCAAAATAACAGAAACAAACTGACGGATGATTGACAGGGAAGATGGTAGATGGACAATTGACCGAGCCATCATGTTATCTGACGTTATAGATTTCAATATAATGCTGAAGGCTGCAACGTGCCTTCTTCAGTTTGTATTTTATATAAATATTGTCATGTAAGCAATGTCAGGGAGGGGCTGTCCGCTTTTGTTGGTACATTCTATATTCTTTGCCGAGACAGATGCATCCAAATGTATTCAGTGATTATTAAAAACCTGCAACATGTATCTTTTGAATGGTTAAGAATACATGGATACATATATCTGAAAGAATTATTGGCCGCACCCTCTGGATATTTAATTCAGGCACTTAACGAAAGGAAATGAGTGATTCTAACCTCAGTCATAGTGCCATTCTCATAAAAGTTAAAATCTGCATGGGTGCAGTGATTTCCTTCTCACAGTTGTTACTAGAAGTGTATGTAAGTGGTAACTCAGCCTGTATGGTGACTGAGGCTGCCTGAAACAAACAGAGACCCCTTGAATGATGATTCTCAGTCTGTTTTGCATCAAAGTTAGACGAAGCCTTTGTTTCAGATTTACACAACACGAGTTTAATGTTAATGTAACTTAGAAACGGGTTTGCATTGACTTGTACTGCAGTTAAAGATTTACACTTAATACTTTGTACTATTGTATGAAGGTAGTGTGAAGAAGGGTCTTGTACCAAAATGTCACCTTATCCATGTTCTCCAGAGATGCTGACCTGCTGAGTTTTTCCAACACTTTGTGTCCAGTTGTGTATTAACCAGCATCTGCAGTTCTTTGTTTCTACAAGGATCTTTATTGTTAAAGAACAATGACCTAAGATGTGCAGGAAAAAAAACTGCAGATGCTGGTTTAAACCAAAGATAGACACAAAAGCTGTAGTAACTCAGTGGGTCAGGCAGCATCTCTGGAGTCTGACATAAGTTGTTTGTAAACCAAGTGTTGCAGGGCATGGCCTATATTGTCTGTGCCCCATGCATACGACTGATCTCCCTTCATTGTTTTCTGTTCTTGTAGGTTTCCTAAGCACTGGAGATCAAGCTGCTAAAGGCAATTATGGACTTCTGGATCAGATCCAGGCCCTGCGCTGGATCAGTGAGAACGTAGCCTTCTTTGGAGGGGATCCCTTACGGATTACTGTCTTTGGTTCTGGAATCGGAGGGTCATGCGTCAGTCTTCTCACCCTGTCTCATCATTCAGAAGGTAAGTCAGTTCCACAGCTGATTACTTCCAGAATGAGGGACAGTTGCAAAGGATTACTGTTGGGTATGGTGACAAGCAAAGAAGATTTTGAAGGAAAATAAAAGAATGCGAAAAGATAAATGGTGCTAATGGAGAAGGAGAGGAAACAAAGATATCACCAAAGCAGTGGTGTGGGGAGGCAAGCTGTTGGAAGGCTGGCCAGCCAGAAAGCTTTCAGTCAGGGCCAAGATGTCACCATCCACAAAGCATGTTCACGCAGTCATACACAGCTGGAATTTGGATGGCAAGAGTTACTAGGCAGCCATCAAAGGGTAAAGAGTAAATCTACAGAGTTGGTGCAGATGAGTGAGACTATTCATTGAAGAGCTGCAAGGAATGTGCCTAATCATGAGCAGGCACAGCAAAAAATGATTACTTCTGAACAACAAACAGCAGATGAGGATTGCCGATAAGAAACAGAATAAATGCAGCAAAGGACTTTCAGTTGTATGAATGCAACATCCAGAGCAGAAATGGTGGAGGAGAGGAAACACATCTTGTGTGTACAGACTAGGTGGCGGATTGGAGACATTTTGGTGAAGGATACAAGTCAAGTCAAGTCAAGTCAATTTTATTTGTATAGCACATTTAAAAACAACCCACGTTGACCAAAGTGCTGCACATCTGATTAGGGAAAAAAAAAAGAGACATACAGTGGCACACAGATTCATTAGAAAGCAAGGATAAAGGTAGATTTCACAGAAATCTAGAAGCCAGCAGAAAAATCAAGTCAAAAGAGTGTTTAATTGTCATCTGTACCAGCAATGGAAAAATGAAATTCCTACTGTAGCTTTACAGGCACATTAAGAGTCAAGAGTGTTTTATTGTCATATGTCCCAGATAGAACAATGAACTTCTTACTTGCAGCAGCACAACAGAATATGTAAACATAGTACACTGTAAACAATATAATAAAGGAGAGAGAGAAAAAAATCAGTGTGTGTATATTTGCACATACTCACAAATAAACATATATGTAGATCATATATATATAGATCACACACACATACGTACACACAAAAAACAAATAATAATATGCAATAATAACAATAAAAGTCTATATAGTTCAGAGCTTATTTGAGTTTGTAGTGTTTAGTAGCCGAATGACTGTAGGGAAGAAACTGTTCCTGCACCTGGACTTTCAGGCTCCTGTACCTTCTTCCCGATGGCAGGGGTAAAATGAGTGTGTGGCCAGGGTGGTGTGGGTCTCTGATTATGCTGGCTGCCTTTTTGAGGCAGTGATTCCGGAAAAAATCCCTTTGATGGTGGGGAGGTGAAGGACTGGGCTGTGTTCACAACTTTTTGCAGTCTTCTTTGCTCCTGGGCATTCAAGTTGCCAAACCAGGCCATGATGCAACCAGTCAATATCCTCTCTGACATACCGAATCCACATGTCATACCACGTTAATGCAATTACACAACAAATAAATATACAGCAATAACAGGTAACTGAACTATAATAGTACAAACTGACTGAAGTATGCAAAGTCTATAGTAGGCAGTTACTGAGGTGGGGTTGTTGCTGTGGCTGTGCTGTTTTGTTTAAGATCCTGATGGTTGCTGGAAAGATGTTCTTGAATCTGGAGATCACAGTTTTCAGGCTCCTGTACCTTCTTCCTGCTGGTAGCAGCAGGATGAAAGCATGACCAGGGCAATGTGTGCCTTTGATGAGATCAGCTCGCTCTTTGAGGAAGCACTTCTTGTAAATTCTTCAGTGATGCGGAGGTTAATAACGTGATGGACCAGGCAATATCTATCACTTTCAGTAGCCTCATTCAGTCCTGAATGACCAAGTTACTGAACTAGCCCCTGATGTAACCAGTCAGAATGCTCGTTGGAGTATTTGGCGACTGTATGAAGTTGTGTTAATAACGACAAGTAGTTAAACTTCATAATGTGCTTTATTGACCACAAGGCTGTAGAACAAAGACCAAGCCTGTTCATTCCATTCGAACACACCCCAGAGTCTGTCTGAGCCTCCCTAGCATGCATGCGCTAGATAAGACATTCCAGGAACAGTACGAGGGAACACCCTACAAGGATCAGGAATATAGTGACTGGTCTACAGCGACATGATAAGCTATCTTTGAGAAAGATGGAGTTCAACCTTGGGGAGATTTCTGTCTAGAACCCAGTCCAATAGAAAAACAATATGTGCACTGAAGTGCAGTTCCAATGTCCTGCAAAGTGCAAAGGGGATGTGTGGGGTAGATTTTCTTACACAAAGAGTGGTGGGTACCTGAAACGCGCTGCCAGTGGTGGTGGTGAAGACAGATGCAATGGTTGCATTTAAGAAGCTTTTAGCTACATGGATGTGTAGGAAAATAACTGCAGATGCTAGTTCAAATCGAAGGTAGACACAAAATGCTGGAGTACCTCAGCGGGTCAGGCAGCGTCTCAGGAGAGAAGGAATGGGTGATGTTTCGGGTCAAGACCCTTCTTTAGACTGATGTCAGGGGAGGGGGCCCACTGAGTCCCCACCAACCACGATCCTTGCACATTAACACTATCCTACACACACGAGGGACAATTTACACATACACCAAGCCAATTAACCTACATAGCTGTATGTCTTTGGACTGTGGGAGGAAGATCTCGGAGAAAACCCACGTGGTCACGGGGAAAGTATACAAACCTCATACAGACAGCACTCATACTTGGGATTGAACCCGGGTCTCCGGCGCTGCAAGCGCTGTAAAGCAGCAACCCTACGATCAAGGACTCAACTGCTTTCAGGTTTCTAACCCCAACTAATTTCTACGTTTCACAGTTATGGAGAGAAGACCTCTTCTACGTTCCTTTCTTTCGTATGTCAACTACAACAGTCAAAAGTGGCAATTTGTGATTCAGAGTACCGTAGTTGACGCTTTGCTGCAAATTTTGCCAGTTCCGTAGAACTACCCAGGATGGACGATGAGGAAGTAAAGCAGCTCCCACCCCTTTACGTTCCTGTAAAGAGCAGATGCAGCTGGCTTGACCTTTTAGTTGTATTGCTGACTTATTAAAAATGAACGAATTAAAGAACCGCACTCATAACAATAGAAGACTTTTATTTGCTGCTGCCCACCAAGATACTTATTATTGGAATGTCTTAATGGCCCCCAAGAACAAAGTACAGGCACAGGTACTGTTCTTTAGTCCTGACGCTAGGTCTTGACCCGAGGCAGGGTTTGGACCTGAAGCATCGATTATCTTCCTCTTTTAGAGGTGCTGCTTGACCCGCTGAGTTCCCCCAGCAGTTTGTTTTTTGTACACTGTTGTGTCCAGATTCCTCTGACACTCTTGAATAAATCTTGCCCACCAATCCCCACCTCATGTTTTCCAATTCTCAGTATTGGAACATTGATTAATTTGATCGCAATACTCTCCTCTACAGTGTACAGTGTGTTTCTTATATTACGGTCGATACCTCTAAGCCAGAGATCACCACTAACTAGCTGAATACTGGCAGCTGTGAGAACTGGTATCCCATCAATAAAAAACATCACACTGAAAATGACACTGTTAGCTTCAATGTGTAGGAAAGAACTGCAGATGCTGGTTTCAATCGAAGATAGACATAAAAAGCTGGAGTAACTCAGCGGGTCAGACAGCATCTCTGGAGAAAAGGAATAGGTGACATTTTGGGTCGTGAAGAAGGGTCTCGACCGGAAACGTCACCTACACCTTTTCTCCAGAGATGCTGTCTGACCCGCTGAGTTGCTCCAGCTTTTTGTGTCTATCTACTGTTGGTTTCAATATGATTTTACACAGGGAAAGCCAACAATAGCATTCAGAAACGTTTAATTGAATATTTTGAGCTTTATATTACTTTCATAACCATTATTAGGGCGACTCACAACACTGCCTTGATCTCAATGAGAAATAGTACAGCAATTTCTAGTTCATCAAGTGCAAAACATCGAACTAGGTTTGGTGCTTTCTTTAGGATTTACAGAATTAGTGGGAGTACTAAATAGTGATAAATTTAGCACGAGAGCACATGAGTAGGTCACTATTTTAGCCTTAGCCTTTTCCCATCAAATCTTTTAGTTGTAGCTCCCATCTTGTGCTGCAAGATTCCAGCTTTCATGCCTTTTCTTACATGGGTCAGTTTTGTGGGCAGGTTCCCCAAACTAATGCACAGATTTTGAAAATCCAACGTATCCACAGTGTAATTTGCACTTAAAATTTCACGATGTTTTGTTCCTGAATTTAGTCAAATAGTCAAATTTAGTAAAATCTCTTCAGCATGCATCACTCTAGTGCACTTTAAACAGTTTTGCCCTTGGAGTCAGTATCTGATATATTAAATTCAATCTTGATTTCATTGTGATTGTTATCTAAGTGTTAGGTGTGGCTAATGGGATTGACTTCTCAGGATCATCGTGAACCTTCAGATACTGGGGAGTCAACTGAGAATTAAAAATCCCATCAAAATAGAAATTTCAAAACTACAAAAGCATTTTTGAGGCATGGTGTCCTTCCGCTAAAGCCATTATGCCTACAGCCATAACAGCCTGGATATACTTGATCTCACATAATGTGCATTATTAACTGGATCGAATCTAGTTAGTAATTAGAATGGCAATAATTCAGAATGCTAAGTGCTCTAGGTTACATTTTGAATTAAAATTTAAATGCTTCACTGATTCTACACCATGGGCGGCACGGTAGCGCAGCGGTAGAGTTGCTGCTTTACAGCGAATGCAGCGCCGGAGACTCAGGTTCGATCCTGACTACGGGTGCTGTACTGTAAGGAGTTTGTACGTTCTCCCCGTGACCTGCGTGGGTTTTCTCCGAGATCTTCGGTTTCCTCCCACACTCTAAAGAAGTACAGGTATGTAGGTTAATTTGACTGGGTAAATGTAAAAAATTGTCCCTAGTGTGTGTAGGATAGTGTTGATGTGCGGGGATCGCTGGGCGGCGCGGACTTGGTGGGCCGAAAAGGCCTGTTTCCGCGCTGTATATATATGATATAATGAGCAGAAATGAGCCCATCATATATTGCAGCACAGCCTTCACTGTGGAAGTCTATGTCAGTAAAAAAGTGCAGGAGACCAGTGTGGCTCTGTCTGAATGTTCTGGTCAGATAGTCTCCTTCAATCTATAATAAGACTGGATTATACTTATTGTCAGATTATCACATTTCTTGGATTGTGGCCATGCCAGTGGAGATAGAGTCATTGAGTCATAGAGTGATATTGTGTGGAACCAGGCCCTTCGGCCCAACTCGCCCACACAATGTCCCAGCTATACTAGTCTCACTTGCCTAAGCTTGGTCCATATCCCTCCAAACCTGTCCTATTCATGTACTTGTCCAATTGTCTCTTAAACAATGAGATTGTCCCAGCCTCAACTACCTCCTCTGGCAGTTTGTTCCATATACCCACCACCCTTTGTGTAAAAAAGCTACCCCTCAGATTCCTATTAAATCTTTTCCCCTTCACTTTGAACCTATGTACTCGAGTCCTCGATTCCCCTACTCTGGGCAAAAGACTCTGTGCATCTGTGATCTATTCCTCTCATGATTTTGTATACTTCTATACAGGGCTCCTGCAATTTCCTCTCTAATTTCCCGTAATGTCCTCGGATATATCTGATCAGGCCCTGGAGATTTGTCTACCTTCAAACAAGACAGTACCTTCAGTACTTCTTTGACGATAACCCTGACTGCTCTCAAGACACTTCCAGTGACTGCTCCAATTTCATCCGCCCAACTGTATTTCTCCTCAATAAATACAGAGGAGAAATATTCATTTAGGACCTTGCCCATCTCCTGTGGCTCCAAACAGTGATGGATCCCTTCAAGGTCCCACTATCTCTCCAGTTACCATTTTCCCCCTTATGTATTTATTAAATCTTTTGGGATTGTCCTTAATGCTACCCGCCAGAGCTATCTCCTGGCCCCTTTTTACCCTTCTGATTTCCTTTTTTAATATACTCCTTAGTTCCCGAAATTCGTCCATGGATGCACTTGATCGCAGCTCCCTATACCTGTCCCATGCATTCTGCTTGTTTTTGACTAAAGTTTCAATTTCCCTCATCAGCCAAGCTTCCTTACGTTTGCCTGCTTTCTCCTTCACTATAACGGGGACGTACACATCCTGAGCTTTCTTCAGTACACTTTTAAAAACATCCCACTTGGCCGATGTTCCTTTCCCCTCGTATAACCTGCTCCAATCAACTTGAGCAAGACCTTCTCTCATACCCTCAAAGTTGGCCTTACCACAGTTGAGCATTTTAACACTTGTCCTTCTCCATCCCTATCCAAAACTATCTTCAACCTAATCGAACTGTGGTCACTGGTCCCAAAAGGCTCCTCCACACACACTTCATTAACTTGCCCCTCCCAATTTCCAATACTTCAGAATTTTTTTTCCTCTAGCTATCAGATGAAAATCTTTGCTTTGTTGGGAAGCGGTCTGAGAAGATAGCTCCTTCATGCTGCCATTCAGTCTCACATTCTCACAGTCACGTTCTGGTGCTGATGTGTGCCCAGCTGGCAGGAAGTTGTGGGGTGGGAGAATTAATTGTGTGCTAATGCATCACTTGATAAAGTCGGAAGACATTGACACATTTACATAACACCCCCTGGTGAAAGACTGTCTCTTCATGCACATTTTAACTGCAGCTGCCAGAATTTAGAGCATTTAGTGAATTCACATTACATTGGCCTGTTGTTCAAGATTTTATTCAAACTAATGGACCGGAATCCGCAGTGAGAATTATGGCGAAGCCATCAGCAGTCTCCTTTATAAAAGGGACATTTTGACAGCAATGTCTGGAATATGCACATGTGCAGTTAAAATTAGGAAATCCTGTAGCTGTTCTTAGTAATTATTTGCTTCTTCATAAGGTGTGTTGTTACATTTTTCTCTTGTGGCAACTTTGACATTATGAACTATTTTAATGTAAAACATATTGACAATACTATTCCTTAATGACTAAGGCATGACTGAGCATTTGACTATTAATTAACTTATAATTAACTCAAAAAACCTCTCTGGCTTTAAAATGGAATTTTATTTTTAGAGTCTAATTGTCTCAAGTAATTATTTCATAATTAGAGTCAGAGTAAAACAGCACAGGAACAAGCCCTTCTGCCCAAGCTATGCTGACTGAGATGCCCCATCTAAGCTAGTCCCATTTACCTGTGTTTAGCATGTATCTCTCGAAACCTTTCTTATCCATGTACCTGTCCAAGTGCCTTTTAAATGCTGTTATAGTAGTTGCCTCAATTAACTCCTCTGGAAGCTTGTTCCAGATACCTACCACCATTTGAGTGAAAAGATTGCCCCTCAGGTTCCTATTAAATCTTGCCCCTCTCATATTAAACCCATGCCCTCTGGTTTTTAACTGCTCCTCCCTGGGTAAAATACTTTGTTCATTCACCTTATCTATTCCACTCATGATTTTATACACCTCTATAAGATCATCCATCAGATTCCTGAACTCCAAGGAATAAAATTCTTCCCTGCCCAACTTCTCATAGCTCAGCCCCTCAAATCTTGGCAACAACTTTGTAAATCTTCTCTGCTCTCTTTCCAGCTTAATGCATCCTTCCTAAAGTATGGTGACCATATTTGAACACAGTACTCCATATGTGGCCTCAGCAATGTCTGGTAGTGTTGCTGCCTCACAGCGCCAGAGACCCGGTGTCGATCCTGACCTCGAGTGCTGTCACTGTGGAGTTTGCACGTTCTCCCTGTGATTGTGTGGGATTCCTCCAGATGCTCTGTTTTTCTCCCACATCCCAAAGACGTGTGGGTTTGTATGTTAATTGGGTTTTGTAGCAAATGGATAAGAAAGTAGGATAACATAAAACTAGCGTGAACTGGCAAGTGATGGTCATCATGGTGGGCCAAAGGATCTGTTTCCATGTTATATCTTCAAACAAAACCTTCATTACCACTTAAAAAGTCCAATGTACTCAATATAGACACAAAAATGCTGGAGTAACTTAGCAGGTCAGGCTTCATCTGTGGAGAAAATGGATAGGTGACGTTTCGGGTCGGGGCCATCCTTCAGACTGATCAGTCAGAAGAAGGATTCCATCCCGAAATGTCACCTGCCCATTTAGAGGCCAAATACAGGCCAATGGAACTAGCATAGATAGGCATCTTGGCTGCCATGGATGTTGGGACAAAAGGTCTGCTTCCATCCCCCAGAACTCTATGAAGCCATGAGTCTGTCTAAACATGAGAGGGAAAAAGGGTGGATATACATGCAGAGTTTTGCAGACAAGATCATATGCTCAGAAGGAGCAGAAACCAAGTGAAATTAAACTGCTGAGCTATTGAATTCGAGGTGAGGGTGAAGTCCTACAACCATGCAGTATAGGAAGGGAGAATAAATACAAAACAATGTTCTAGTTGATAAATGGGATAAGGATAGATGGAAGGAGCTCCATTAGAGATGTTGACGTTTCATGTCAGACTGTCATTAATCCTGATGTATTCTGCCAGCATTCTGTGTTTCTTTTCCAAATCCCAGCATGACTACTTGGGCCCAATGATCTATTTCTGCAACAAAAAAAATCCCGCTCAATACGATGTAATCACTACTTGATCTGTTTCCCGATCTAGTTGACCCATAAGGATTTACTATCTGGAATGAGCCATTTGCTAGAGAGGTTATTTACCAACCCAGTATAGCAGGAGCACTGCACCAATCAAACTGAAATAAATCACTACTACCCAGAACAATCCACAGGCAAGATTGGGGGCATAGTGGTAGAACACTGAATCTCGCAAATTATATGTACGTGTTGAACTGTCATTTATTAATCACTTGGAAGGAGGGTTGTGTTGAAGATTCCCCTGTAGTTTACTGAACATGTTGAAATAGATATTCATTCTGAAGAAGGGTCTCGACCCAAAACGTCACCCTTTCCTTCTCTCGAGATGTTGTCTGTCCTGCTGAGTTACTCCAGCATTTTGTGTCTGTCTCTGAAATATTCTGTAATGTTGGCTGACAAGACTGTGCACTTTTGTGTTATCTGTGTCTCTTTGCAGTGCCTGTTCATAGCTTAAGTGGATTGGAACATGAGCGGTAGGATTTTGAGAGATGATTTCCTGATGCTTAAGCCAGGCTTATGCACTTGAGCGAGAAGCACAAAAACTATTTCACCTCAATAAAATGTTGCTACTTCAAAAAAGTCTGCAAGAAGTGCTAATGTTGAAGTGTCACTACTCACATGAGACTCAGACGTTAGTGATGTTTCATTTACCTCCCCGCATGTGGAATTTTAGCATCGATTAAGCTTCATATTACACCACAGTGACCTGTGAAATTCAGAGATAAAGCTTTGACAACTACAAACAGCTTCATGGTGGTTTATGCACAGAATCCTGTGCTAAAGTGGGATATTACAGTTCCTCACAAGATTAGGCATAACTGAGCATAGCTTTGAATAATATCTTGCATGGCAAGAAAGGTGACAGCTCTGAAAAACAAACTGCAACAACACACATTATGGCTGCCATGGGTAGAGAGGCTACAGAGGAGAAGGTTTATGCTCCCACACTTGGTGAAAGAGACCTGACATTCCCATCGGGCGTATAGATACCAGGAGGGAAAACCTGGGTGCAAAGTGGGGTCAGACAACCCTCTAAGTAGAAGCAGGCTCCTGCTGTTTCCTCCAGATGTGCACTACCCTCCCATTCCACATGATATAATAGACAATAGACAATAGGTACAGGAGGAGGCCATTCGGCCCTTCGAGCCAGCACCGCCATTCAATGTGATCATGGCTGATCATTCTCAATCAGTACCCCGTTCCTGCCTTCTCCCCATACCCCCTGACTCCGCTATCCTTAAGAGCTCTATCTAGCTCTCTCGTGAATGCATTCAGAGAATTGGCCTCCACTGCCTTCTGAAGCAGAGAATTCCACAGATTCACAACTCTCTGACTGAAAAGGTTTTTCCTCGTCTCAGTTCTAAATGGCCTATCCCTTATTCTTAAACTGTGGCCCCTGGTTCTGGACTCCCCCAACATTGGGAACATGTTTCCTGCCTCTAACGTGTCCAACCCCTTAATAATCTTATACGTTTCGATAAGATTTCCTCTCATCCTTCTAAATACATGTAAGTAAGACATATATACGTGAGATCATAAGTTATAGGAGCTGAATTAGGCCATCTGGCCCTTCAAGTCTACTCCGCCATTCAATCATGTTTGATCTACTATCCCTCTCGACCCCATTCTCCTGCCCTCTCCTCATAACCCCTGACACCCTTACTAATCAAGAAACTACCAATCTCCATCTTTAAAATATCCATTGACTTGGCCTCCACAGCTTTCCGTAGCAAATGGTGATCTGCACAGTCCTGAAAGCAGCTGCAGTGAGTCATTTGAATAAATTGATCAGCATTTATTCATTCTTTTTTTTAAATTTCACGAATAAATTTTATTCACAATAAAAAATATATACAAAACAAAAACTGTGCAGAAACTCTTCAAAGATTCTCATTGTCCATACATTCAATAGTGATCGCAACTATATTTAAAGAAATACTCCATGCGGCTCATGTGGCCCTTTGGGGTGATATCCCTTCTTTTGTTTGAGGGGTGTCCTCGTCGAACTCTGCCTCTCAATGTCCGGCAGCGGAGGAACCCTAGACAGTGGTTCTCAGTGTGTGTGATGTTGCAAAGGAGAGTGTGAGCAATTGCAATTGTCATGGGTGGCACAGTGGTGCAGCGGTAGAGTTGCTGCCTTACAGTGCCAGAGACCTGGATTCGATCCTGACTACGGGTGCTGTCTGGAGGGAGTTCATATATGTTCTCCCTGCATCCACGTGGTTTTCACCGGGTGCTCTGGTTTGCTCCTACACTCCATACAGGTTTGTAGGTTAATTGGCTTCTGTAAATTGTAAATCCTGCTGTGTGGCATAGTGCTAGTGTACAGGGTGATCGTTGGTCGGCACAGCCTCGGTGGGCCAGAGGGCCTGTTTCCACGCTATATCACTAAAGTCAAAATTCTAAATCTGGGTTCTCTCTGCTGATACTGGTGAATATATTTGTATTGAAAGCATCCATCATCATTCCTGTTCCAAAGAAACCAGTAACCTCCTGTTTAAATGACTACCATCCTGTCGCACTGACATCAGTCATCATGAAGTGCTTCGAGCGACTAGTCAAAACTCACATCTGCTCCTCTCTTCCTGACACCTTGGACCCTCTTCAGTTTGCATATAGACCAAACAGGGCCATGGACGATGCCATCGCCATAGCAATACATACTGCGCTCACCCACCTGGACAAGGAAATACATATGTGAGAATGCTCTTTATTGACTACAGCTCGGCATTCAACACTATTATTCCCTCAAACCTCATCCCCAAGCTCCTTGATCTTGGACTGGAGACCTCCATCTGCGGATGGAAATTCGATTTCCTGACGGGCAGGCCCCAGGTGGTGAGAATTGGCAGCCACACCTCTTCCTCACTGATCCTCAACACAGGCACACCACAGGGTTGTGTGCTCAGTCCTCTCCTGTACTCCCTGTTCACGCACGACTGTACTGCGAAGCACAGCTCAAACAGCATCCTAAAGTTTGCTGACGACACGACCATCTTGGGCCTCTGCACAGACAACAATGAGACGGCCTACAGAGAGGAGGTAAAGGCACTAAACAGCTGGTGTCATGAAAATAACCTCTCTCACTGTCAGCAAAACTAAAGAGATGATTGTGGACTACAGGAGACAGCGGGGGAGTGGACACCTCCACATCCACATCGGTGATGCTGAGGTTGAAAGGGTCAGCAGCTTTAAGTTCTTCGGTGTGCAAATCACTGAGGACCTTTCCTGGACACTGCACAAGGACACAATAACAAAGAAGGCCCACCAGCGGCTCTTTTTCCTGAGAAGACTGAGGAAGTTTGGCATGAATGCCAGCATCCTCACAAACTTCTACAGATGCCCCATCGAGAACCTGCTGACGGGCTGCATTACAGTCTGGTACGGGAACTGTTCTGCCCACAGCCACAAATCACTACAGAAAGTGGTGAAGACAGCACAGCACATCACTGGCAACTGTCTCACGGCCATTCAGAAAATTTTCTACCGGCGGTGGCTGTAGAAGGCACGCAGCATCATCAAGGACCACAGCCACCCAGCACGCAGGCTGTTCTCCTTGTTACCGTCAGGCAGACGATACAGGAGTATGGCTGTGCGTACCACCAGACTTAAGAACAGTTTCTACCATCAGGCCATCAGGCTTCTGAACTCATAAACATATTTCAAATCATATATGTTGATTATTTTTTATATTGTCTTTTTACCTATTTTTAATATTGTCTTTTTACCTTACTAATGTAATTTTTAAAAAAATCTTATTTATCCTTGGAATATTACTGCTGAGGTGACACGTTGTCTTGTCAAATACATTTCATTGTACCGTTGACCCTGTGCCAACCTACATATGACAAATAAAATGTATTATTATTATTATTATTATTATTATTATTGTGCTAAAAATCACATTGTCTGCATGAGCACCACGATTTAGTTGGCTCCTAATGATAAAAAGGGACTTCTCCTAGCAAGAGTTCCCTTACAACTTCTACATTATCCAAATCATGAACAAAGAACAAGACCTTAAGACCTTAATTTTGCTTCTTGTGCCTTTCATGCGCGATCAGAATGTGAAATTTCTTGAGCAACTTGGATTAAATATATATGATGGATAACCTGAAAAATAGGAGTCACAGTTCATGTTCTCACTAGACTTCCTTTTTCCAGCTTTCTCCCCCCACCCCTCCCAACAATAATCAATCTGAAGAAGGGTCCTGGCCTGAAACATCACCTATCCATGTTCTCCATAGATGCTGCCTGACCTACTGAGTTACTTCAGCACTTTGTGTCCTTTCATGAATTGCAAAATGTACTTGCAAATTTACTGTGTTTGTTGAATATATTGTTCACATCATAGATAAGAATGGACCGATGATTCACTTTTATCTTTTGAGCCTGTTCCAACACTGATGTGGCAGCTACTTCATTATTGCATTTTACAAATGAAGGACTCTAGGCTGACATCTTCATCTCAAGGAATAGTTCCACGGTTTATATACAGAAATAGAGAAGTCATTAGGTGCAAGACTGATGGTGGCAAAATGTTAGATATAATTATATGAATTGCCCAGGCTAGTTTGCTACCAGGCACAGTTTTACCTGGAAATGATCACTGGTGCCACCTAAGGTATCACAAAATGCTGGAGCAACTCAGCAGGTCAGGCAGCATCACAGGAGAGAAGAAATGGATGACGTTTTGGGTCGAGACCCTTCGATTTGTACCAGCATCTGCAGTTATTTTCCTACAAGTGCCACCTAAATGAGTTAAATTGCTTTTATGTGCAATTTGTACATAAGAATGGATTCGAAAAGAATCAATTTTTGGCTCATTTCCTTGAATGTGGAAGTTCTGATGAAATGTTAACCATATCTCTTTCCCCAGATGGCAATTTACAGTCACCTGTTTCTCCCTCTGCTCATCCGTATTTACTTGACAGCAGACCTAGCGAACACCTGCCACTATGTAAGGACAGCTTTAAAAATAAGGCGCTAGATTTTGTTATTGAGAGCTTCAGCACTAGATGAGATAAGGTTTGAAAGCTATTACTGCAAGCATTGATATTGTAGGTCAGAGGTGTGTCCTTGTAATTGGAAACTGAGCCAGATGGCATAGATTTTTAGATTGAAGTTAGAGTGTTGTAGACAAATTTTTAGAGGTAGCATCAGATGACTGAGATTTTGCAATTAAATGAAGATGCATTACTTTATAGATGGGAATTGTGAATTTATGTCAAGAGGAAAGGCAGAACAAAGAGTCACTGGAAATATAACGTAATGTTTTTAAAGTTAAAGATATTTGTGTTATACTGTTTGGGGGAGCTGGAGACTGAAAGTTAATTTGTTAATAGAGCTAGAAGCTTTATTGTTTAGAAGGATGCTTATGAATAAGTCTTCCATAAAAGGAGCATTTGCCACACAAGATAAAACTCACATTTTACTTACATTTGCTAAAAGCTCAGTAGCCACTGCTGAGTTACACAAACCTGCAGGCTGCCTTCGATTTATTACGTTAGAGGAACACTTGCAACATTACCCATATGGTAGAGACTGTACAAGTTGGTCTAGTGTGTGACTTCCCAAAGAAAATTAATGGTACTAAATTTTACCCAGTTTTTTTAAGCTGGGGGGTGGAGAACCTACTGATTATCCTGCATTTCCCTTCCCCACCACCTCCCTTACTACCCCCACATCTGACATGACCGTTAGACAGCCAGTCGGGGTTAAAATCAGGAATTAGTTGTTTACAACACGTATTAATTGTGAAGAAACAAGTTATCAGCTTGCTTAATATGTCTTCAGGAATTTTACACTTATGCAGAAATTTTGAAGAATCTGCTTGATGTGTTCTGAAATCCCTGAATTACCTTTTTGGTGGTCACAGATTGAAACTGGCAACTGAACAGGACCAGCCATGTAAGCTGACCATACAATTGTGGTAAAGTAATATTCTAGCCCTAGGAAAGTAGACATGTATAACAGAAAAGTCAGAATGAACAGTAGACAAAAGGAACTGCAGATGCTGATAACAAGTAACGGACCATTCTTCAGACTGATTGTAGTGGGGTGTGGTGGGGGGGGGGGGGAGGTTGAAAACTGTGTGATCGGGACAAAGTCAGACAAGCTATACGTGAGGGGAGGGGTGATTGGCAGATGGTTGGACAGAGATGAAAAGACAAAATGTGTGAGATAAACAGATAAGGATAGAGGAGGCATGAAATGTGAAGGAATGTCAGTGGATGGGGAGAGAGGGGAAAGGGAGACATCCAGGTGGGGCACAGGGAAGAGAGGAAGAAAATGGTGGGGGGGGGGAAGAAGTGTGAAGTTTTACTAGCAAATTCAGAGCTACTTTCTGCAGAATCTCTAAATAATTATTGGTAATAAAAATGGAGATAACGGATGATTCAGAGTGTATTGAGTAAGGTTATCAGTGAGGAGTGGCCAGCAGCAATATTATAGAAACTACAATATAATATGAGTATAATAGTGATACCATGGTAAACAGAATGTTGCTGGTATAATAATGCATAACCTTGTAACACATTAGATATACTGAGGAATAACTAATTATCCTCAATATGGGGTATGATTAGTTATTATATCTGTGGAAGGATGTGCTGGCATTGGAGAAGGTCCTGAGGAACTGTACGAGAATAATCCTAGGAATGATTGGGTTCACATATGATGAGCATTTGATGGTAACTCACTTTAGTTTAGGATGAGGGGGGACCTCATTGATGCTTAGCGAATAGTGAAAGGCCTGGATAGAGTGGATGTGGAGAGGATGTTTCCACTAGTGGGAGAGTCCAGGACCAGAGGTCATAGCCTCAGAATAAAAGGCCATACCTTTAGAAAGGAATTTCTGTACTCAGAGAGTGTGGTGAACCCATGGAATTCATTGCCACAGAGGCCGATGGAGGCCAGGCCAGTGGATATTTTTAAGGCAGAGATAGACAGATTCTTGATTAATACGGGTGCCGGAGATTATGAGGAGAAGGCAGGAGAATAGGGTTGAGGGAAAGATAGATCAGCAATGATTGAATTGTGGAGTAGATTTGATCGGCCGAATGGCCTAATTCTGCTCCTATAACTAACTAAAATACTTGTAATCAGTTTCTTATCTTATCAGAAACATCAAAATAATAGGATATTATGCAGGATATTGGTCATAATTGAATAATAATTACAGGAGATGGGAAGTAGAAGATAACCAATTTAAAATATTTTGGATTATGTTGAGGAAACAAAAGCTGGTCTTAAAGTGTTTTTCACCAGTTTTAAAGCTTTCATGAAAGAATAAGTTAGTGGAAAAGATGGCAGTTTGGAAACATGAGATCAGTGCAATCAGTACATAGAAAGAAAAGATCTTTAAGATTTTGAAGACTAGAAGGACTAGCGTTGGTAATATTAATTATGGTTGTACTGAGAGAAGATTGTTGCCTAGAGAAAGAGAAATGAAGAGACGGTTCATTGGCTGGAGGCAAAAGGACAATTTTCCCTTGGAACCCGTTCAGGAATGTTTGCAAACTTACATAAATTCTTATATGAGAAGAGTCTTTATATTTCGGAAGGAATTGGGCTTTATAGAGGAATAAGAGGGATAGGGGATGGAGTTAAGATACTTTGATGTGGCTGCAAGAAACATGTTGGCAATCCCACTGGGTGTGATGTATTAAATGACTGCAGGTAACATATGCCGTTAGAAGCACAATTGGCACTTAGAGGAATTTGTCATGTTGTGAGTAGTATTTCATGTTGGCTTTCTCCCCCTTACTAAAATAAATCTGAAGAAGGGTCCTGACCTGAAATGCCACCTATCCCTGATCTCCAGCGATGCTACCTGACCCATTAGTTACAACAGCACTTTGTGTCCTTTTTGTAAACCAGCATCTGCAGTTCCTTGTGTCTACACGTTGGCATTGTGTCATCTGCTTAAATGGAAAATATTATTCGCAGTGCCCACTGAGGTCACATTGCAGTCCTTGGTGGTTATTCATTATTAATGCTTATTTAGATATGTAGTGTGGCTACATTAAAGGTTAATATTCTGTCATGCAATGAATGTAATAATGAAATATCAGGATGTCATCAAAACCTAGATGGTAGATTAATGCCCTTTAGGAAGCAACATTTGCCATCCTTGCCTAATCTTACCCTAGACATACAATTCCAGATCTGGATCAATGTTGTTGACAAAAGCAAATACCTATTTTGACGAGAATTGAGAAGGGACAATCAATTCTTAACTTGCCAACAACACCTGCATACTGTGAATGGAAAATACAAAAAAGGTACATTGGCAAGCTCCTGCATTAAAGTTGAAGTTAACAGGATTAGATTTACACTGCAAGAAGCATTGTACCAGAAAGAAGTGACAGACAACCACATTAAACAAAACATTAGAAATTGGAAACTGTTGGGAATTGGGATTGGACCATTTCTAATCCAATTAATTATGAATGCAGCATTTATGCTACAGATGTACATTGCATTGCAAATGCACTAATTATAGTTCTTTGTTATTTAAGTGAAAATGTAAAATAAAGACTTCAAGAACAACTTCAATTTAACATAACAAAAATATCCCAAAGAGCTTCATTCGAGTGTTATCCAACAAAACCTGACCGCAAGCTAAAGAGACATTTGGAAAGATGACAAAATCATGACCAGTGTTGTTGGTTTTAAAATGCATCTGAAAGGAAGAAAGAGAGGACGAAAAGCAGAGTGGCGGAGACAGTGAGATCCAAAGGTTAAGGCTTCAGAAGCTAAAGACATGGCTGACAGTAGTAGAATGCTTAAATTCACAGATGAGCAAACAGCCAGGAATAGTAAAAATACAAGGTAGATCACAAAATGTTGGAGTAACTCAGACGAAGGGTCTCAACCCGAAACGTCACCCATTCCTTCTCTCCAGAGATGCTGCCTGACCCGCTGAGTTACTCCAGCATTTTGTGACCTACCTTCGATTTATACCAGCATCCGCAGTTCTTTCCTACACATAGTAAAAATACAGATGTCTCAGAAGGTCATAAGTTTGAAGATATTACAGAGAGGTAAGGAAGGATACTTTTTGGAAAATCTAATAAATTTATTTGAGGATGTAATAAGCAGGTTAGTTAAGGGGGAACCACTGGAAGTAGTACAGCTGGGTAGCCCAAAGGCAGCTAAATAAGGCAGCATGCAATATGAAGTAAGGACTCAAGGAGTACTGAATAAGATAATAGTATTTGTTATGGACAGAAGGCAGAGTTTAGAAATAAACAATTCAGATTGGCAGTGTTACTAGAGGTCTGCCACGAGAATTGGAATCAGTTACCATTTTTATTTATGACTTGGATGAAAAAATTGGTTTAGTTTTAGGTTTATTATTGTCATGTGTACAATAGTAGAGTGAAAAGCTTTGTTTTGCATCCTATCCAATTAGCTCAGATAAGACTATACATAAATACAAATCAAGTAAAACTCAAATGTAATAGTAGAGCAAAGGCGAAGATACAGGGTGCAGATTATAGTTCTCAGCATTGTAGCACACCAATTCCATAGACAAAAGTCCAATGCTCACAATGGGGTAGAGGTGAATCGTATGGCACCCTAGCCTCTGGTAGGACTGTTCAGAGGCCTGATAACAGAGGGGAGCAATTCCTGAATCTGGTGGTCCATGCTTTCAAGCTTCTGTATCTTCTGCCCGACAGAAGTGGGGAAAAGAAGGAATGACCAAGGTGGGATAGGTCTTTGATTATGTTGGCTGCTTTTTTGAGGCATTGTGAAGTGTAGATGGAATCAATATTGACAAAAATTGAATGTAACATATCCAAGTTTGCTTAATGATAATAAGTTTGTTTGATGCAAATTCCCATGTAAAGGTTTTGTGTCTATCTTTGGTTTAAACCAGCATCTGCAGTTCCTTCTTACACCTTAGAGCCCTTCGTTAATGCATTGAAGTAACTACCTTAGAGTCTTGTGCTTAGATCTCAAGTGTGGGACTAACAAAAAATTAAGCCTTATGATTCAGAGATAACTTGATGTGAAACTGGCTTTCCAGTTTTTTTTCTACACACAGCTGTGGCATCAGATTCATGAAATCGTGGCAGCACACAATAAACCATTGGACACACTGAGACAATTAACATTTCTAGCAAACCCCTTACCTATCCATAGTGATTTTTACCCAACTCTTTTCCTTCAACCATGGAAATTACTTTTTTCTAACACCTAACCAATTTCCTCTTAAGTACACTGATTGATTCAGGTAAAGCTTCTAGCAAACCTACTTATCCATAATGATATTCACCCACTCATTCCCCATAATCATGTACGTTATTTCTTGTATACTTAACCAATACCCTCTTAAGAACACTGATTGATTCAGGCAAAGGAAGAGATCTCTTGCTGACCAGTGAGGAGGTTATTTGAAAACAATTACATGTGCCAATTAAAATTCATCTCTCCGATTTAACAGTAGAGTTGTGGATTATTTGTCACATGCCACAATATACATTTGGTTTAATACAATTGGTAACTTTCTCTACAACTCTGTAACTCTTCTTTCTTTTAGATATCAAGGACACAAGGTGATACTTTGGATGTTATGAATAAAAAAAATTATAAAAAAAATATTTTTCTGATGTTACAAAAACAGCAAAGAACAAACTCATTCGAGAGATTGGGGAGATAATAGGGGAGACTTTGAAGAAGATAACAGAAAGCAACATTTTGAAATTGGTGAAGATTGTGGCAAGATAAATTGCTATTTCCAGAGTGCAAGGTGGCTGATTAATTCTGACAAGAATGGAGCTGTGAGGGTGTTGGACGTGAGTTGGGACATGATGCAGCTCACATATCTAACACCTTGAGATTTTCATAGAATGCTGTGATGATATTAATTTGAAAGCGAGGATAAGATTGTTCAAATCTCTATGTTGTGAGATGAAGGACTTTATTAATGAGACCTTCGTGTAATAAAGTGTAAGTGAACAAAGTCCTTGAATTGATATTTGTGTGGGATGATGACATGTTGTAGAAATCAGGTTTCCCCGGTGTTTTTTGTAGGCAGCAAGGATATGATCTCTTTTACATTATTGAAGGATGGAGGGTAAATGGCAGAATGTAATTCAGACACGGAGGCATGAGCCAGTATGTAGTACTGACAGAGATAGAATGAAAGGAATTGTGTTAAAAATAGGGATTCTGAAATCAGTATGATGAAATAAAAAGACACATGGGGTTTTTTAAGAGGTTAGATAGCAATATTGAAAGCAATTTAGAGTAGGGTGAAATTGGCAATGGCATGGAAATGTTATAGTTATGTAGGGCAGAATTTTGGTGGTGAGGGACCATTAGAGCAGCACAGAGTGTTAAGCTTGGATGCTCCATTAGCTGGTGAATGAATTGGGATTAAGCCACACACTGAAACTGTAATAGAAACAGACAATTATTCTGATGAAGTGAGGTTCGAACTTCAGCCCTGGGTCAATCAAGACATGGCAGGAGCATTGCTGAAATGAATCTGAGCAAATAGCAGGTCAGTGAGGCACAATTAGGCAAATGCACATTTCCTGCCACAGTTCAATTAGGAGTTCAACTAAAAATAAGTTGTGAGTGGAAGGCTTTAGAATGGGGCATGAGAAGTGAGAAGGGATGGTTGATGGTTGGTGTGGATTCAGTGGAATCCTTCAAGTGGAAAGCTGTATCTTTCAATTATGCCATGAAACTGGATTTAGTGCAGAGAAGATTTATGAGGATGGTGCCAGACCTCAAGGCCTGAGCTATAGGAAGAGATTGGGCAGGCTAAGACTTTATTCTTTGGAGCGCAGGAGGCTGATGGGTGATCTTATAATGGTGTGTTATATTGTGAAGGGAATAGACAGGGTAAATGCACAGAATCTTTTACCCAGAGTTGGGGAATCAAGAAATAGGTATAAGTTAAGACGGGAAAAGACATAATAGGAACATAAAGGACAACATTTTCACACAGAGCGTGGTGGACGAGCTGCTAGAGGAAGTAGTTGAGGCAGGTACAATAACAACAATTAAAATAACTTTGGTCAGGTATATGGATAGGAAAGGATTCAAGGGATCTGGGCCAAGCACAATTAAAAAGAACCAGCTTTAATGGAACATCTTGGTAGACATGGGTGAGCTCGGCTCGGAAGGGTCCTGAGCCGAAATGTCACCTTTCTATGTTCTTCAGAGATGCTAACTGACCTGCTGAGCTACTCCAGCACATTGTGTCTTCTCGGTCCTCAAGGCCTGTTTGCATGCTGTATGAATGACTCTATAACACTATTGATGTAAGAAGTGTCTGTTAAGTGGGGATTGTCACTGAACCAAGCTGTTTACCTTTGTTGGGTCTAATAGCCTTTCTCACTATCTTGTTCTAATCTTTTATTATCCGGTTCTCTGATTTTGTCTTTAGGCCTTTTCCAAAGAGCAATTATTCAGAGTGGGTCAGCCTTGTCAAGCTGGGCGGTGAATTATCAGCCTGCAAAATACACAAGATTACTGGCGGAAAAAGTGGGCTGCAACATGTTGGATACCCTCGACATGGTGGACTGCCTGAGACAGAAGTCGTTCAAGGAGCTAGTAGAGCAGGATATCAAGCCAGCGCAGTACCATGTTGCATTCGGCCCAGTCATTGATGGAGATGTAATACCAGACGATCCTGAGATTCTGATGGAGCAGGGAGAATTCCTAAATTATGACATCATGTTGGGAGTCAACCAGGGAGAAGGTTTCAAGTTTGTGGAATGGATAGTGGATCAGGAGGATGGCATATCTGGAAGTGACTTTGATTTCACTGTTTCCAAGTTTGTGGATAACCTTTACGGCTACCCTGAGGGTAAGGATACACTCCGGGAAACGATCAAGTTCATGTACACTGACTGGGCTGACCGGGACAATCCTGAGACACGACGGAAAACCTTAGTGGCTCTGTTTACTGACCACCAGTGGGTCGAGCCCGCAGTGGTAACAGCCGATCTACATGCTCGTTATGGTTCTCCTACGTATTTTTATGCTTTCTACCACCACTGCCAGAGCGACATGAAGCCGGCCTGGTCTGATGCTGCTCATGGCGATGAGGTGCCCTACGTCTTTGGCATCCCCATGGTTGGACCGACTGATCTGTTCCCTTGCAACTTTTCAAAAAATGACGTGATGCTGAGTGCCGTCGTCATGACGTATTGGACAAACTTTGCCAAAACAGGGTAAGCAAAATACTTGTTTGTATTACTAGCTATTGGTTCTGCAAAAGTGAAATGGGTTACTGACTGGAGATGTGAGCATAGAGAAATTGACTTGTTGCTCTTGGCACAGTAGATCTGTAACATCTTGGTCTGCTGATGGAGTGGGGACACTTTAAACGATACTAATTGCTGCAAACAGAGAATTCTCTGGGGTAGACGTTTTTGCTCCACACATAAGGATATGAAAAGGGTAATACAAGGAAAAAAATTGCTGTGGGAAGACATCTATCAGATTTGCATGAGAACCCAGGCCATTGTTCAACATGAGAGGGGGCTTCCTTGTGTTGGCCTTAAAATAACAGTCATTTTGTACTGAAATTAAATATTGTACCTTTTAGGTTTGCCCACTATTTCCTAGCTATTTTGCAAAATTGTTGGAAATATGCTATCCTTTCCATATTCTAAAATGACTTAAGTAGCAGTCCATACAAGTTCCAATGATATTCATGGGGAAAGCCTAAACCTCACTGGTTCCAAAGCTGTCATAAATGGACACCAAAGGAGTATAGTTACTCTTCCTGTCCCCAGATTATGAATCGGCCAGTAGTGATTTGGTCTTTTGACCACCACTTCCAGGCCTACTCTTGGGCTAGAGGTGGCATCAAAATGAATGAAATTGTTCAGATTTTGACAGGGTCAGGATCTGCTCATGCCAGTTGATGGGTGCTCCAGATCACTTGGATTTTGATCCTCAGCCCCCAAAATAATTACATTTATCCTTTGGGTTGCCGAGTTCCAGGACTAAAGTATCCTTTGCACCAAACAGATGCCCAAATTAGGACATCATTGGTGTGCCTTTAAAGCTGCACTAAGTATAAATGTCATTGTTCCTGTTCATATCCGGATGCATGTGATTAATAATCACTCTTGACTTTTGACTCAATCTATTTATGTCAGGAAAATATTTACCTCATCCTTTACCCAGTTTTCATTTTGTTTATGTGCTGAGTTAACAAATGTAAACCCAGGCTGCCAATAAACCAAAAGGACACTTAAAATATGTGCATCGGTGCCGGCTCTGATTTGTTCTGTACCTTTTCAACCTCTAATTTCCCTCTCCCCTGACTCTCAGTCTGAAGATGGGTCTCGACCTGAAACGTCACCTATTCCTCATCCAAAGATGCTGCCTGACCACTGAGTTACTCCAGCATTTTGTGTCTATATGTGCTGAAAAAATATCTTTCTCGGATATTTTTAAAAATGCTATAAAGTCAATTTTATTTTTAATTCCAAACATTTAAACATTTTAATTATGGAAAAAGCATGCCAATTCACCTTCTGCCTCCCTTTGTTCATAAATCTTGTATTTTTAATTAATGTGCTTTAATTAGTAAAGGGTTTCAAATGAGTTCATAATTTTCTCTAATGCACATCCCACTTTTTAAGATTTTCCCTTTTTTAGTAAACTAATATATTGCTTTTATATTAAATCTCCAACAAAGGATTAATTCTCGATAGCACACAAACTAAATGGAAACAAGCCTCAAATTTAAGAGCTGGAACCTGATGAATTTTTTAATGGAATTGTGTTAATTATATGCCACATTAACGAGAAAACACTCATGGGGACAGGTGTGAGAGAATACCGTCCAGCACACAAAAGAGGATTTGTCATCGTGAAACTTGATATTGGCTGGAAAATACATAGTCCTGTATGAAAAACGAGTGGTGATCAGAAATGGAAGTGATCAGAAATGTGGGAATTAATAAGGACAGAAATTTAAACTGAAGAATGACTGGTGGGCATGGAAACCCACCAGGAATGGCGGGACTGACAAATGATGAAAGAATGGGTCGACTGTGCTTGTATGGCGGCGCTGCCATAGCAGCTGCGGCTTACCTGCGGTCCATTTGTCTTTGTGTTTTTGTTGTTTTTTTGTCTTAATTGTAGTTGTGATGTCGTGTTTTTGTGTTTGTGTACTATGTGTGTATGTGGGGGGGAGGGGGGGAACTGTAAAATTGTAAATATGTGTCCCTTCCGAACGGAGACCCGACCTTTGTTTTCTGGGCCGTGTCTCCGTTCCTGCTGCGGCCTACCATCGGCCCAACTCCTGGAGCTGGCGCCTTCCAGGGCTCCGGTTCGCAGAGCCCGCGGATCGGACTTACCATCCTCGGAGGCTGCGGGAGCGGCTGCGACTCGCCTTAGGCTCGGGCCGCATGGATGCCGTCATCGGGAGCTCCGGCAGCGGCAGCGGGTTCGCCCGCCCCGGATCGCGGGGCTTGGGTCGCGGACATTTCACCGTCCGGCGCGGCCTAAGATAGGCCGCGGGATATTTCTCTGCTGGGCGGGGGCTTCAATGTCGGGAGCCACGACCGCCCCGACGTGTAGCAACAGCGGCAGCAGCAGCGTGTTCGCCCGCCCCGGATTGGACTTATCATCAGCGGAGCCGGCCGTCTTCGGAGGCTGCGGGAGCGGCTGCGACTCGCCTTGGGCTTGGCCCGCTGCGGACCGTCCGGCGCGGCCTCCAACCACAACAACCTGACTGCGGGAGAGGACAGCAGGAGATGGGAAAGACATTATGGCCTTCCATCACAGTAAGGAGAGGACTGGAGGAGACTCACTGTGATGGATGTTTCTTTGATGGATGTTTCTTTTTTTGTGTTTTTGGGGTTGTGTAATTTTAATGCCTATTTAATGCTTTTATTGTTGGACTGTGGGTGACTGAATTTCGTCCAATATTGGATGACAAATAAAGCTATCTTGAATCTTGAATCTCTTGAATCTTGAAATTAGAAGGATGAGAAGGGATCTTATAGAAACATATAAAATTCTTAAAGGATGCAGGAAAAATGTTCCCGATGTTGGGGGAGTCCAGAACCAGGGCTCACAGTTTAACAATTAAGGGGTAGGCCATTTAGGACTGAGATGAGGAAAAACATTTTCACCCAGAGAGTTGTGAATCTGTGGAATTCTCTGCCTCAGAAAGCAATAGAGGCCAATTCACTGGATGTTTTCAAGAGAGAGTAAGATTTAACTCTTAGGGGAAGGTGTATGGGGAAAAAGCTGGAATGGGGATATTGATTTGGGATTATCAGCCATGATCATATTGAATGGCGGTGCTGCCTCAAAGGGCCAAATGGTCTACTCCTGCACCTATTTTCCATGTTTCTATGAAACATTTAATCAAGTTCAAGATCATGACAGTATCAGCCATATCCAAAAGTCTTAAAAATCATGTTATTTCATGGAGATTTTTATGATGCAGGCAAAACCAGTTGGTTTGCAAGGTTGCCCTTTATAACTAACCTAAGAGATTGTCAGTGGGCCTTCCATGAGCAAATAATTTTCCGGCTAAGAGGCTTCTGAAGGGTTTTAGAGCAGATTTAAGAGAAAATTACCTGTGTTTCGGAAGAGCTTTATTGAATTGATTGAAATTTATCCATGCTGGAACTGGGAACAATTCTACTACTGGTTTTAGTTCACAAAAAACTAGACATACAGCTGTAGATCAAAAAGGCAATGTACAGCAATTAAGGATGCACCTTGAATATTGGCAAACTAACATTTCAATTCCTGTAAACGAATAAGAATGATTGAATGCAATTTCCCGATGGTATTTCATTTCCAGTACTTTCACTGGCCACTACATTTTTAATCTTGTCTACATCAGGGTTCAACCAGGAATTAAATTCCAATCACAATACATAAAGGCATGTTACTAGAGATTGTCTCAAGCCTGTTTTATTGAAAATTGTGGAAAAAACCTGTAATCCACTGATTCATTCTGGCTTAATGGTGTGTTTCTCCCAAATTAATCAGGGACTCAAACACCTCTCTTTATTCAGAACTAGGAACATTTAGTTTGGCACAGGAGCTGCAAAGTAGCTTTCTCCCAGACTTTCTTCAATTTTCCAAGTTTGCAGACAATCAAATGAAGATGATGCCTTTTTTTTTGTATCTGGACTGTTTTGTCCAGAAAATTCCAGCTAGAATCATTAAAGAAGGATAGTAATAATATCTTGGAAACTCTGAAGTGCAAGTTTTTTTCCAATCATTAATTCCACTGTAAATTGCCTGGAGCTCAAATGGACATGAGAATCAACATTGCACAATAGTGATCCATATTAAGTCTATTGGAGCTGTTTCAAGCAGCTTAATCAGGATATCAACTTAAATAAGGAACACGTCACTATGCAGGCAGCAAGTACACACACACACAAACAGAAGCACAGGTACACAAACACACACAGAGAAACAGAAAATATATAATGCAGAAATAAATAACAATGCCACAGAAAATCAATAATGATGATTTATGGATTTGGTCACTGAGCTGACAGTAACTGAGAATCATGTACAGTTTCATTGAAAGGAATTAATAGGGCATCTAATATATTTGTTCCTCAGTTTCTCACCTGCTAAATATAGGATGTCTTGTTGGAGTTTGGTTTACCAAATGTCAGATACACTCTGTTATTCCCATTCTTCATCTATAAGCCTTGTCTGCAGCCAGTTTTCCAATGAGGGAATCACAGTCAAGCCCAATGCTATCCACACCCATTCCAATGCCAAGGACACTGAGACCAATTCTGCCAATAAACTAGATTTTCTAAATTGTTACAACAAGGAATAAAGTCTTAGCCAGCACAACCTCTCCCGATAACTCAGCCCCTCAAGTCCTGGTAACACCCTTGTAAATCTTCACTGCACTTTTTCCAGCTTAATGACATGCGTGCTATAGCAGGGTGAACAAAACTGAACACAATACACATCATAATCATAATCATACCTTATTAGCCAAGTATGTTTTGCAACATACGAGGAATTTGATTGTCTTGTCCAACTGTAACATAAATTCCAACTTCTATACATAATACCCTGACGGATGAAAGCCAAAATACCAAAAACCTTTGTTAACACCCCATATCTACCTGTCACGCCACTTTTAGGGAACTATGTACCTGCACTCCTAAGTTCCTCTGATCTACAACACTCCTCAGGGCCTAACCATTCTTTGCTAAGGTTCTACCCTAGTTTGACATCCCAAAATGCAACACCTTACATTAAACTCATCCCACTTGCCCAGCTGATCAAAACCCTGCTGTAATTTTTGATAATTATCTTCATTATTCTGAAGGCACACCACTCGTCCCATGCCTCCAGTCTGATAAACAACCTTGCTGCGCCACTCTCTGCTTCCTTCCATGAAGCCAATTCTGTAACCTCTTCCTATTCCCATACTGACCTTTCTCTCCGGGGCATCCTCCATTGCCAGAGTGACGCAACACACGTACTGGAAGAACTGCACCTCATATTCCACTTAGGTAGTTTACAACCCAACAGTATGAACATTCAATTCTACAATTTTAAGTAACTTAAACCCCCCCCCCCCCATCCCCCTCCTTTCCCCCACCCCCCACGGCCCAGTATAGACATCAGAAGGAGAACACCACCACACAAACAACACATCCTACTGCTCCATCGGTTACATGTGGTTTCCATATTGGCCTTATCAGTTGCCTTAGAATCCACAAAACTAGATTGGAAGAAAGTCATCCTTAATCCTGTGGAACTGCCGAAGAAGAGGAAACAGAGATTGTATCACAAACTGAAGTGTTAATACAATGAACAGATAGTATTGTGAGCAATTTTGTGCACCATATCTGAGGAAAGATGTGCCGGCCCTGGTGAGGGTCCAGAGGAGGTTTACAAGAATAATCCCAGGAATGTGTGGGTTAACATATAATGAGCATTTGATGGCACCGTACCTGTACTTGCTGGAGTTCAGAAGAATGAAAGGGAACCTCATTGAAACATACCGAATAGTGAAAGGCTTGGATAGAGTGGATGTGGAGAGGATGTTTCCACTAGTGGGAGAGTCTAGGACTAGAGGTTGTAGCTTCAGAATTAAAGGATGTTCCTTTAGGAAGATGAGGGGGAATTTCTTTAGTCAGAGGGTCGTGAATCTATGAAATTCTTTGCCACAGAAGGCTGTGGCAGCCAAGTAAATGGATATTTGTACGGCCGTGATAAATAGATTCTTGATTAGTACAGGGGTTATGGGGAGAAGGCAGGAGAATTGGGTTTGAAGGAAGTGATAGATCAGCCAATGGTGGAGTAGACTTGATGGGGCGAATGGCCTAATTCTGCTCCTATTACTTAAGTCCTTTTGACATAACTCTGTTATGGCCAAAATATTCTTCAAAACATCAGGCCTCGGTTTCTGAAAGGGGCATTGCTGCTATGCATGATTGAAATAATAGTTGAAGATTTGTGTTGGAGAATAATGCTCATTCTCCATTAGTGATACACTCTGGTTTCTTGATGGCACCATCATTCATGGACAATATTAAATTTTGCATTGTGCATTACCTTCCAGTTGATATGTTGGATGTTGATAGAAAACTTCAGTTCCTATCTTCATTAAGAAAATAGTTCTTTGGTGTCATACAATAAAGATACCTGCCAAAGTTACTGATGCAATGTCCTCTAAGTTTGTTATTTCTCAGCTAAGCAGCACTTTTTTTAACTAAACTATAATGGTAAAAAATGCATGAGGTGAAATAACTCAAAGCAGTGGTTGAATCTTGTTGAAAACATTTAGGAGCTGATGTCATGTGTCATTATGATGGAAAAGTCACTGGAGAGGGGAAGTGGGATCAGTGAGTTACTGTCAGTGAGGGCATGCATTTTCTGAAAAAATAAATAACAATCATTGTTTTGAAAGAAATATACTGTGGATTTTATTACTACCACTTTCCCGTATACATGTTTGAAGGGCCATATGTAATTGTCATGCCTGCAAAATGTTACTGCTACAAGGCCATCATTCATTCTAAAAAGAGGACATTTGAACCACATGGCATATTTACAATCGTTACAGTATTCATATAACTCTGTGTGTGGCTGATAAATATGTAAGTATTCTCATTCCATATTGAGTTACTGACATTTTATCTCAAAAATGAGAGACATCTTCTGGTAGATTTACTCAAATACATATCTCACCAGTGGTCTGCTTATTGGGAGGAGACACACCCGTATTATGTTATCCATGTTGCAGCCTTCCTAGCTTTCCCATTTTCCAAAGTCTCACCAGCTCTCCTGATCTCCATGGTTTAAGCACTCTCAATCTCTATTCCCACTCCTGCCATGGCTTCGGGATCAGGCCCTGCCGGCCCACGTAAACACAATATTTTTACAGGTGAGACCAGAAATGAAGTAAGCCATGCAAGGATGAAGTGAGCAACAGAATATGGAGAATTAGGGCTATAGGTTTCTCGTCAGGGAAACAACACAAGTTGATAAGACTCAATAATAATAAGAATTAAGAAACACAAAACCTTCTGTCTTTGGTCTGCAAACAGAGATTCATTGCACAGCTCGCAGATATAATGCTGCTGGCCGTGATAGAAAGCCTCTAGGTCATCATAAATTGTGTGGTTAGGTTACCAAAAACTGCGTTTTTATGTTTGGCTGACGTAGATTCTGACCCCCAGACATTGGTGGCTACTTGGGAACATTGGCATCCGAATCAAAATTATATTGGACACTTATTTTAGATTTGAGAAATCCCATTCAATATGGAACTGTTAGCAACACTACTTGCAGGTCAGATACAACATGTTACCATCTCTGCATGCAGTCCAGTTGCCTCGTGTTAGCTCTTCCACCTGGAGTTCTTGATCCATGTGCATCTGGAAGCAATAAAGCTTGCCGGTGTTGCAAAGAAAAATGTGTAGACTGAGTACTTTAAGCAGCAAAGCATGAAGCTAACTAAAGGAACCATTCATTCATTCAGTACACTGGAACATAGTCTGATTTTTTACATTCTGAAATCAATTAAATTGAAATTAAATGGCGATATATCTTTTGCAGATTGTGCATAAGGATGGAACTCATAAAACCACTGAATAATCTGATGGAATTGTTCAACTGTGTGGGATATATTTTATTTTTGAGTATTTCATTTCTCCACTTCATTTGCTATACAGGTCAAACCCCAGATAATGTAAAAATAAAGTATTCCTGCTTTAACTGGGATATTTAAATGATTCATAAGGATTGCCAAATGGAAGCCTTTTATTTGATACTGGAACGATTACTGCATTAATTGGAATTGATGACACACGACCAAAACATGTACACTTTTAACTGGACAGATGGTTGGTTGGTTCATTGATCTCTCTTTTTTTTGTGTGGATTGATCAATATTAAACTGGACCTGGCATGTGTTCTGCTCTGCAGGACTTACTATCTCATCAACTGTAATTTGCTGATTTCTCACTAGTGTTTCAAATTATTTTGTTGACCTGTTCCATTGTTACAACAATCTCAGAACCCCCTGTCTTCTCCATAAATTAGTAAAGCAGATTACCCAATTGTTTCTTGAGTTCCACCCTGATGAATGAATGCATCTTTCAAATTGGTTGTTCTTTGTTTTACTGCAACTTTATCTTTGCAACTATTAAGTAAACATTCTAATTTTATCAAAAGATTGTGACATATTCTTATAAATGGTAAGAGTATCTCAAATAGGGCTTTTGATGCATCTCATTGTTTTTATTTATTATCTTTTAACTATTATATTCAGATAACATTTTATATTTCGCCAAAACGTTATGTTCTCGATCAATTCTCTTACCTCAGATTTCTTCCCACTTTTCTCTGCCATGTTTTTTTTTTCTTTTCTTTGTCGCTAAGGAATAAAAGAACATCTTAAAAGTCTCGAAACTTATCAATGGCATCTTCTCTGAAGTAAGAATGGAATTTGAATATCTCTTCTTAATAGATTAACAGTCCAATGCTTCATGCGTCCGCACTTTGAAGACAAACTTGACCAGTTTATTTAGACCATTCCCTCCACAACTCCCTGGTTGACTCATCCCAGACCACCCCCTCCCCAGGTACCTTCCCTTGCAACCGTAGAAGATGCAACACCTGTCACAATACCTCCTCCCTCGACTCTGTCCAGGGACACCGACAGTACTTTCAGGTTAGGCAGAGGTTCACCTACACCTCCTCCAACCTCACCTACTGTATCTGTTGTTCAAGATGTGGACTCTTATACATCGGCGAGACCAAACGTAGACTGGACGATCGTTTTGAGGAACACCTTCTCTCAGCCCACCTGAACCTACCGGACACTTTAATTCTCCTTCTCATTCCTACACAGACCTTTCTGTCCTCAGTCTCCTCATTTGTTAAAGTGAGGCTAAACACAAATTGGAGGAACAGCATCTCATATTTAGCTTGGGCAGCTTACAGCCCAGTGGTATGAATATTGATTTCTCTCACTTCAGGTAGCCCTAGCATTCCCTCTCTCTCTATCCCTCCCCCACCCAAGTGGCACTAGCTTCTCATTTTCACCCTACAAATAGCTAACAATGGCCTGTTTCCTTTCTCATCGTCACTTTTTTGCACATCCTTTATTCATTATCTCTCCACATCATTGTCTATATCTCTCGTTTCTCTTATCCCTAACCAGTCTGAAGAAGGTTCTTGACCCGAAACGTCACCCATTCCTCCAGCATTTTATGTCGATCTTATGAAAGCAATGCAGCTAGTCACATTCCTTTCTCCTTTCCTTTATGTTTTAACCGTTCTTCTTTTAACTTCATTTCAACTGTTCTAAGGCAAAATAGTCATATTTTTTAATTTCATACAAGTAGATACATGTTGGTGCTGATATAAAGGGGAATTAATGTACAAGAGTCCACCCCTGGGAGGTCATGTTGCAGTTGTATAAGACGTTGGTGAGACCACATTTAGAATATTGTGTTCAGTTCTGGGCACCATGTTATAAGAAAGATATTGTCAAGCTTGAAAGGGTTCAGAAAAGATTTACAAGGATGTTGCCAGGACTAGAGGGTGTGAGCTATAGGGAGAGGTTGAGCTGACTGGGTCTCTATTCCATGGAGCGCAGGAGGATGATGGGAGATTTTGTAGAGGTATACAAAATCATGAGAGGAATAGATTGGGTAGATGCACAGACGTTTGCCCAGAGTAGGGGAATCAAGGACCAGAGGACATAGGTTCAAGGTGAAGGGGAAAGGATTTAATAGGAATCTGAGGGGTAACTTTCACACACAAAGGGTGGTGGGTGTACGGAACAAGCTGTCAGAGGAGGTTGGTGAGGCTGGGACTATCCCATCGTTTAAGAAACAGTCAGACAGGTACATAGATAGGACAGGTTTGGAGGGATATGGACCAAGCACAGGAAAGTGGGACTAGTATAGCTGAGACATTGTTGGCAGTGTGGGCGAGTTGGGCTGAAGGGCCTGTTTCCACACTGTATCACTCTATGACTCTATGACCTTGAAGAACAAATATAGGTTCAAGGTGTGAACTCTTATGCATCACAGAGACCAAATGTAGACTGGGCGATCGTTTAGTTGAACACCTTTGTTCAGTCCGCTTGGACCTACCTGATCTCCTGATTGCCAAACACTTTAATTCCCCTTCCCATTCCCCCACTGACCTTTCTGTCCTGGGCCTCCTCCATTGTCAGAGTGAGGCCAAATGCAAATTGGAAGAATAGCACCTCATATTTCACTTGGGCAGCTTATAACCCCATAGTATGAATATTGATTTCTCCAACTTCATTAAACCCTTGCATCCCCTCATTCTCCATCACCTCCTACCCAAGTCATATTAGCTTCAAAATCATCTTGTTGAGTCTCATAGTTGTGTCGGAAAATAACTGCAGATGCTGGTACAAATCTCATTGTCTGTAACTCGTTTTCACCTAGCCCACAGCTAACAATGGCATGTTTCCTTTATCGTCATTACTTTTTTGCATATCTTTCATTCGTTTGTTCTACATCTCTCTATAGCACAGTCTATATCTCTCATTCCCCTTTCTCATGACTCTCAGTCTGAAGAAGTGTCTCGACCTGAAACATCATCTATTGCTTTTCTCCAGAGATGCTGTCTGACCCGCTGAGTTACTCCAGCTTTATGTGTCTATCTTATGTTTCTGTCTTGTTGATAGTCCATAAGGCTTCATCATTGCCATTTTTTGAGCAACCAGACTCTAACCAAATTAACTTGATTATCAAGGCCGATAGCATGAAGGAAGGTATCCTTGACATGAAGGCAGAACTTTGTTTCCATGGAGACAATGCAGTGTTCATTTCCACTATTACTGCCACAGACCTGTTGTTGACAACCTAGTCAAATTGTTTTTTCTGTCTTTTTGGTTCGCTCATTATCTACTGTACTCATCTGATGCCACCAAGCCATTCTCAATAGTGAATATTGAAGTTCCAACAATGAGTACATTTCTGGATCCTTGTTACTTTCAGTGTTCTCGGAGGTAGAGAATTTCATAGTCATGACTCATGAGAGAAAAATAAATCCTCATCTCAATCTTAAATCAATGACCTCTTGTTGTGAAACTCCACCTCCTGGTATGAGATGTACAATTGGGGCAAATGCCCTTTCAGCTTCTACCCTGTCAGTCTCTCTCAGAACTTATGTATTTCACTAAAGTTACCATTTATTCTTCTTATGTCGCAGAAGTATAGGCCTAACCTGCTCATCCTTTTACATCTCAACCTTCTTCATCTCATGAATCAAGTTGTGAACCTTCTCTGCATTCCCTTCAACACAAGAATATACTTCTGTAAATATAGTCCTAAAACCATGCCCCGTATTACCAGAACCTTGTAAACATATCGAAACAAAACTGGTTTTATACTCCACATTCTTTTCAATGTAGGCCAAGAGGGATCCTGATCTGAAAGGTCACCTATCCACGTTCACCAGGACTGCTGCCTGACCCCCCCACTGAGTTATTCCAGTACTTTGTGTCCTTATTTGTAAACCAACATCTGTGATTCCTTATTTGTACAGGACCAGTATGCCATTAATCTTGCTAATTACAGACACCTTCTGCATTCTCATCAAAATGGGCTGTATCACAATTTTCTGTAATGTGAAGCCACGTCATTTGCGTATATGTGTCTAGAAATGCAAAATGGAAAGAGATTAAATTTTGGGTGATTTTTTTAAACTTGAATTACTTTTTTCACACAAATTCCATGAGAGTGAAATTTATTTTGTGTCTCAATTTTTGAGTAGTGATTTGTACATTCTGTAAGGATGATTTTCTGTAACCCAAATGGCTGTAATGTGGGGATTGCCTGTACTTGTGTACCCGCATGCTGATTTTTTTTGTGTCATGCTAGCGTTCTCAGATTATTTTTTAGTCTCACTGCATTTTAATTATAATTCGCTCTATCATCCCTCCTTCTAAAGACATAACCTTATATTCTGCTGCATTATATTCCATCTGCAACTTGTTGTGGATTTACTTAACTATCTATATCCCTATGAAATGTCTTTATTTCCACCACACAACTTACTGGCTCATTCATCTTTGAATAAGCTTAGTTTCAGGGCACCCTGTCATTACTATAGATATTAAGTAGTCAAGTCTCCAGCATTGATCCATGTGACAGCCTACTATTTAGTGATTGCCAATCGAAACATGACTCACTTCTCTGTTTCTGTTAATTAACCATTCTTCTACCCGTGCCAATATACAAGTGACCCCTGTGTCACAGGCAGTTGCATCACAGAAAACAGTCTTCATCGTGATTTTCCATTATGCATAGCCGCACCATCAAGACATGCAAGAAATGTTAAAAAAATTGTCACATAAATTCCGTGGGATCAGATATTTTTTTCGGTATCTCAGAATTTTTGGTAGTGATCTATGAAATCCCCAAAGGGCGTCTTTCCATTACACAGAGGGCTCTAATGCAGGGGGTCACCTGAATTACCAGATGTCCCCCAGCCTGTGGGCTCTTATCTGGTACAGTATCCTCTTTTATGCAGCATTGTGGATGTCAAATACAGGCTCCCCTTCATCCATCCTGTCTGCTCCATCCTCAGAGAACTCCAGAAAATCTATCAATCACAATTAATTCATATTAACATTTTCACTTCTCTTCACCAAGACCTGCCCGGCATTACTGTTTCTTTGAATAAATGTTTACAAGTATGAGTTAGATTACCTTCATGGTAAGAAGCAGAGGCAGTGGTGGAAGGTTTTTTTTTCAGACTAGAGAACTGTGACCAGTAATGTGCTTCAGGGATCGATGCTGGGCCCTTTGCTGTTTGTGGTTTATATCAATGATTTGGATGAGAGTGCACAAGGCATGATTAGTAAGTTTGCAAACGACACTAAAATAGGTAGCATTGTACACGATTAAATGGTTATCAAAAATTACATAAGGATCTTGATCAGCTGGGCAAGAGGGCTGAGGAATGGCATCTGGAGTTTATTGCAGATAAGTGTGAGGTGTGGCATTTTTGGAAGTCAAAGCAGACCAAGACCTTCACAGTGAATGGTGGTGCCCTGGGAAGTGTGGCGGAACAGATGGATCTAGGCCTTGAAATTGGTGTCGTAGGTAGATAGGTGAAGAAGGCTTTTGGTATATTGACCTTCATCAGTCAGGGTATTGAGTATAGAAGTTTGGTGTATCGTGTTCAGATTTGGTCACCCTGCTATAGGAAGGATGTCATTAAGCTGGAAAGATTGCAGAAAAGATTTACGAGGATGATACCAGGACTCGAGGGCATGAGATATAGGGAAAGGTTGGGCAAGCTAGGACCTTTTTCCTTGGAGTGCAGTAGGCTAAGGGGTGATCTTATAGAGGAGAATAAAATCATGAGGGGAGTAGTTAGGATGAATGTTCCCAGGGTAGGAATATCAAGAATCAGAGGACATACATTTAATGCCAGAGGGAAAAGATTTAATAAGAATCTGGGGGGCATCTTTTTCACTCAGAGAGTGGAGGGTATTTGGAATGAGCTGTCAGAGGAGGTAGTTGAGGTATGTGCTATTTGCACTTTAAAATACATAATTTAAAAGACACTTGGACAGGTACATGGATAGGAAGTTTTAGAGGGAGATGTGCCAAAGGCATGCAAATGAGACTAGCTTAGATGGGGCATCTTGATCAGCATGGATGAGTTGGGACATCCCTGCTTCATAACTTTATGACACATCCACTAAAAGTGCTTGTTGGATCCTTACACAGGTGTTGAAATCCATTGGCAATGAATGGAGGAATGTGAGGCACGGTCAGTCCGTGTTCTGTACCGACTGCAAGCAGCACAGAAAAATGCTTTTGATTTTAATTTTTACTAGACCAAGTGGACCCGTTGGGCCCAAACCTCTCCTGCATTGGTGCAGCACCCTGTCCTCCCCCCCTCCCCCTCCCCTCTCTCCTCAACTCCCCCCTCCCCTCTCCCTTATCCCCCACTCCCCCCTTCCCCCCTCCCTCCCTCCCCCTCCTCCCCCTCCCCTCCTTTTAAACTTAAAAATGTGAATAACTTTAAAAATATAACACCGATTTCAATAAAACTACTTGCATTATCACTAAAGTGACAAAGTGACACTAAGGTGGGCCTAAAATTGTCGCACTAACGTGTACCGTTTTGGCTGAAGTTCAGTCACAAACAAGATAACAAACGAGAGTTTCAATATATAGATGTCACGGATTAGAGTCAGCAGGCATGTACCCTGCCTCCACATTCTCTGCAATTGCTTCAATCGGCTTCCTAGATTTTACCTTCAGGCTACTTTTGTGCAATCCAAGTTAACCAATATTCTCTTTCTAATCTGAATGATTTATATTAAAATTGAACAGCTTCTCAGGCACTTTTTTTTCAACTTACATAATCTTAATTCAATCATTTTGCCAATTTTATTATACCCCAATATAGCAATAGGAACATATAAACATCTGGACTATAGCTATATTCATCAGGTCCAGTAGTATAATGGGCAAGCTGCCAGTGAAGGCCCAATAGGCACCAACACTGTGCACAAAACTGTTAATGAGACCCCAGACCAAATCTGAACCAGACTTGGATGTAATGATTGAGATGTATTCTTCCAACTCAGTGCTAGTGATCATGCACTAAAACCAGTTTTCACCCAATATTAACTGATCACTTTTAACACCTATAGCGTCACAAACTTGCATTTATGGAATATGTACTATGAATTCTGCAAATTGTTCCCTGGATGTTCCTAGATGGTCATATGATAATCTTCACAGTCTCCCATGGATATGAGATTGGCAAAAAATTCTTGTGCCAATTGCTGTGGAAAAAAGGGTATAAATATTATACGAACCTTCAGTGTAACTTGCTAATTGAGCTGACATGTTATTCTAATTCTCTGCATATGGTTCACTGATACCTGAGGATCCCTTATGACTTGATAGAAACAGAGAAAATAGGAGCACGAATAGGTTATTCTGCCCATCGAGCTTGCTCCACCATCCAGTACAATCATAGCTGATCATTCAGATTCTGTCCCCTGTTCCTGCTTTCCCCCATATCCCTGGATATCTTTAAGTATTAGAACAGTGTGCAACTCCATCCTGAACATATTTAATGATTTAGTCTTAACCTTTTGCAGGTCCTCCACTTTATGAGAGAATAGATTTCTCCCCATCATTACCAAAATGCATTACTCCATATCCTTTGGCTGTGACCCCCTAGTTCTGGACTTTCTCACTTTAAGGAACATTCTTCCTGCATCTACTTTAGATTTTTTTTTAGATTTTGAGATACAGCGCAGAAACAGGCCCTTCGGCCCACCGGGTCCACGCCGCCCAGCGATCCCCGCACATTAACACTATCCTACACCCACTAGGGACAATTTTTACATTTGCCCAGCCAATTAACCTACAAACCTGCACGTCTTTGGAGTGTGGGAGGAAACCGAAGACCTCGGAGAAAACCCACGCAGGTCACGGGGAGAACGTACAAACTCCGTACAGTACAGCACCCGTAGTCAGGATCGAACCTGAGTCTCTGGCGCTGCATTCGCTGTAAGGCAGCAACTCTACCGCTGCGCCACCGTGCCGCCCTCTGTCGAGTCCTATCAAAACTTTATTAATTTCTCTCATCCATCTAAACTCAGCCCAATTGTCTCAATCTCCATTCACACATCAGCTCTCCCATCCTAACCAGTCCTGTGTATCTACGCCAAGCAAAGTATATTACATGGATCCATTGTCCAGGGCTCAGCAATGCCTAAAATAAAAGCAGGTGCCAATAAATCTTCATTATATATTGCATGTTACATGAATTCCTCTTAATTTATACCGAATTGGGCCAATTTCTTAAAACTTATTGTGAATAACAAAATGGAAAGTGTTCTCTATCTAATCATAATTGTTTTCTTCCTTTCTTTCTTCAGTGATCCCAACAAGCCAGTGCCACAGGATACTAAGTTCATCCACACAAAGGCAAACCGCTTTGAAGAAGTGGCCTGGTCCAAGTACAACCCACAGGATCAGCTTTACCTCCACATTGGTCTGAAGCCACGCGTTCGGGAACACTACCGCGCTACCAAGGTGGCCTTTTGGAAGCATTTGGTCCCTCACCTTTACAACCTGCATGATATGTTCCAGTACACCTCCACCACCACCAAGGTGCCTCAGCCCAACACCACTCCCATCTCCTATGCCACGGGACATCCCAACGGCAAGGCTTGGCCATTCACCACCAAGCGGCCAGGTTCCGACTTGAGTCCAGCTTTTAACTCCAACGGGCAGCAGAAGGATAACTGGGATTCAGAGCAAGATGGTGGCTCCCTGTTGATTGAGAACCCCCGGGACTACTCCACTGAATTAAGCGTCACCATTGCCGTGGGAGCCTCACTGCTTTTCCTCAACGTTCTGGCCTTTGCCGCTCTGTATTACCGCAAGGACAAACGCCGCAATGACCCCCACCAGCAACCTAGCCCACAGCGCAACACCAGCAACGATATGGCGCATACGCAGGAGGAAGAGATCATGTCGCTGCAAGTCAACCAAACCCACCACGAGTGTGAGAATATCCAGGCTCCTGAGTCCGTGCGCCTTCCTTCACTGCCCGACTACACCCTAACTCTCCGCCGCTCTCCTGATGATATCCCCCTCATGACCCCCAATACTATCACCATGATCCCCAATTCCTTGGTGGGTATGCAGTCCTTGCATCCATACAACACCTTTGCTGCTGGTTTTAACAGCACAGGGCTGCCTCATTCACATTCCACCACTCGGGTATAGTCCTGGGCAATAACCTTCCAGGAGGCGGGAGTGAATGAACCGCTGGGTAGAGAACTCTTCCACATAGACTACTCCAGCCTGCTGGATTTTAACAACCGTCTGATTAATACGGGCACTGCACCGTCCTTAACAAGAAGGCTCTCTCCCTGGGAACTTCGAAAGACATACATTCACACCGGGCCTTCTTGTTTGAACAGACAACTTGACATTTTATATATAAAAACAATCAAATTAAGAAAAAGTTTCCAAAAAAAACAAAAATGAGGGAAAGTGAAAGTGCTTTTGTTAACAGTGTTGGGAAAGCAGCGGCAGACAGCTGCTCACCTTTATCTCATTGTTCACATGCCTTAGACACACAGGCTGCTATGCTCCATGCGTTTTTTAATCACTTTTAGAGCAGCATAGAATAAATTCGCACCAAGGGGATTGAAGGAAATGTGCACACGCAAAAACTGAAATAAATGTCACCTGGATTCTCCATGGAGGGGAGGGGGAGTTTCCCTCGATGACTGCCGGTGAAAATCGTGGAAACGCTGGATAGTTGCAGTGATAGATTGGGGAAGGCTGCTGGAGAAATCCCGGTGTGCTTTGTTCTTCATTAGACATTAAGCACTGCCGAGAGCAGAGGGAGAGAACATCTCCTCAGCTTTGGTTATTGTTTTGAGTTAATTTCTGTTTGCTTGGAGTCAGTTAACTCTGGCGTGGATCTGCATCTGGGTCCAGCACCTTCCTGCAATGAATGCCCTGCCATACGACCGGCCACTATCAATGGCCGAGAAATTCAAAGGGACACCTAAATCAAGAGTGCAACAATTTTAGTTCTCTAGAAGCTGCCAGTGAAGCTGTTTGTTTACTGCCATTGCATTTAACCTGACAACCAGGGAAGCATTTTGCCCACCCATTACCCCTCCATTTGTCCTCATCGTACGATGAGCCTAAGCTCACTTATTGGGGGAAGCACTTTGTATTTTTGTGGCTTGACAAAAATCTAACAAACTTTTTACAGATCTGTCTAATTTTTCTTTGGGCTGCGTGGAGAATCTTCAAGTAAAGCAAATAATACAGATTTAGATAGTGTGCACCCCTTAATTTTTTTATACACCGTGAATTGTGACACGTGCCAAATTAGAACCAGCAAAATTTCTTGGTGGTAGTGGGTGGGGGGAGGGGGGGGGCGGGAGGGAGAGGGATTGTTTTTAACTGTGTCTGTTTTGTATTTTGGTATAAGCAATCTGTTGCTGTATGTTACATCGTGTAAAATCTAGGTTGCAATGGAGAGGGTGCCAAGGGATTTAGTGCCACAGATACACTCCGTGTCCCAATACTTGGCAAGAAGATTCAGATTTCAATCCATGTTCTTGATCAAAACTATTGAGGACAACGCTGCCAATGGAATATTACCTTCAACTTCACATCAAGCGTCTCTCATGACGGCCAGACTCCAAACATGTCTAAGACAATACACATGAATCCCTTGGGAATTTCAAATGGAATCATTGCATAGTCCCAATCGTCCACCATATCAAGCAGTCACACATGTTCTGCATTGGGTTCCTGGTCCAGGTTTTTTAATGAGCTTGAAGCCAAGTCTATATTGTGAATGTGTGTTTAGTAAGATTTAATTGCAAGCTTTTGGGGCAGAAATTGGTTTAGGACCGTTTTATGGGTGGAAAAACAGGTACAGTGAGGACCAATTGTTCTCTTTTCTAAGGGCAATCTTCAATACCCCTCGGATTCCGAATGGATTTTGGACCACATTTTCAGTTGAGTGACTTCTCTAGCATCTTCAGTCGCTACTTCAGGTATTAAGTATCTTTCATATGAAATGTCTATTTTATTGGACGTAGTGAGGGTGCATTCACCAGGTAGGGTTTCTCAGCAAACTACAGCAGTCACTATATTGAAGTAGCAACACCCAACAAAAATATTTAACATTTTTTAATGCTTGTCATTCACTTTGGATCCACACCGCTCCCAAAAACTACTGCTTGTTAAGAACAATCCTTCTCCATTGCAGTCATAAGCAAGAAAAACAGCCTCAATTTCTTATCCATTAAAAGGATAAGCTCCATTTGGAGATACAACAGGAAGTCTGGGGACTTCATTGGTTGTGCACTCTCAATAGGCCATACTCATTTCCTCCTCCATAGTATGATTTAGTGCTCCCTAAACTAGCCTGAAGGGAAGGAAGTATTTTTATTGATTTATTATTATCACATGTACAGTGAAAAGCTTTTGTTCACGTACTATACAATTAAATCAGATCATCCTATACCTGAGTATAATCAAGCCATTGCCAAGTACAACAGATAAAGGAAAGAGAGAAATCCCAGAGTCCAAAATATAGATTTACGCATTGTTGCATTACAGTTCCAGAGAAAAGTCCAATGTTCAAAATAAGATAATTTGGAAGATTTGGACTACACCGGGCCTTCTGGAGGACTATTCAGTAGTGTAATAACAGAGGGAAAGATGCTGATCCTGGTGGTATGTGCTTTCAAGCTTTTGCATCATCTGCCTAATGGGAGAGGATAGAAGAAAGAAGGGCCGGGGTGAAAAAGGCCCTTTATTATGTTGACTGATTTCCTGAGACAGCGTGAAGTGTACGTGGAGTTGATGGTGGGCAGTCTGGTCTGTATGATGAACTGGGCTACATCCACAAACCTCTGCAATTTGTTGCAGTCTTGGGCAAAGTTGTTCCCAAACCAAGCTGTGTTGCAACTCGAGAGTATGCTTTCTCTGGTGCATCGGTAGAATTTGGTAAGAGTTGTTGGAGACATGCGGAACTTCCTTTGTTTCCTGAGGAATACAAATTCTTCCTAAATTTGAACCGAATACTCAATTATAAGTAACTGCACATACACCGTCCTCTAACGTTTCAAAGCCAGAAAGTTTAGATGATAATATTTGGTTTGAAGCTCTAAACTCAACTTGTAATAAGGACAAATAATTATTGAAAGACTTTGTTATAGTCAATCTTGGGTGATGCACAAATGAAACTCGACTTATGTTGCCAACATATGGAACATCTTGACATTATTTTTCATTCCTTGCCTTTATGTTTATTCCTCTATCTTCACCCTACCGCCAACAAATATAAATTATATCCATCACTCAATCACTGTATGAGAGCAGTGGCTTAGTTACTAGCACTCTTGCCTCTTGTTTCAGAAAGTTCTGCATTCAAGTCCTACTCCAGAAGCACAAAAGCTTATGTTCACACTTCCCTGCAGTACTGCAATATCTTTTGGAGATGTTAAATTGAAACCCTACTGCTTTCCTCAACTAACCATGGCGATAGAGCTATGTTGCACTCTAACTAATAATCAACCCTTGCTTGGCATTTCCAAAACAAAACTTATTCATTTTAACATTATTATTTCTGGAGGCTTGCTGTGCATAATGTGAACAACACATATCCTGTATAACAATAATCATCAAAATTAGCTGTGAAGCACTGGGATGTTATAGATTCGATGTAAGTCTTTCTTTCTATTCTGTTTTACTGTGCCATTACTGTTCTACAGCATTATTTCTTTTTCTCTCACTTGTCCTCTGCCCATTTCCTCACCCCCATTTCTCTCACATTCCATGTACGATCCTTTTGTTCTTCAGCCTTCCAAGCAACAGTAAATGTCAATCAAACGTGATTTCAGATGTGGTTCCTTTGATGAAATTATGTATTCTTTTCTATGATGGTCAGGTCATTCTGGTTAAATCCTAAAGTTGCACTAACCAAACATGCAGTAAATTCTAAGCTATGTTTTCAATCCAACAAAAACAATCATAAGCAATCAAAATAAAGGTGTTTTTTTTGCTTGCCAAGCATCCATCTAAAGCACTTTTACAACTGGAAAATGTTCCTCCAATTATTAAGTATTTCAACTAACTTATCGCAATATTTTCTCCCTCCCCCCAAAAACAAAAGCCAAGCAATCCTACATTCTTTTGAGATCCATGCGAGACCCATATGTAGATGCGATCAATGATTTGGCAAGAATAAGCACTTCACTATGGTAGTCTTTCTACAGTTTCTTCTTGGGATTTATTGGGTGAGTTAAAGGCTGAGTATAATCAATCCATAGACAAGTACAACAGGTAATGCAAAGGGAGAAATCCCAGAGTTCAAAATATAGTTTTACCGCATTGTTGCATGACTGTTCCAGAGAAATGTCCAATGTCAGACTTGAGATAAGTTGGAAGATTGGGACTACGCCCTACCTTCTGGAGGATTATTCAGTAATGTCATAACAGAGGGGAAAAAAGCTGAGCCTGAGTCTGGTGGTATGTGCTTTCAAGCTTTTGCACCATCTGCCCAATGGGAGAGGGTAGAAGAAGGAAGGGCCGGGGTGAAAGAGGCGCTTTATTATGTTGGCTGATTTCCTGAGACAACGTGAAGTGTACGTGGAGTTGATGGTGGGGAGTCTGGTCTGTATGATGAACCGGGCTACATCCACAAATCTAGTATCAACACCTATTTTTTCTTAGATTAGAGTTTGTGAGGTTTGCCATATTCAATGTTCCTGTTGAATACTGTTTAATTGAATGTTCCTGTTTAATTGAATACTGAGGACAGGCTGTGAATTGAGATGTGGAGTTCTGTTGGTTGCTGGAAGGGCACATAATTGAAATTCCAAGGAATGTATGTCCCTTAAACGTCTGAACATTTGGATTTGGAGCAATAGTAACTTTGCATTTACTGATTTGTAATGTTAAAACTTGTCAAACCCTATACGTTTGAAATCATATAGGTGACGGAGCAAATATCCCATTGTGTTTATCAATGGCCCTTTGAGTACTGAGGGTATCCGTGTCCACAAATACCTAGATTTTATTTCTTCCCTCCTCTATTCAAGCTGTATTGACTCTATATTTCTAATTTGAAGATGTCTTTGTGCAGACCCTCTAAATATTTCTTAATTCATATTACTCTCAGAAAAAAATAATATTTGGAATTTGATTTATTTTGATGCAGAAATACCCCTGCAGAACTCAAAGGGTTAACAGCCACTCTAACTGGAGAAAAGAAACATGACAAAAGCCTATCTAGAGTGTTCCCTGGATCTTTCTATCTGAAGATATATAAATACCAATAACAATTTTTATCATATAGAATTTAAGATGGAATATAACATTGTAATATCTTAATCACTCCATATTAGTCTGAAAGAATATTTTCAAATGTACAGCAAAGGTAAAAGTGTAATGAGTCTTGAGGGTATTGCTTACTGTGTCACCCAGCCTACATGACTGCAGCTAATTGACAGATGCTGGATACAAGCCACCAGATATCAGATTGTCCTTCAGAAACATGTTATAATGTCACAGCATCGATGCTGTAATAAATTGTTATGATAACATGAAGGAGATGGGTTGCACTCCTCCAACATATTTCTATCGAAATAGATGTTATCATGCCTTTAAGTAAAATATTACATATTGGAATTCTTCCCTGTGCTGTGATAGAATTGCACACTAAACCAGAGCCTAAAGCCTATATATTAATAAGGACCAGCTGGTTCCAGTTTATGAGCTCTTTCCTAGCCCAGTAAATGTTTCACCTCACTTTGATCCCTCTGTATGTTCTACATTAAACACTTCTTTTCTCCACTCTCCCCTTTTATCGCTATGTTTCTTTTAATCTCTGATTGATGGTGGAGTGTTTCTGCATCGAAATAAAATGGTAACAAAAAGCTGGAGTCTCTGTTTGTTCTCTCACCATCTACGTTCATTGATGGGATATATGTACCCTATTATACATCGACTCAATTTTACTTCTAGATGTATTAATGCTGTATTAAACTGAAAAGGCAGGAAAGTTGCTGAAGAAGTGGAATTCATTTGGAGTCACAATGGACTGTAGATTCTGGAATCTGCAGCAAAAAAAGTGATAGAGAGTCATGACCTGAAACTGCGACTATCCCTTTGCTTCCACAGATGCTGCCTCCAGCAGTTTGGGTTGTGCCATTCATTGGTGATGAAGACTTTCCTAAGTGCTTCAGTACTGGCAGATGAGGGAAACATGTGGAGGACTTGTGGAAGGAGGAAGTCGGGAGAGGAGTTGTGGTAGGAAGAGACGTTGAGTTAGGAATTAGAGGAAAGGATAAGAAAAAAAGGAAAGATGGGAGGGGTGACCTGGATCTGGAAAGGAAAGTGGCTCTGAGTGGTAGTCTAAAAGAGAGGGTGATGGCCATAGGATAGAGTCATAGAGAGTTACAGTATGGGAACAGGGCCTTTACCCACTGAGTCCACGCGAATCACCAACCTCGCACAATTAAAGCATGGAATAGTCTTCACCCTACTATAGTTATTCAACCAGACGCAACTAAATTTAAGGCAGTTCTTCTCCAAGAAGCCCTTCTTGCTTAAGTACATACTCCGCCACCTCCAGTTTAAATTCCATTTGGAATATTTTGGCGGACCAAGAACCAAGAACCAAGAAGAACCTCCCATTTACACTAATACCATGCTTTCCACATCGCAGAAGGTTGTGGAGACCAAGTTAATGGATATTTCTAAGGCACAGATACATAGATTCTTGATTAATATGGGTGTCAGGGGTTATGGGGAGAAGGCAGGAGAATGGGGTAACAAGGGAAGGATAGATCAGCCATGTTTGAATGGCGGAATAGCCTTGATGGGCTAAATGGCCTAATTCTGCTCATATCAATTATGAACTTATGAAGTAAGTTGCCACTTCCAACATGCAAGGATTGATGTTATCTTTAGTTAAACAACCATCCCATCGCTTGGGCAGCATACAACCCAATGGTTTGAACATTGAATTATCCAATTTGAGCTAACTACAACCTTTCCCCCCACCTTTCTTCTCCCCCTTCCCCTCAACTGTGCCCCAACTGGACTTGCACCTATTTCTCCCCTTCTACCTACATTCCTTCTTCTGGCTTCACAATTTGCAACTCTTCAATATTTTTGTCTCACGCCTGAGAGTCATACAGCGTGGAATCTGTCCCAGCAGCTTGTTCCATACACCCACCACCCTTTGTATCTCCTCATGTTCCCTTTAAATCTCCTCTCCCCTAACCTTAAACCTGTCCTCTGGTTCTCGATTCCATTACTCTGTGTGTTTACCCAATCTATTCCTCTCATGATTTTGTACACCACTATAAGATCACCCCTCATCCTCCTGTGCTCCAAGGAATAAAGCTGTAGTCTGCTTAACCACTCCTTATAGCTCAGTCCCTCGAGTCCTGGCAACAACCTGCTATATCTTCTCTGAACCCTTTCAAGCTTGACAACAATTTTATTTTAACACGATGATATACACTATACACAATACTCCAAATGTGGCTTCACCGATGTCTTTTATAACTGTAATATAACCTCCCAACTTTTATACTCAATACTCTGACTAATGATGGCCAATGTACCAAAGCCTTCTTGACCATCCTATCTACCTGTGATGCCACATTTAAGGAACTATGCAACTGCACTTCTAGATCCTGCTGCTCCACAATACTCCCAGAGCTCTACCATTCACTGTATAGGTCCTGCCCATGTTAGACTTCCCAAAATGCAACACCTCATATTTATCTGTATTAAATTGCATCAAGTATTCCTCAGCTCACCTGCCCAACCGATCAAGATCCTGCTGTCATCTTTGACAACCATCTTCACTACAATATCACCCACTTTAATGACATCTGCAAACTTGCCAATCATGCCTTGTACATTCTCCTCCAAATCATTGATACAGATGACAAACATCAATGGGCTCAACACCGAACCCTGAGGCACACCACTAGTCACAGGCCTCCAGTCCGAAAAACATCCTTCCTCCATCATCTTCTGTTTCATTCCATGAAGCCAATTTTCTATCCATTCAGCTACCTCTCCCTGGATCCCATGCACTCTAACCTCCCAGAGCAGTCTACCATGTTGAACTTTGTCAAATGCCTAGCTGAAATCCATATATACAACATTTACAGCTCTGCCCTCATCAACCTTTTTGGTCATGTCTTCAAAAAACTCAATTCAGTTTATGAGACACGACCTCCCAAGTACAAAACCATGCTGAAAAAGTATCATATGTCGTTTTATCTCCGGCCTTTGTCCAACCATCTGCCAATAAAAAACTCCCCTCAACTGTATCCATCATCACATGCCAAGATTTGTCTTGCCTCCACCTCTCTTCCAGTTTCTCACCCACCACACTCAGTTTGAAGAAGTGTTCTGACCCAAAAGGCACCTACTACATTCTCCAGGGATTCTGCCTAACCCGTTGAGTTACTCCAGCACTTTGTGTCTTTTTTTATGTTAATCAGGATCTGCAGTTCCTTGTTTCTACATCCTACTGCAGTGTTCTTCCAGTCATCAACCAGTTAATTGATGGTTATAAGAAAACCACCATGGTCCTGTTGGGTCAAATGGCCTTTTCTCTGCCATTCTATAATTCTATGAAAATATTGCTTCCACAATGGTTTGCAAAAAAATATACCATCAAAGAAACATTTGCACAGTACAGGCAAACAATGTGTAATCCTGCTTTAGAACATCACGATTAATCATTCTAATGGGTTTTAAGAAAGGCTTTTACCAGCACATCTCATGGAATGGATGATAAAATGACTGATAGCTCCATTGTTGAAATTGCCAGCATTGCATCCAAGCTGATTTTAGAATTTGCCATAGGTTTTGTCGATATAACATAAAATAAGGAAAAGGATAGGTGCTATGAAATGAAAGTTGTATTTTGTCTGCACCTACTCCTTATCCACTTATCCTCCATTCTTTTAATGGCCTTTGTCCCCCAATAAAGTGCTTCATCTTCAAATATATTGTGTGCAGCAGGAAGATCGATTAAACAGACACCATTCCTAAGTAAATAATACTTGAATACAGCTATTTCTGAGTATTCAGGCTGCATGTAATTGCCTTTGAAGTCCAACAACTGCTATTTTGTCAGCGAATGTACAACAACAATATTCCACAGGGTATTTTGAGATAAATAAGTTCCAAAGAGTATCTTTTGAACACATGCAAGACAAAAGTGAGATATTGCTGTTCATTCCCATTCAGTTTGCTTTATCAACTGGATGTAAAGCGCATTGATTTATCTGCAGCTTCTGTCTACCTCCATATCAGGAATTAATTGTTTGCACCTCTTCTAAACCTCAATGCAGTAACCATTATATCAGGGATAAATCACTTACAGTTTCTGTATCTTGCTGCAGTAAACACGAGTCAGAGATTGATAAGCTAACACCAGTATATCTGATTCCTGGGAGTGCTCTATAAGGGATTGATCATCTACAAGTCCCACTTATCTCTCTGCAGGAGGCTTTGTAACATGTACAATTTATGTGCATCTGATTACAATGAGAATTGAATTAAAGACAAATCCTAGCAATGCACGGAAGATCAGGCATCATTTGTGAAGAAAGAAAGAGGCAATACTTCATTAGACCAGAAGCAATAGACTTTAGATACTGCAAATCTGAAATAAAAGTGGTGGAAATAGGCCAGGCTGTAAATGTAGAGGAAGAAGCAGTTAATGTGGCATCTAAGCAACAATTCATCATAGCTGAACAAAAACATATGGAACAGCTTTAAAAATTCGGAGACAGCAAAAAGGGATGGGATGGCTGGATGAGAAAAGGGAAGATATATGTTTGGATGAAAGGTAAGAGGTGTTAAACAACAAATGTGACAATATTGCAGTAAGCAAACGGGAGTGTCAATGGTGCAAGTAAAGAAATAAAACACAAATTTAGAAGAATTACAAGTGGGAAAATTAGAATCATTACCTAAATTTGTGATTAGTCTAGAAAAAGGAAAAGCACCTGCTCCACCTTACACAATTTCATCGGAGCAGTATAGGGAACAGAGGCCAAATAACTCCGATTGAGAGTGAATTACAAAATAAAGATTAAATTGAACAGAAAATCAGGGACATACTAGTGTACAGGACTGTTATATTTCACATTCAGTGTGGAAGAGTTCATCTCATTAGCTGTGAAAAAAGCGCACCAAAAGCAGCTTTGTGAATGGTAAAAAGAAAGGAAACAGACTGGGGTTGTATCTAAGATAGACACAAAATACTGGAGTAACTCAGTGGGACAGGCAGCATCTCTGGAGAGAAGGAATGGGTGATGTTTTGGGTAGAGACCCTTTTGATCTCCTGCATGGAAAGATTACTGAAATGAAACTGGAGAGGTGTTATTGGGAGATATGCTTCATGAAGGCATCATCCTGGGAATGGTGAAAATGTTGGTGGGTGATCTGTTTTATATGAATGGGATGAAAGTTGAGGACAAGAAAAACTCTTATCATAATTCCAGGAGACAGATAAGGGAAAGACAGTAGAAGCGCAGGAAATGAAATAAAAAATGGATAATGGTCCTGAAAAACAAGGTGGGGGAGAATCTGTGGTTGAAGAAAAACACATCTGAAATACTGGTACAGCAGGCGGTTTGTCAGAACCGAAATGATAAAAGGATAAGCTGGATCAGAGGAGTCAACCTGACAGGAAGTGGGGTTGAAAGGGAGTCGGATTATGTCAGTGGTGGGAATCAGTAACTGCGTGGCACATATTGATCAGTATAAAGTGGAGAAGCACTGGTCAAGGAAGATGTGAAGCATGAAGAGTGGAGATTGAAAGCAAAATAGAAATCTTCCAGCTTGATAATGGCAATAGATGCCATGGTGATATATGCTTCGTAGAATAAGTAAGCAAGAGAATAATCCCAGCTTTTCTTATTGTAACTTTTGCTTCCAGTCTGCAGAATTTTCTATAATGAGAACTAGACTTGATTAGAACTATCTGCAGTTCACATGTATCTGCCTGCAGAAACTGTGTAGGAAGGAACTGCAGATGCTAGTATAAACCGAAGATAGACACAAAAGAGCTGGAGTAACTCAGCGGGTCAAGCAGCATCTCTGTAAAATAGGAATAGGTGGCGTTTCGAGTCGAGACACTTCTTCAGACTGAGAGCCAGGGGAGAGGGATGCTTGAGATATAGATGTTGATATAGAGATATGAGAGATATAACTCGTTAACACCTAGCCCACAGCCAACAATGATAATGTGCTTGATCATTCTTACTTTTTTGCATATCCTTCATTATAGTGTTCTAGGTATCTCTATATCACCGTCTATGTCTAGTTTTTCTCTCCCCTAACTCTCAGTCTGAAGAAGGGTCTCGACCTGAAACGTTGCCTATTTCCTTTCCTCCAGAGATGCTGCTTGACCCGCTGAGTTACTCCAGCTTTTTGTACCCAGAGAAACTACTCAGGGGCTAATCACTTATAGCTTCTGTGCATTGCACTACAGTAAGTACTAAACTAATCATGACTAACCTTTCTTTCATGTATTTGACTATTGGGAATTGACAAAGATAATGTAGCTAATTGCAATAAGTACTGATTTTATTTTGTAAGAAAGCTTCTGGGCTGATGTTACAAGCAGAAGTTGTTTGACATTGATGGGAATATTGATGAGACATACATCCAAGGAATATTGGGGTTCCCTCTCAAATATGTACTCCAAAGATGTACAGGTATGTAGGTTAATTGGCTGGGTAAATGTAAAAATTGTCCCTAGTGGGTGTAGGATAGTGTTAATGTACGGGGATCACTGGGCAGCACGGACTTGGAGGGCCGAAAAGGCCTGTTTCCGGCTGTAGATATATGATATGATATGATATGATGATATGCTGAAATGGTTATAATCAGCGAGAGTTGGGCATGGTAACGGGAAGAGAAAATCAGACTGAATTCCTGTTCCCATATGATAGCCACTAACATTGGCTATAAAATGCTCATAGTGTGATAATGTAAGTCAGAGGTAGAAACAAAGAACTGCAGATGCTGGTTTATACCAAAGATAGATACAAAGTGCAAGGGCAACTCAACGGGCCAGTTTGCATCCCCGGAGAAAAAGGACGGGTGACATACCGGGTCGGGACCCTTCATCAGATTGAAGGATGATCCCAACCCAGAACATCACCTGTCCTTTTACTCCAGACAAATCAGAGGCTTGTCTAGTCCTTCAGCATTCATTTATAATTACCTGAAGTTTCACTCTGACCTTAAATGTAACCACCTGGGCAAGAAGTTGGAAGAGCACTAAAGCCTGTGGATTTATACTGTAGCAAGAGGGTTATATTACCAGCAACACCCAAATCCTGTGAGAATAGGTGAGATGGAAAAACTGGGAGATTAAAAATGACTAAGATTTAAGATTCATGATAGTTTCTTATTTTTGTTTTGTGATTGTGATCTGTCAGACGTTATAGTTATATAATGTCCTCACGCTGCCTCGGCATGGCCAGCAGTATAATCAAGGGCGAGTCGCACCCTGGCCACTCCACCTTCTCCCCTCAGGCAAAAGGTACAGAAGTGTGAAAACGCACACCATCAGATTCAGGGACAGTTTCTTCCCAGCTGTACAACTACTATCTACCTCTCATGTCCCTCAGACTAATCTTGACCAGACTTTGCTGGCTTTACCATGCACTAAACATTATTCCCTTATCATGTATCTATACATTGTAAATGGAATGATTGTAATCATGTATTGTCTTTCTGCTGACTGGTTAGCACCCGACAAAGTGCTTTACACTGTACCTCGGTACACGTGACGATAAACTGAACTGAAGTTAGAAAATAATGCCAGAAGTTGCTTGAGTTATCAGGGCCGCTGGGAATTGTGTTTTAACTTCAAATTATATTCCAGTGAATTTAAATAATTGTGTCTCAAAGGTTAATTATTCTTAAAATGAATCTTGGGATGGCTAGAAGACCAAGAGGCTGATATTATGACAAAGTCGAAAGCAAAACACCATAAAGTCACGTGATTTATTCTGCACTGCAGTTATAGTGTATGTAATGCTGCACTCTGTCAAATGCAATCCACTCTTACAGACTGCGGGCAGTTTTGGTCAATGAGCTCATTGAATCAGCTAAGACTGCAGATGGTACACTCGGGAATCACCGAACTGATGGATAGCCACTGACATTGAAATCAATCAGATCTCACACATTCACTGTCTCTTTATCACTCACCTTCAAACCACGTAGTCTCATCACCACTCACATTCTCTTATACACACGTATACAAGTGCAGTTTCAAAATCACTCACTTTCACATCTTAAAATCATTGAAATTTCTCATATGCAAGGTGACATTCAGCAAATCATATTAATCCTACTTCCTAGCTGTAGGCTCATCACTAACATGACCCAAAATATTCAAGATGTACAAATTGTTGTTCACATGTTTACATTGCTTTAATATTGTGAGGATTTTTTCCTCCATCACCCCTTGAGACCATAAGCTTCATTAAGTGCTTACTCATTGAGTGCAATAATTTTATGTCCCTTTCCTAATTCTTTAACTAATTAACTTCAGGCCACGGTTCCTAATCTACTAACTTCACAGCCAGAGGAAATATGTCCTTATATTTCACCTTACCTACGCGTCTTATAATTTAATATGTGTAGATTAAAGTTCTTGAGTCTCCTTTGTTCCAAAGAAAATAATCACAGCCTAGTCAGTCACTCCTCATGAATCCTGACAATGTTCTCTTAAATTTCCTGCACACCCTGTCTATTAGATTTATATCTTTCTTGTGTTATGGTGACTGGGTCTGAATGACGACTAGACTTCGAGCAGCACAATACCACAGAAACCCCTAACTGGCTTAGGCAGAAGGCAATGCTCGAGGCAAGACTTTATCTCTGTAATTTTGACAGCTTTTAGATACTTCTGAGATTGAATTAAATAATTATAACATAAAACCCCTACACATTAAAGAATAGAATAAAAAGTTGACTACAAATCCATTGAAACAAAAAGAAGTAATTATAAATATTCTGAGTGTCCCAAAGGGCCTGTTTCCATGTTGTATGACACTATAACTCTTTTACATTAAAGCAAAATAACGTTGAAAGCCATCTTTCCCTTAGCCTTCAGCACCAGTGACTCAAAATCCCGGATGAAATCAATAGGCTCAGCACCCGGAGGCATGTCTGACCCGGCTATTCCCCAGTCCCAACGAAATTGAACTCCACAACAGATGGAATATGGAGACTCAATATATGTGCCAGACTCATAATACGTGAACTTAGTTTCTGGACTTCCTCCCTGGTAGCAACATTTAGAACTGAAGGCCGCAGCCAGCACAATTTAACCTAAAGACTCAGTTGCATTCATTTATCCCTTGGTGTGTGAGCTCACTCATATCCTCAACTTCACATTGTCACTAACTCATTATGTGCGTAATCTCTCAATTGATTACGCACTCTTCCCTTATATTGTCTGTCATTGCTTCAACACAGTTGGTGGCTGATTCAGAAACCTAAATGATCTGCTTGCTCTGCATCTAAAACTAATGCAGGATATCTTGTGTAACAAAAACACAAGAGAGGATAAAATACTAAAGGAAATTGGCACTTGAACTTAAAACATTTTTAATAGATGGGGAATTACAATTTTAACTTTGATTTTAATTAATTATACATTGATTAATGCCTTGGTAATTTGGGATATTCACAAAAGCATATCAATTTCTTTGTGTAGGAAGAAACTGCAGATACTGGTTTAAACTGAAGGGAGACACAAAATGCTGGATTAACTCAGTGGGACAGGCAGCATCTCTGGAGAGAAGGAATGGGTGACATCAATGGGTGAGAAGGAATGGGTGACTTCAGACTGAAGAAGGTTCTCGACCCGCAACGTCACCCATTCCTTCTCTCCAGAGATGTTGACTGTCCCTTTGTTACTCCGGCAATTTGTGTCTATCTCAATCCCATTGTTCTGGCCTTGTTAATCTCTGTACAAACAATGATACATTTTATAAACAGATATTTACATTCATCTTTTAAATTAGAAGGGTCTTTTGCAAAAGATGGCTGGTCCATTTTACTGACAGAAACCAGATGTAGAATAGGTGAAGGGGGAATGATTCAGTGACTCATTTGTTTCTGATCAGGCCTCTCACTCCTCTCCTGAAAACATTGGTTCCCTGTTGTGCTTTGCACCTGATATCTAACCCACATTTCACCCTTTATGTATGAAGTCAGACAAGCTATTTCCAAAATTATAATCTATTCATAAGATATACAGAAAAACAATCAAGAACCGCCATTCACTTCATTCACTTACAACATGTCAATGTCAGTTGCACTTCATCCCCAAACTTTCCATCAACGAAGCACTTGAGGAATTTTACAAAGGGCCCAGTCTCCGTTTGTTCAGTAGTGGAGCGACACAATATTGTGGTGTTTCCTTGCAGAGCGCTGGCTACATAAACTTCACTGGGTATGTTGATAGTTGCTCTCAAGAGTTATGAAATCTATTATATTTCAAATATATAATTTTTAATCTTAAGAGACACAGTGTAAATACAGTTGGTACAAGAATTCTTCTGCATTCACTGTGTCATCAGTTCAATACATTCTCCTATGACGTGTCAAGGCCACTCATGTTTCGTCCTTAAACAATGCACCCATGAAAAGCTTGAGCGGCTGTTCCACTGGGCCCAGCTCCTTGGTGTACAGTGGCAGAAGGATCTTTGTCTGTGATTCTTCCCCGCAAGGTTTTTGTAATAGCGGCGCCAAGCTTCAGGTTGCCTCTAGGCATGTTTTCCCGCACCTGGAATGTATATATCAGCATCATTCACGTGTGCACATCTCTGCACCAGATGACCAACAAGTTGTTGCATATCAGCAGATTATATCAATTATGTTTGAATCCAACATCTGCATTGCATTTTGCAATGGAGGGCGGTAAAACTGATATATAACAAAATGTTAGGCAGTCCCCAGAATTGAAGGAAGGATGAGGATCTCATTGAGACCTGCCTAATAATGAAAGGCCTAGATAGAGTGGATGTGGAGAGGGTGGTTCCAGCAGTGGGACAGTCTAAGACCAGCGGGCACAACCTGAGAATAAAAGGGTGTACCTTGAGAATAGAGATGTTAGGAATTTCTTTAGCCAGGGGATGGTGAACCATTGCACAGATGGCGGTAGAGGCCAAGTCATTGGATATTTTTAAAGCAGAGATTAATAGGTTCTTAATTAGTAAGAGTGTCAAAAGTTAAAGGAAGAAGGCAGGAGAATGGGGTCAAGGGGGAAAAATAGATCAGCCACAATCAAATGGTGGAACAGATTCAACTGGCCAAATGGCCTAATTCTGTCCCTATGTCTTATGATCTTATGACTTGCTTCCACTCCAGTTTTCTGGGTTCTGAGGTAACCGATGATATCCATATGTGAGGGATGGCTGAAGGAGTAGGAAGCTGGGTGATTTGTGAAGTGCTGTACTCCTTCCATCACTAATGTAGGGTCTCTGTGTGCTCGTGACACATAGTCTTGAAGTTCTCAATGTCATTCTAAATATGTAAGAATATTTAACAGACAGAGGCTCTAAACTTCTGCAGAGTTTCAGCAGAAGTGCATGTTGAAACACAACATATGGAAAAGCCTTGAACGAAGAGATTAAAAAATGTTTTTCGCTGTGATCTCAGATAGACAGAGGACATCAAGGGAGCACATTGTTACTGTGAAGCATCTGGCTTTCAAAATTAGTACAAGCAACTGTATATGTTCCAAAAACAACCAGCATATGGATGAAACATTGAACCTAACAAAACAAAAGGGGAGAGTGGGGGGAAATGTAACACTTGTGTTTTCCTAAATCACCATATCCTTATTCGATTGCTTTTAGAAAATTACAACAACAACAACAAAAAAAGAAGAGAAAAAAAAATTTGCAATTGAAACTGTTTCCATCACCTATTCGAATAATGGGTTGCAGGCCTTAACATTCTTCCACAAGAAAGCTGTCGACCCCAAAATCTTTTGGCCATTATGTTGAATCAATGCAAATGAAAGCAAACTGCTCGTGATGGAAATTTGAGTCGGAGAGATCTGACAGATACTGGAAGTGTAGGAAGGAACTGCAGATGCTGGTTTAAACCAAAGATAGACAAAAAATGATGGGGTAACTCTCTTGAAAGGGTCAGAATAAGGGTCTCGACCTGACACATCACCCATTCCTTCTCTCCAGAGATGCTGCCTGTCCCACTGAGTTACTCTAGTAATGACAGATACAGCAGGCAGATACGAAAGAGGATTTTGGTTTATGGATATTCAGGGAATGGAGGAGGAATATGGATCACATGCAGGCAGAGGGGATTCATTTATCTTGGCATTATGGCGTGGACATTGTTGGACTGTTCCTTAGCTTGGATGTTCTACCTTTTAGTATCAACATAGATACCGAAGTTTATGTTCTGATACAGATAGTTGCCAACATGCAGACATCTCATTCAACCAGACATTATTTTCTCCCAGTTGGAATTGAAGGGTCCCCTGGCAGTTTTTTGAAGGAAAGCACAGGAGTTAATGGCAAACAACTTGACTACATCCATCAATTTTACTAAAATAAACTAGTGCATCATTATCACACTTCTATTTGTTAGAGTCTTCTGTGAACAAACGTGCCACTCATATTTCCCATAATGTAACATTGGCTACGGTTCAAAAATAGCTGTAAATGCTTCAGATTGACTTGAGGCTGAGGAAAAAAGCTATTTAAATACAAACTTTTTCGTATTAAAGACATAACACCAATTTCACATACGCTTACTTCCAGTTTTCATTTGCAGTCGATGTGTCTTAAACCAGTTTTGTCTGCTTGATTTGAAAAGAGGCAGAGTGAACACGTAAGTTTGACCTGTTAGATGTGTATTGGGCACTTCAAAAGTAGCATTCAAGAAGAAACTATAATCACGATATGGGTGCGATCAAAATCCCTCGAGTACATGGAATGCTGGGCATGCTATGATGTTGTATACTGCATTGGAAAATGAGATTGGTTTTGTGTATGTCATTGGCTGCCAGTGAAAATTATACTGAAAATGCAGCAACTTTTGAATAATGCAACTGTAATTCCGAGATAATTCTGTGGAGGAGGCAAACTAGCTGGTAGCAGTTTGCACAAAAATAGCGCCGTGTGGTCGCTGATTTGATTTTGAAGTCTTGATCAATTAGGTGAAAGAGCATCAAGGTTTTCTTGCTTTAGCTTCTAAGTCACTTGTCATCAATCATTTCCTAATACATGTGTGATCTATCTGTTGATCCAACCGATAACATGGGTAGTTCAAAAGCCATTCTTGATGAACTTCCTGAGCCATGTTTAACATGAATGTTGAATGTAACATTTTGGACAGGGAGATCGTATAGCCAGAAGACGTACAGGTATGTACTCCAAAGACGTACAGGTATGTAGGTTAATTGGCTGGGTAAATGTAAAAAATGTCCCTAGTGTGTGTAGGATAGTGTTAATGTACGGGGATCGCTGGGCGGCACGGACTTGGTGGGCCGAAAAGGCCTGTTTCCGGCTGTATATATATGATATGATATGATGATATGATAAGATAGACACAAAATGCTGGTGTAACTCAGCGGAACAGGTAGCTTCTCTGGATAGAAGGAAAGGGTGACGTTTCAGGTCAAGACCCTTCTTCAGACTCACCCGAAATGTCACCCATCCTTCTATCCAGAGATGCTGCCCGTTCCGCTGAGTTACTCCAAGATTTTGTGTCTATCTTCGGTGTAAACCAGCATCTGCAGTTCCTTGCTACACAGGTAGTTTAGCCAAACAGCTGCTCACATGATTACAGCCAAGTGATCAAAATAGAACACCAAATTTATGTACAACTTAGTGCAAATGTCAGCTTAGACAAAAAAGATGCCGACAAGCTTCATTACAAGTAAATATATTTCTTGGCTATACTCATTTTTTGGGCAATTCAATGTTGACTAATCCTTCCTTCCATGAAACATTTGCAGCCAAGAACTGGTCGAGCCTTTGCATTCCAAATATTATAATTCCATGCCATCTACACAGTTTAAGCAATCATTAGAGCACAAATTTCTGATATGTCAGATTTCAATGAGGCACAATAAAACTGCTGGTTCAAGCAATTAGGCAAGGCTGCTGATGGCTCCATTAGAAAGAGAACAACCACAAACATATCCAAAATTACAAAGTATAGGACCAAGGGTGCTAATGGATCTAAAGGGTCGATGAACTATGGCAAAGCAACCAGGCACAAAAAGTAATGTCAGGTCAAATGGGGCTGGTGACCTTCATTTGGAACTGTAAGTTGCTGCTGTAGGAATGAAAGTTGAGCAAGAGAGTCATATTAGGGTTGTTAATTAATGGTCAAATTACAATCAACATCAACATAACTTGACCAGACACCTTAATTGAAGGCTGGCTGAAGAAGTGTCCTGTCCCAAAAGGTCTCCCATCCTTTTTCTCTAGAGATGCTACCTGACCTCAATGCTACAGATGCATTCAAACTGAGTTGCAGTTAAATGTTAAACAATTAAAATGGTATGCAAGGTAACTAATCAATGTGAATTTTGAATTTCAATCAAGAACCAAAGATGTACCAAGCTCACGTCTTCAGTTCTTGAACAATTAATTTGTGTAAAGTAGAATTTGTTACTCCGGCACTTTGCATCACACTTAGGGCAGAAATGGGTTTGGAGCAATTCCAGCATTGGGACCAGTAGAACACAGTTTTACTCTAGACTTTGAATTTCTACTGGATCCAGATCTAATCCAGTATTGAATTATCGACTTTGCTAGATCCCAAATCTGATTCTGGTTTATCTCGGTTAGGCTCGTCATCAATACCTGACCCAAGTAAAAACTGAAAGGCAGTCAATCCCCAATGAACATAAGGCTGCCTACCCAGGCCCCACACTCCTTGTCCTGAGCTTCAGGGCACTCATGCCCATGTCCTCACACCGTCACCTGGCTGTGTGCCCAGTAACAGCTACATTAGAGATCATTGTAGCCTCCACCTGCTACCTGATCAGCTAGAGGAAGCTGCAAGGGAAATACCAGCTTGGTGATACCCAGTCCAGTCTCTGAACCTATCTGTGAAGAAATTCCAAGAACTGTAAAGAATACTTTGTAGGCATGCATCTTGGCCTGATTGATTGTCGACTTAACAAAATCAATTGAGACAAATGGTTGTATAATTGCAGCAGTAATTTTAAATCGGATCTGGCTGTCTCAATGTTTCTCAACAGATGACAGTATATTTAAACATAGTTTTTCACTCAATGCTACAGATGCATTCAAACTGAGTTGCAGTTAAATGTTAAACAATTAAAATGGTATGCAAGGTAACTAATCAATGTGAATTTTGAATTTCAATCAAGAACCAAAGATGTACCAAGCTCACGTCTTCAGTTCTTGAACAATTAATTTGTGTAAAGTAGAATTTGTCCACGAAACATCTTGTTTCTTCATTTCTTCATAGAGCGATATGACACAAAGATGCGAATTTGGATTTATAACTGATTATCAAGGCAGTTTTATTATTGGAACATTAAAAACATTGTTTTTTTTATACATGCTTAATGATGTAATTAATCCAATACGTGTCATTTCGCAATTAATCTCAATGAATTGTTTTAATCATTGAGTAGTTCTAATTCACAGAAAACATTCTGTTGGATCACATTACTTGAGAGACCATTACTTGTTTGAGAACATTGGAGACCAAAGGCTGGTATACTGGGACAAGACATAAGATGAGCATGGGATAGAAAAACAACCACACATTCCAGTAATTCAGGATGATTGACTGATTGTAACATACAATATGGAAACAGGCTCTTCAGCCTACTGAGTCCATCGACCACCCATTCACACTAGTTGTACGTTAGTCCGCTTTTGCATCCACTCCATACACATACAATTTGCAGAGGCCAAATAACCTCCAAACCCACATGTCTTAGGCATGTGGGAGGAAACATGAGCACCTGGAGGAAACCAACGTGGTCACAGGGAGAAATGCATACTTAACACTGACAGCACCTGAGGTCTGGGTCAAAGTTGGGTCTCTGGCATTATAAGGCATCAGCACTACCAGCTGTTCCATTATGCTGCCCATGAGACATGTGGGAAATAAATGAGAATTTATGACCAAATGTCTCCAGCTCTGAAGAGATATAATTATTTTTTTCCTCTTTCCAATAGTCTAAACTAAACACAACTGTGTAAGAAGGAACTGCAGATGCTGGTTTAAACCGAAGATAGACACAAAAAGCTGGAGTAACTCAGCGGGTCAGGCAGCATCTCTGGAGAGAAGGAATGGGTGACGTTTCGGGTCGAGACCCTTCCTCAGACTGGTCCACTGTGTATCCATATTCAAGGACAATGGTTTTCTAACTGTTATCTCTGACTTCCCACTGTCTTCTAGATTGATGTGTAAGTAGAGTCATAGAATCATACAGAATGGAAACAGGCTCTTCAGGCCAACTTGCACTTGCTGACCAAGATGTCCCATCTGCACTAGTTCCTCCTGCCTGCATTTAGCACATATCCCTCTAAACATTTCCTATCCATGTACCTATCCAAAGTGTTGTTATAATACCTGTTTCAACTACCAACTAACAGTAACTGAATAAATGAAACAGTCACAAAATCATGGCACATCCTTTTGTTTTGAGCAAAATGGTTAGTTTATTATTGTCACATGTACGGAGGTACGGTTGCATGTTAACCAGTCAGCAAAAAAACTATACATGATTACAATCAAGCCATTCACAGAGTACAGATAGAAGATAATGGGTATAACATTTAGTGCAAGAAAAGATCCAGTAAATCCGATTAAAGATAGTTTGAATGTCCTCAGTGAGGTGGATGGGAGGTCAGGACTGTTCTCTAGTTGGCGAAAAGATGTTTCAGCTGCCTGGTAACAGCTGGGAAGAAAGACCCCGAATCTGGAGGTACGCATTTTCAAACTTCTGTACTTCTTGCCTGATGGGAGATGGGAGAAAAGGGAGTGACTAGGGAGAGTCTGGCCCTTCATTATGCTGGTGGCCTTGCCGAGGCAGTGTGAAGTGTAGGTGGAGTCAATGAAAGGGAGGTTGGTTTGCATGATGGTCTGGGTTACGTCCACAACTCTCTGCAATTTCTTGCAGTCTTGGATGGAACAGTTCCCAAAGCATGTTGTGATGCATCTCAATAAAATGCTTTCAACGGCGCATCTGTAAAAGTTGGTGAGAGTTGTTGGGGCATATCGTACTTCCTAAGCCTTCTAAGGAAGGTGCAGTGTGCTTTCTTGGCCAGTGCTTCAATGTGGCTGGTCCAGGACAAATTACTGGTGATATTTATCCCTCAGCACTTGAAGCTTTCACCCATCTCTACTGCTCTAGAATGCGAAGGATATGAGGTTGTCTTTCCCAAAGTGATGCTACCTTCAAAGTTCCACCAAGCACAAAATACATCACGAGTCAATTAAGCAATAATCATTCATGATTGGGGTCTAGTATCAACCGAGCCAGTCTTCAAACAACTAATTTGATAGTTTAGTTTAGTTTGGAGATACAGCGCGGAAACAGGCCCTTCGGCCCACTGCGATCCCCACACATTAACATTATCCTATATAACACTGGGGACAATTTACATTTATACCAAGCTAACTTACCTACATATCTGTACGTCTTTGGAGTGTGGGAGGAAACCGAAGATCTCAGAGAAAACCCACGCAGGTCACGGGGAGAATGTACAAACTCCGTACAGACAGCACCCATAGTTGGGATCGAACGCGGGTCTCCGGCGCTGCAAGCGCTGTAAGGCAGCAACTCTACCGCTGTGCCACCGTGCCTGCCATGTTCTAGGTCACACTATTTAATTGTCTGCTAGTGATCTGTCATTGGCATAAGACACTTATCTCATTTACATTCCTAAGACATAGGCACTGCTGCCTCTACCAGCATTAATTACTGATTCATTATTGCCCTTGAGGTATGTGGTTTGCTGGACTATTTCACAGAATAAAGATACTAGATTTCCATTCTTGATAAACAACAGTGAATCACTCAGATCTTTGCAACAACTTGATGGTATCATGGTCATTATTATTGATCCTAACTTTTTTTCTCAATTTATCTAACTACTTGCATTTAAAATTCCCAGCATTGTCACCAAATCAACAGTACTGATTTCATCTGACATGGACTATTTTCCTGGCAAATAGTCATTGCTACTTGCATCTTCAGTGGCAGTGGAGTAGTCCATTGCTACTCAGTGGCAATCACTTTGAACAGTGCTGTATTGTAGCTTCAGTGGATTGTCCAACCCTTGCTGTAATTGACTGAATTTAGATGAATTTCGTATAATTTAAGATGGCAGGGGATAAACTTACATTGGGTTGTACTTGCCTGCTGATCAACGGTTAACACTGGATCATGAGTGACAACACACGCTTATATACTTGAGAATGATTTGATGTACACTTGAATGGACCAATTTACCAGAAGTGGAAACTGCTGGCCTGGGGTTGATACATAGCTGGGAGTGTGGACTTTAAGAAGCTTAAAGAACCCTAGATACTGAGACGCAAAGTAACCATGCTCATGAATGTTACCTCATTTGATTTCCATCATGACTGGAATTTGTTAATATTGAATTGTGCATAAACTTGTCAGATATCTTGATGCCATGCCACCTTTTCTTATTTTGCTGCCAACCAAACTGATGATGACATGGAGTTACCCTGTTCCTCAACAATAGCTTCAGTAGAGGCGCAGGCAGGAGTGCAACAGGACAGAGTTCTTTGTACTTGTTATTTAAAGCATTGGATATAAGCATTTTCTTTTTTGTTTATAATTCTATTTTTATTTTGATTTTCCAGTTCCATACATTCCGCAATGATACACATTCTCATTCACCTTAAACCCTCCTTAGTTAACAAATACTGCATATCCCAAAATAAAGCATACCACAGGTATTGGAAGCACTACAAGGATGGGTAATGACTTACTGGACATTTGATCATATCCAAAACTTAACTACACACAAAAACAAAAACAAAAACAACTAAAACCAACATTTGGGGTATACCTCTATAATATTTCATCACTACTTCTGGAGCGGTATGAAATCAAGGAAAATGAGATAGGACACGGAAGTAGGATACAAAGATCCGCTTTAAACGAATGATGGCCGTACGGGCATGATGTACAACATCCATTTTTCCCACCTTTTCAAAAATATTCCCTGTTGCAATCTTAAAGCAAAAGTTATCCTTTCCATTATAAAAATATCATATACAATGTTAATCCAGTCATCCACATTAGGTTTTCCAGGTTTCAACCACTTCCTAGTAATAGCTTTCCTGCTGGCAGCACTTAAGATCTGGAAAAGATACTTATCTTTAATAGAAGCATTTTGTACTGGTAAAGCACCAAAATATAAAAACTCAAATTTAAATGGAATATCCATATAAAAAACTTTTTGTAAAACTTTATGAATCTCCTGCCAAAATGGGATCACTGATACACAAGACCAAAATATGTGAAAATGGTTTGCCTCAAGGCACCCACATTGTCGCCAGCATGAAGAAGAATTTGTGTAATGCCTTTTTTGAACTGGTGTAATAAAAAACCTAATAAGGGTTTTCCAGCAAAACACCCGCCAAACATTTGAACTTGAAGTTTTCCATTGTATCTCACATAAGCTCTCCCAGGTTTCTTCCTTTAGAACCAGATTACCTTCCCTTTCCCATTTCTGTTTTACATACAGTGAGTTGCCTTTTCTCTGCCGTAAACCCTTGTATAATTTTGAGATGGTTTTCTGTTTTGAGCCTCCATGGTAAGCATCAATAAATACATTTAACAAAATATTATCCCATTTTACTTCTGCACATTCCTTTTGTATTTGATCTATATAATGGCGAATTTGAAGGTATCTATAGAAATCATCATTATTCAAACCAAATTGCCTCTTCAGATTCTCAAAGCTGTTCATAGACCCCTTATGTAAAAATGTGCAATATGATGTCAAACCTTGAGAACTCCATCTTTTAAAACTAGTGTCCTGTCTTTTTGGTACAAAATCTGGATCAAACGTGCACCATCTCAAAACCTTCACAGCATCCCTCAGATGATTTTGGGTAACGACCTTATTCCATACCTTAAGTGATAATCGAATCCATGAGTTTCCCAAATTAATTAACTTATTTGTTAACTCCTTATCTCCGATTGCAGCCTGAATCGGAAATTCCTCTGTTATAGCAATCTCAATCTCCTTCCATCTAGCACAATAGTCGGAGTTGCACCAATAAATTAATGTTCTCAGCTGAGCAGCTGCATAATAGTCTTTCAAGCACGGGAGTGCAACCCCACCTTTATTTTTGGTCAGTTGTAACCCCTGGTATCTGATTCTTGGTCTTTGTCCCTGCCAAATATACCTCGAGATATGTTTATCCCATTCTTGAAATTGTTGGTCTGATATATCTAGTGGAAGTGATTGAAAGAGATACAACAGCCTCGGTAACATAACCATTTTGACCGATTCAATACGAGATCCAAAATTAAGATAAGGTATTAGGTCCCACCTCCTAATGTCTTCCCTGATCTTATTGTTCAATAGGAGGTAGTTAAGCAAGTGCAGTTTAGTCAGATCTATTGGAATGTTTATTCCCAAATATCTCATGGATTCAGCATCCCACCTCAAGTTAAACTTTTCCCTTACTTTTACTGAGGGGCTATATTTGAAACTAAGAATTTGTGTTTTTATAACATTTAACTTATAGCCAGAGAAGGATCCATATTGTTCCAAAACATAAAATAACTGTAACAAAGACTGTTCAGGGTCTGACAAATACACCAATACGTCATCGGCAAATAAGGAAATCTTTTGTTCCCCTCCTTTCATTACTATTCCTTTGATATTATTATTCTGGATAATCCACTGACTCAAAGGTTCGATAAAAACCGCAAATAAAAGGGGGCTGATTGGACATCCCTGTCTTGTTCCTCTTTCTAGCAAAAATGGTTTTGAAACTACTCCGTTAATTTTAATTCTTGCACTTGGGCTATCATAAAGAGCCTGTATTGTTTTAATAAAAGTATTGTGAAATCCAAATCTATCTAAAGCTCTAAGCAAAAAAGACCAATTTACACAATCAAAAGCGTTTTCAGCATCTAACCCCACTAGGACTGCTTCTAAGTTAAATTTTGTTATGTGGTTAATTATGTGCAATGTCCTTCTAATGTTGTCTTGGGTTTGTCTCCCTCGAACAAACCCTGTCTGATCCAGGCTACTAATTTGTGGTAGCAAACACTCTAATCGTTTGGCTAGTATGTGAGTAAACATTTTGTAATCCTGGTTGAGTACGCTCATTGGCCTAAAATTACTGCATACAGATTTATCTTTTCCCTCTTTCGGAATCAATGAGATTACTGCCTCCTTCCAGGAGGGGGGTATTACGTTCTCTTTGAGAACCCAATTGAAAGTACGTTGTAACGTAGGGACCAATGAGTCCACCATTACCCGGTACTATTCTGAAGGGAACCCATCTGGGCCCGGGGCCTTATTTGGTTTAAGATGTACTATAGCAGACCTAACTTCTTTCTCTGTTATTTCAGCTACAAGGGACTTACTCTGTTCACTGATCAATTTTGGCAAATGAATCTCCTTTAAGAAATCCTCCATTTTCTCCCCACTGATTTGAGGTTGTAAATATAATCTTTTGAAATATATATCAAAACAATTTTGTATTTCCTTCAATTTATAGTGTTTAAAATTAGTTACAGGGTGTTTTATTTTATGAATTGTATTCTCTGCCTGTTGTTTTTTTAGTTTATAGGCTAATAGTTTACTGGCTTTTCCTCCCCCATTATAATATTTCTGTTTTACAAAAATCAACTTTTTTTCAATATCTTTTGTATAAATATCATTTATTTCATTCTTCTTCTTCACAAGTAGTTCTCGGATTTTTTGATCATTTGTATCCTTATGGTTTTGTTCCAGTTGTTTCAGTTCCAATTGCAGCCACTCTAACTTTTCATGTCTAACTTTCTTTATGTGAGCACTGTATCCTATTATCTTGCCCCGAAGCACCGCTTTACATGCATCCCACAGTATCAGAGGTGAAACTTCGTCATTGTCATTTAGTTCCAGATACTCTGTAATATCGTTCTTAATCTGTTCTTTCATATGAGTCAGTACATATGTATTTAATCTCCATAAAGTGTCTCTTTGATACCGATCAAGAAGTAGTTTTAAATACACAGGACTATGATCTGAAAGGTCCATGCTCCCCACCTCGCAGCTTACAACCCTATGAAGGTCTTTTCCAAAGGTAAGAAAATAATCAATCCGAGAATATGCCAAATGTGGATTAGAAAAATATGTGTAGTCTCGTTTTGACAAATTTAGTTCTCTCCATACATCAATTAATCCAATATCATTCATTGCCAAATTAATTTTTTTATTTATCAATTTCGGCTGAGCTATATGAACATTTGAAGAGTCCAGTTTAGGATTTAATCTAACATTAAGATCCCCCCCACAGATTAATACTCCCTGGGTTTCAGATATTATCAAATCAAACACTTGTTTAAAAATTTTCCAATCCGAGTTGGGAGGAGCGTAAACATTTAACAGAGTACCCAATAAGCCGCCTAAATTACCTCTCATGAAGATATATCTCCCCTCTGGATCTCTCTTTTCAAAGGTGGGATCAAAACTTATATTGCTAGAGATTAATATTGCCACCCCCCTCCTATGACCAGCACTATATGATGAGGAGTACTGATGTTTAAAGCCCAGTCGTTTTAGTTTAGCATGCTCTGTTTCAGACAGGTGTGTATCTTGTAGAAAGGCCACCTCGACTCTATCTCTCTTTATTTTGGTTAATATCTTGCTTCTCTTAATAGGATTGATAAGGCCATTCACATTATAAGTTACTATTTTAACTGCTTGCATTTAGTGTCCAATAAGTAGAAGAAATAAAAGTATATAAACCATACCAGCTCCAGTATCCATGCACGAAACAGCCCCCAAAAAACAACTACAGAACAAAAACACAATAATGACACTAAAGTAAATCAACGGACTTCCAACTGTGGGGTCCTGATTTTGACCCTATTAAAGCCCTGATGGTGAGAGGGCTTTGAGGTGTTGCCTCTCCCCCTGACAGGTGGGAGAGGGCCGTCTTCTAACGGTGGCTCTTCAGTTCCAAAGCTGTCCATCTATCCGGCTACCCGGTTAGAAGAGTCCACCCGACATATACGTAATATCCGTGTTCATAGCCCATACCATGCTCGTTTAATGTAACGAGTAAAAACAAGGCCTTAAAGTCTGTCCTCCGATGGGAGACGGGTCCTGAAACTCCCCAACATCAAAACTCGACTCACCCGCTTCCTTTGGTTACCTCTGCCATTCGAACCTTTCGGTTCAGTCATTATCCCAAGTCCTGGCATCTAAAAGCCTGTAACTTTTCCTTGAAATCCACTTTCCTGACCGTTCTCTCCCGGTTCCCCGGTCTCCCGGCACTACGCCAAGTGAGATGCTGGATCCGCTCCAAAAGGGACTCCGCGTGTTTGATGACCGACACCGGGAGTCCCCTCTTCGCCATATCCTCCGTCGCCTCCTCCGCCGATCCATATACCACTGTTCCCTCCTGGTAGAAAACTCTTAACTTGGCCGGAAATGGAGTTTGAAATCTGATTTTCTCCTTCAGGATTCTTTTCGCTTCGGTGTATTCCCTACATTTTTTTAACACATCTGGCGCATAATCGTGATCCAGGTTAACTCTCTTCTCGAGGTATTGAAATCCTCTATTCTGCCAGGCCAGTCTAAGCAGCTCCTCTTTCATCCTGTAACTTGACAACTTGGCCACCATGGACCTCGGTCGGGCCTCCCCGGGCGGCTTCGACATCAGAGCTCGGTGCACTCTCTCTACCCGTAGTTTAAAGGCGGCCGGGAGCCCCAGTCCTTCCCGCAACAAACTTTCCACAAAATCCACCATTGATGGGGAGTTTTCCTCTGCTCCCTCTTTAACTCCATGAATTCGGATATTTTCACGTCTGGAGCGGCTATCTATATCCGTCAATTTGGCATCTAGGTATATTTGGAGTTGCAGCAGCTCCGTCACCACGTCCTCTGCCACCTGTAGCCTGTTTTCAGCCGCGTCAATCCTCTCTTCCGCCTCCCCGATTCTGGTGTTCGTCTTAGTAATTTCTTCCCGAATTCCGTTCAGCTGCTCACTATTGTCCTTTCTAAACTCTCTCAACTCTTTCAATATGAGGCTGAGGTCCACTCTCTCTCGTTCCTTATCTGGGTGCATTTGCTTATCATCGTCCTCCCTTGCACTGCTAGCTGAGGAGGCTCGGCTAGCCCCTTCCCCCTCACCATCGGAAAAACTCCATCTGCGTCGACTTTTTACTCTTTCCTCTAGGCATAATCCTGACCCACAATATTTACTAAACTGCAACAAAAGTTTTGGAAATATTCGAGTTGTAGTGGGTAAATATTAACTCAAAATGTCGGGAGCTCTTACCCTAATCTGCCATCTCGTGGCTCGTTTAACCGGAAGTCGGATATAAGCATTTTCAATCAACAATTGAAGGTTTTATGAGAATAAAGATCAAATGTGAGATTGTCTTTATTTAAGCAATCAAAAGATATCAACACATTTTGTGAGACCTTCGATTTGTACCAGCGTCTGCATTTATTTTCCTATACAACACTTCTGCTCTAATTAGTTCTAATGGCACAATATTCAAACACTCAAGCATTTCAGTTTAAAACAAATGAATTGGACAGGTAAAAAAGTGAGAACAAATTTACATCAAAACCCCTAACCCTACCACCCCAGCAACGGACTGTTCCAGCTTCTACGGTCAGGCAAACGCCTCCGCTGTCACGCTGTGAAAACAGAGAGGATGAGACGGAGTTTCTTCCCACAGGCCATCAGGACTGTTAACTTGATATAAATCACCAGGGACTAATTTACTGTATTAATTTACTTTTTGTGTTGTGTCTTTTAAAAAAAAAATTCTATTCTGTTTTGTAGTTTTAGCACAATCCGCAGGCATTGCCACTTTCATTTCACTGCACATCTTGTATGTGTATAATAATAATAATAATAAGCCTTTATTTTATATAGCGCCTTATCGGGTGCTCAAAGCGCTTTACAAAAACAATCAACATAAAAACAAACAGACAAACTATCCTAACGGAAAAGCGGCGAATAAACAACGCCAGCGTCCTCTCACGTCAGGGTCCGGCAGTAGACAACAAAAAGCACAGGACACACAGATACAATTTTTACACAAACAGCCATCACAGTGATTGCTCCAGGCATACCCTCACTGTGATGGAAGGCAAAGTCTTATCTCCTCCTCATTCTTCTCCCGTGGTGCCACGAGGTGATCGAGGCTCCCAACTTTTTGAAGCCCCCACCGGGCGATGGAAAGTCCCAGGGCCGAGCCGAGCAGGCCGATGAAAGTCCTGAGCCCCCACTGGGCGATGGAAAGTCCCAGGGCCGAGCCGAGCAGGCCGATGAAAGTCCTGAGCCCCCACCGGGCGATGGAAAATGCTGCGGCCGAGCCACGCAGGGTGATGAAGGGCCTGCGAGCGGGTCGATCGTACCTCGCGCTTCGGGGCGGTCGAAGCTGCTACGGCTGGAGCTCCCAAAAACCGGTCGCCAGCCAGGGACCTGCGAACTCCCGATGTTGCGGTCTGCAGGGCCCAAATTATTATGTGACAAATAAAGAAGACTTGACTTGAGTGAAGTGAGCAGGTTTTGCTCTTTGCTCAGTTTCTATTAGTTCTATTCTTAGTTTCTGCTCACCCGTTTTGCTGAATCAGAATAGGAAGAACAATACAGAGGAATTTCAAATGCAATTTATTCCACTGTTTTCTATTATGTTAGCTCCATCGCTAAAAGTGGCCAAATCCCAGGTTATAGCAACTACCATTGTGGGTTTAAGATGATTTTTTGTGGGTCTTTGTGGAGGCTTTAAAAACCAATTCACTTTTTAACCCTCAGGTTGTTAATAAAACTGATTTAGTCACAGGCGACGACTATTCATTCTAATTAAAATGCTTGGATTGTTTATAAATCTACATCCATTAATCAAGCTGCACCAGATTACTAATGTTAAATATACGCAAAAGAAAACCTTTTCAAACAAAATTGCATTCTAAACATTGTTTAATTGTAATGTTTAGTGACAGAAAATTTAAAGGGGATCTGAAATGAGTTTAAAGGGAGTCTTGGCAAGAACAATTACTTTTCAAATTTCAAAGTGAGGGCAATGATTACAATAATCATGTTGCATTCCTGCTGAAAAATAAACTTGAATATAATGAGTCTTCACTACGAACTACGGTCTGTTAGCTTAATATCTTGAATCTATAATTCTAGATAAAGGTTATCTGATATAAATATCTGTATGGGATAAGGCTAGTGAAATGGAGGCATGAGAAATTGCAGATGGTGGAATCTTGAGCAAAATAAAACTGGTATGAGAATTCAGTAGTTCAGGCAACATCTGTCCAATTCATTTATTTCAAACCAAAATGCTTAATTGGACAGACAACATTTCAAGTTGAGACCTTTCTTCAGTTCAAGGCCAGGAAATGTCAGCCTTAGTATTCAGCCTCATTCCACCAACTCATCACATCAGGTTCTTTGTAAAGACAAATTAGTCAAAGATAATTTCATCAAAGACAAGATAATTAAACACCATAATAGCTTAAGACAACTTGATTTGATTGGTAGCATTTCCCACCTTTGGGTCTCACTTCAAAACTTGATGAATATTTCTCCTCTGTTTTTACCGCAGAGAAGGACATGAAGACAGGGGAACTTGGGATAATTAATAAAGATGTGTTGAGGACAGTCTGTATTAATATCAAGGAGATGCTGAATATCCAAAGATGCATAAAGTTAGATAAATCTTCGAAGCCTGGTCAGATATTCCCAAGGACACTGTCGGAAGCAGGAGAAAAAATTGCAGGAGTCCAAGCTGACATATATGCATCATCTATAGACATGGGTGAGAAGCCAGTAGACTGGATGGTGGCTAATGTGGTGCCTCTATTTAAGAAGGGCTGCAAAGAAAAACCTAGGAACTATAGACCACTAACCTTACATCTGCAGTGGGAAAGTTACTGAAGACAATTCTGATGGACAAGATATACATGCATTTGGATAAACAGGGGTTGGTTAGGGATAGTCAGCAAGGTTTTATACGTGGGAGTCTCACAAATTTGATTTCATTTTTTTGTAGAGGAACCCAAGGAGGTTAATGAGGGCAGGGACATATACATGGTATACAAGGTTCTGCATGGTACGCTGCTCTAGAAGATTATATCACATGGGATCCAGGGAAAGCTAACAAACTGGATAGAGAATTTGTTTCATGATCGGAAACAGAGGGTGGTGGTGGAATGTTATTTCTTGGACAGGAGGCCTGTGACTAGTGGTATACCTCAGGGATTGGTGCAGAGCCCACTGCTGTTTGTCATCAAAATGTATAATTTGGATGAGAAGGAGAATAACTGCAGATGCTGGTACAAATCGAAGGCATCACAAAATGCTGGAGTAACTCAGCAGGTCAGGCAGCATCTAGGAGAGGGGGAATGGGTGATGTTTCGGGTCTGAAGAAGGGTCTCGACCCGAAACGTCACCCATTCCCTCTCTCCTAGATGCTGCCTGACCTGCTAAATTACTCCAGCATTTTTTGATACCTTCGATTTTGATGAGAATGTACAAATGACGAGTACGTTTGCATATGATACTAAAATAGGTGGTATTGTGGACAGCGAAGATGGTTATCAAGAATGACAGCAGGATCGCATCATGATTAGCTGGGTAAATGGGCTAAGGAATGGTTAATGGACTTTAATTCAGATAGATTTGGGGTGTTATATTTGGGAAGTCAAACCAGGTCAGGACCTTCACAGTGAATGGTAGGAGCCCCTGGGAGCTTTGCAGAGCAGTGGGATCAAGAAGTACACGTACATAGTTTCCTGAAAGTGGCATCATGGATGATGGGGTGATGAGAAATGCATTTGGCACATTGGCATTCTTCCATCAGAGAATTGAGTACAGACTTTGGGACATTATGTTAGAGGAATAAATGTTGAAGAGTCTTGTGAACCTTTGAGGTTCCTTGCCGCCATCGATCAGGAGTCTCCTCTTACTGAGGTAAGTGTTTGGGTTGATTGTAGTTATAAGACTCCATACTTGGATATATTGTGTTCAGCTATGGTCACCCTGCTGTAGGAATGATGCTATTGAGCTGGAAATGTTTAGGTTTTATTATGGTGTGTATTGAGGTACAGTGAAAAGCGGTGTTTTGCAATCAAATCAAACAATAGTATACATAACTACAATCAACCCAAACACTTACCTCAGTAAGAGGAGACTCCTGATCGATGGCGGCAAGGAACCTCAAAGGTTCACAAGACTCTTCAACATTTATTCCTCTAACATATAACTCCTTTGTAGTTTCTTGTAATGTTATGTTTCATTATTTTTGTGTTTCATGTTATGGCAGTTACAGTGTTGCTCATTTTCAATAAATTATTCTAAATTATACTGCTTTGTGAGACTTACGTGGTTACAAGTTGAAAGCAAAACACAGATAATCGGTGTAAGAGAGAATTACCTACAAACTGGTATTAAATACTGTTGGTAGATAATAATGCATTACATTTTAATAATGCATTACATTTATATAGCGCTTTTCAAAAACTCAAAGACGCTTTATAGGGATTTCTAGAACATAGAGAATTGAATAAATAGATAAATAAGTAAACGTACAGAAAAAGGAGACAGAAGGTGAGGTGACCTTCAGTGGTTGAAGGCAGTGCTGAACAGGTGAGACTTCAGTGATGTTTTGAATGTGGTGAGTGAGGAGGAGTCTCTGATGGTTTGGGGTAGTGAGTTCCAGAGGGTGGGAGCAGCGATGGAGAAAGCCCTGTCCCCCCAGGATCTGAGTTTGGTCCGGATGGGGGGGGACAGGAGATTGGCAGCAGCAGAGCGGAGGGTGCAGGTGGGAGTGTGTCTGTGGGGGAGGTCACAAATATGACACAAATATGTTATTATACAGGAGGAGATGGGCGCTGAGACCTATTCCTTGCTTATTAAGAGAAAATCAACAAATTTGCAGATGCTGGAAATCTAAAACAAAAACAGAAAATGCTGAAATTTCTTAACAGGCCAGGTTGCATATGTGGGAAGAGAAACAGAGTTAGTGCTTCAGTTCAGAGCTGATGAGGATCTCTGGCATTTTTGTTTTTGCTTTTGATTTTGTTTCTGTTTTGCGTGATTACTAATCATGCTGCTCCACCAAAAGCCAAAGATGTTCCATTCAGTGAAGCAACACAGAATTGGAGGAAGATTTCAGTCCACAGGTAGAGCTGGCAGAGAACTAAACTGAGCACGAGGAATGAAGGAATGGTTGAAACAGTTAGTAATTATGTCGCAGAGTTGAAAAAGCTCTTTGGATGTTGCAGCTCTGGTGAGCTGGTAAATAGCGTGCTGCAGGATGGATTTGTGATGGTTTAAACATGAACATATCCATTCTTTGCAGAAGTGTGTAAAGAGCCTTTTGATTGAACTACTTTACAAGATTGCAACCTAGACAGACGTGGCTGCAGAAAATGTTAAAGAGTTCCATCCATTGTCCAGGACAACAGTAGCCTATTGTCAAAAGAAGGCAGAAAATTTTCCATTCAGAAAATAGAGTCAGCACCATAAGTGGTGAGAATTCTGGATACAGTTGTAAAGACAGCTATTCAATCACACTCTGTTCTTCCACAGAAACAAGGTACTGTACTGTACATTCCAGAAGAAAGTGTCCCAAACAATTATAAATTCCCACACTATCCTGTCTCAACTGGTGTAAGTCAAAGGTTTCTTTGTATTCTGAAGGCATTGTTAGAGCCAATTTCTTTTAACATTGTTCCAATTTGGCAATGAATCATCCATCAGCTAACTTCTTGTTCAAGTGTTATATAGCACCGCATGCACCACAACATAGCTGTACATGCCTCTTAGCTTGGATGCAGAGTTGAATAAAAACATCACCACGGTTCATTGTGATAAGTCTGCAAGAGGATGCAGAATCATCTACAGAAGAAGAAACACAAGTCAACAGTGAGTTGAATTAGGATGTCTTAATTTCAGATCAAGAAATAATGACAAAGCCAGAAGCCCCAAATAGATTTAAAATCTAAGCACCGAAACTGAAGAAGGGTCTCAACCCGAAACGTCACCCATTCCTTCTCTCCTGAGATGCTACCTGACCTGCTGAGATACTCCAGCATTTTGTGAATAAATACCTTCGATTTGTGCCAGCACCTGCAGTTATTTTCTTACGAAACATGGAAACATAGAAACGTAGAAAATAGGTGCAGGAGGAGGCCATTAGGCCCTTCGACACACCGCCATTCATTGTGATCATGGCTGATCATCCACAATCAGTAACCTGTGCCTGCCTTCTCCCCATATCCCTTGATTCCACTAGCCCTCAGAGCTCTATCTAACTCTCTTTTAAATTCATCCAGTGAATTGGCCTCCACTGCCTTCTGTGGCAGAGAATTCCACATATTCACAACTCTCTGGGTGAAAAAGTTCCTTCTCACCTCAGTTTTAAATGGACTCCCCTTTATTCTTAGACTGTGGCCCCTGGTTCTGGACTTCCCCAACATTAGGAACATTTTTCCGGCATCGAGCTTGTCCAGTCCATTTATAATTTTATATGTCTCTATAAGATCCCCTCTCATCCTTCTAAACTCCAGTGAATACAAGCCCAGTCTTTCCAATCATATGATAATCCCGCCATCCCGGGGATTAACCTCGTGAATCTATGCTGCACTGCCTCAATAGCAAGGATATCCTTCCTCAAATTAGGAGACTAAAACTGCACACAATACTCCAGATGTGGTCTCACCAGGGTCCTATATAACTGCAGAAGGACCTCTTTGCTCCTTTACTCAAATCCTCTCGTTTTGATGGCCAACATGCATTCGCTTTCTTCATTGCCTGCTGTACCTGCACGCTTACTTTCAGTGACTGGTGTACAAGGACACCCAGGTCTCGTTGCACTTCCCCTTTACCTAATCTGACACCATTGAGATAAAAATTGCCTCTTTGTTTTTGCCGCCAAAATGGATAACCTCACATTTATCTACATTATACTGCATCTGCCATGCATCTGCCCACTCACTCAACCTGTCCAAGTCACTCTGCAAACTCCTAACATCCTCTTCGTAGTTCACACTGCCACCCAGTAGTGTGTCATCTGCAAACCTGCTAGTGTTACTTCTAATTCCATCATCCATATCATTAATATAAGTGGGCGGCACGGTAGCGCAGCGGTAGAGTTGCTGCTTTACAGCGAATGCAGCGCCGGAGACTCAGGTTCGATCCTGACTACGGGTGCTGCACTGTAAGGAGTTTGTACGTTCTCCCCGTGACCTGCGTGGGTTTTCTCCGAGATCTTCGGTTTCCTCCCACACTCCAAAGACGTACAGGTATGTAGGTTAATTGGCTGGGTAAATGTAAAAATTGTCCCTAGTGGGTGTAGGATAGTGTTAATGTACGGGGATCACTGGGCGGCACGGACTTGGAGGGCCGAAAAGGCCTGTTTCCGGCTGTATGTGTATGATGGTATGATGATATATTGTAAATCGTTGCGGCCCTAGCACCGAGCCTTGCGGTACTCCACTCACCACTGCCTGTCATTCTGAAAAGGACCTGTTTATTCCTATTCTTTGCTTCCTGTGTGCCAACCAATTCTCTATCCATGTCAATACCCTACCCCCCATACAATGTGCTCTAATTTTGCTTACCAATCTCCCATGTGGGACCTTATCAAAGGCTTTCTGAAAGACTAGAAACATTACATCCACTGGCTCTCCATCCATTTTACTTGTCACATCCTCAAAAAATTTCCAGAAGATCAGTCAAGCAGGTTTTCCCCTTCATAAATCCATGCTGACTTGGACCAATCCTTTTACTGCTATCCAAATGCGCCATTATTACCTCTTTAATGTTTGACTCCAGCATCTTCCCCACCACCGATGTCAGGCTAACTGGTCCAGAATTCCCCGTTTCCTCTCTCGTTCCTTTCTTGAAAAGTGGGATAACATTAGTTACCCTCCAATCCACAGGAACTGATCCTGAATCAATTGAACATTGGAAAATGACCACCAATGCGCCCACGATTTTTAGAGCCACCTCCTTGAGTACACTGGGATGCAGACCATCAGGTCCTGGGGATTTATCAGCCTTCAGTCCCATCAGTCAATACTATTTCTTGCCTAATGCAAATTTCTTTCAGTTCTGCTGTTTCTCTAGATCCTCTGTCCTCTAGTACATCTGGGAGATTGTTTGTGTCTTCCTTAGTGAAGATAGATCGCCCATTTCTGCCTTCAAGGGACCCACATTGGTCTTTACTAATCTTTTTCTCTTAACAAGCTGCTCTAAGAATCCATCTCGGAGGCACTCTACAAACTCTCTGTCTTGGCGTCCAGAACTAACCTGATTTTCCCAGTCTACCTGCATATTGAAATCCCCCATAACCACAGTGACATTATCTTTGTTACATACCTGCTTTAACTCCTACTGTAGCTTACACCCTACATTCGGGCTTCTGTTTGGGGGCCTGTAGATAAATCCCATTAGTGTCTTCTTACCTTTACAATTCCTCAACTCCATCCACAGTAACTCTACATTGTCAGTCCCTATGTCACCCCTCGCAAGGGACTGAATTTCATCCCTCACCAATAGAGCTACCCCACCTCCTCTGCCCACCTGCCTGTCCTTTCTATAGGATGTATAACCCTGAATATTCAGTTCCCAGTCCCGATCCTGCAGCCATGTCCCTGTAATTCCCACTATGCCATATTGAAGAAAGCTAGTAAACAGATTGAACCAGTAATTGCTCTATACATGTGAAATATATTTCAGTTTTATTTTCCCCAAATGAGGGAATATAACATGGTATATTAGTATGTACCTAAAAACCGTGCAAGTATGTCGTACACCAACTTGGATGTTCCAGAATTATGTGTTAGTTGTTAATCTGCAATAAACGTCACATCCTTGATCTGAAGCTCCTGATGTCTCCTTGAGATTATTTTCGATAGAATTTAACAGCATGACATATCTAGGTCATCGACAACTTCCAAACATTTCTTCAGTCTGTCAAGTCAAATTGAGCATTGCTTGCATGTGTAGGAACGAACTGCAGATGCTGGTTTACACCGAAGATAGACACAAAATGCTGGAGTAATTCAGCAGGCCAGGCAACATCTCCAGATAGAAGGAATGGGTGAAGTGAGCATTGCTTGCAAATATTTCTGAATTTGAAAGCTGTTTGGTCCTCTACATAAACACTCAGGTATTGCAATGATGTTATTAAAAGGAATAAAGTGACTAGAGCCGATGATATTTGGTGATTATCAGCTCTCTGTCTGATGAGGAATAGAACTCCTTGCAGCTCCTGTCATAGAGTCAGAAAGCCAATAAGCACAGAAGCTGGTCCCTCAGCCCAACTCGTCCATGCTGACCAAGATGTTCAGTTAATGCTAGTTAACTTTGTCACCATTTGGCCCATATCCTTCTAAACCTTTCCTATGCATCGACCCACCCAAGTATGTTTTAAATGCTGTCATAATATCTGTCTCAACTACCCCCTCTGGTGACTTGTTCCATTTACCCATTTTTCTGAGTGAAAAACTATTAAATATTGATAGCGCTTTAACATTTAATGCATGCGTGGAATTTGTCCATGAGCATAATTTCACAAATCAACCCATCTAACATGACTTCTATCTTAGTCACACTTGATTCCTTAGTGTATGCCTAATTAAGTCTTATTCAGAATTGTTTGTCTGGCAGTAGTTTCTTCCCAACTGTAATCAGGTAACTGAACCATCATCTCATCAGCCAGAGTGCAGTCCTGACCCACCAACTACCTTTGTACTATCTTTAATTGGACTGTGATATCATGAGAGGTAGAGTCATAGAGGGGAGATACATTTCCTCCCGGTGGATGCAACAAGGACTACAAACCATCATGGCTGCCAGCAAAAGACTGCTGACACTGATTGCTGCTGACACTGATTGCTGCTGACACTGATTGCTGCTGATACTGATTGCTGCTGATTGCTGCTGATTGCTGCTGACACTGATTGCTGCCCAGCTGAACCAGCTGAGCTGATTGCCTCAGTGAGAGCTAAAAGGGAAGGGAGGCAGTATATTTAAAGAGAGAGACAACGACTGGAGCAGAGAAGCAGTGTTTGAGTTATATTTGGTAAGAAGGCAGCAAGCTACAGTTTTGATTTAACTACCTGTTTTGGTTTTGTGTACCTGTCTGCAAACAATTAAGTTTACCTGTTTTTGGAAAAGACTAAATATATGGAATTTAAGTATGAAAACAAGAACATTTCCGGCACCCACACCTCCCAACCTTCAAGAGAAAAGCTCCCGACCTCTCAAGACATCACAGGACTTTATTGCATTTTACCTTGCACTAAATGTTGTACCCTTTACCCTTTATCTGTACCCTTTATCGTTTATCTGTTCACCGTGGATGGCTTGATTGGAATCATGTATGGTCTTTCCCTTGACTGAACAGCATGTAAATAAAAACTTTTCACAGTACCTCAGTACACATGACAATAATAAACTGACCTAAACTAAGTGGACTCACAATGGATCTGAGAAATTGTTTATAAACAGTTCACATCATCATGATCACGAGCCTTATTGGAACACAGTCAACACTCTTTGTACACAAACCTGCTCCTCTACCCAAGAATGAAATATTGGCTGAACACCAAAGTCCCAACCTGTCCTCTTGGTATATGGTCCCAAATTGTAAGTTCTGCGATTTAACCTTTAAAGGAACCTGATCATCTTTGAATCATTTCATATGGGATCAGGGAAATTGCAACTCCTTGTAATACAGTGGAGAATATGAAACAACACCCCCTCTCATCATAGCTATGCTAAACTGGTCATGCTTCATATAAATTCTTGCCTAAGGCGTAACATCAGTCCACATTCTTCACCGAAAGCCACTGAGTAAATCCATAATCTTGAACTGTGAATTTTTATTACCTGACATAAAATAATAAATTCTGAAGCACTCAGCAGGTCTGGCAGTATCTAAGGAGAGAGATACAGTAGTAAATTTCCAGAAGTGACAATTTCACACTGATTTCAAGAAACAATTCAGACAGGGTATGATCAACAATTAAAATTAACTTATCAGATGAATGAATTAAATCAGGACACATTTAATGTATAGCAATACTATTATAAAAGCAAATTCTTACATGTAGTATGATTAGATCAAATTAGATGAAGAACTATCCAAATTCTAACTCCCCCATTTATAACCTTTATACCCAGATAGTTGAATCTTTTATCAAAGTGATTTTTTTTGTGTGTCATCCTTGGCAATACCCTTCATAATATTGAAAGTTTATAAATTTGGTCACTTGAAGTCTCTTTACAATAAAAAACTGTTACCTTTCTCAAAACTTTAAATCCTGACAGAGTGAAATGCCTCTGTTGCTCACAATTAAGGAGTAGTGTCTAGAATGAATTAAACATAAAATCATCAGTGTGGGGCTATATTCACATGTGGGGCTTTCTGAACATGATTGATTTTTCAATATTGTGATTCATTGAACTGTTACTTTCTTCATCTTATAGAATGAAATTTGGAAGGTGCCATTATGTATTGATATGCTCTCAGACGCAAGAATGCCCGAGTAAATATAGTGCATTCAGAAAGTATTCAGATCATCAATCTACACACAATACCCCATAATAAAAAAGCGAAAAAAGATTTTTAGAAATTTTTGCAAAGTAATTAAAAAGAAATAACTGAAATATCACATTTACATAAGTATTCTGGCCCTTTACTCAGTACTTTGTTGAGGCACCTTCGGCAGTGATTACAGCCTCAAGTCATCTTGGGTATAACCCTGCAAGCTTAGCACACCTGTATTTGGATAATTTCTCCCATTCTACTCTGCAGATCCTCTCAAGCTCTGTCAGATTGGATGGGGAACGTCGATGCACAGCTATTTTCAGGTGCCTCCTGAGATGTTTGATCGGGTTCAAGTCCGGGCTCTGGCTGGGCCAATCAAGACATTCACAGACTTGTCACGAAGCCACTCCTGCATTGTCTTGGCTGTGTGATTGTCGGTCATTGTCCTGTTAGAAGATGAACCTCTGCCCCAGTCTGAGGTCCAGAATGCTCTGGAGCAGGTTTTCATCAAGGATCGCTCTGTACTTTGCTCCGTTCATCTTTCCCTCGATTCTGACTAGTCGCCCAGTTCCTGCCGCTGAAAAACATTTCCACAGCATGATGCTGCCACCACCATGCTTCACCATAGGTATGGAATTGGCCAGGTAATGAGCGGTGCCACTTGGCATTCAGGCCAAAGAGTTCAATCTTGGTTTCGTCAGACCAGAGATCCTTGTTTCGCATTGTCTGAGTCCTTTAGGTGCCTTTTGGCAAACTCCAAGTGGGCTGTCATGAGCATTTTACTGAGGAGTGGCTTCTGTCCAGCCACTCTATTATAAAGGCCTGATTGGTGGAATGCTGCACATATAGTTGTCCTTCTGGAAGGTTCTCCCAACTTCACAGAGGAAGTCTGGAGCTCTGTCAGAGTGACCATCGGGTTCTTGGTCACCTCCCTGACCAAGGCCCTTCTCCCCTGATTACTCAGTTTGGCCAGGCGGCCAGCTCTATGAAGAGTCCTGATGGTTCCAAAGTTCTTCCATTTAAGAATGAAGGAGGCCACTGTGCTCTTCGGGACCTGCAATGTTGCAGAAATTGGTTTATACCCTTCCCCAGATCTGTGTCTCGACACAATCCTGCCTTGGAGGTCTATGGACAATTCCTTTGTTTTCATGGCTTGGTTTTTGCTCTGACATGCACTGTCAACTGTGAAACCTTATATAGACAGGTATGTGCCTTTCCAAATCATGTCCAATCAATTTAGTTTACCACTGGTGGACTCCAATCAAGTTGTAGAAACATCACAAGGATAATCAATGGAAACAGGATGAACCTAAGCTCAATTTTGAGTGTCATAGCAAAGGATCCGAATACTTATGTAAATGTGATATTTCAGTTATTTCTTTTTAATTACTTTGCAAAAATTTCTAAACACCTGTTTTTGCTTTTTTATTGTGGGGTATTGTGTATAGATTGATGATTTAAAAAAAAGAATTTAATCCATTTTTAAATAAGGCTGTAACGTAACAAAATGTGGAAAGAGTGAAGGGGTCTGAATACTTTCTGAATGCACTGTATACTCCATAGATGCTTTCGGAGTGCGTGCAGGCACTAAAACCTTCAAGATTACCGCTTCAGGGAAGTGAAGAAATACATAATGGCTTTCTATCTTTTAACTTGGTTTTCCTTGTAGTTAGTAATTACATTTCTGTTTCATATCGCATGGCTGTTTCATTGATTCAATGAATGTTTAGTGTTTCATCGGAATGGGCGTTCACAACTTCACTGAAAAGCTTCTTCAGAATTTCACTGGGACGAGTTAATGTTTAATATTTCAGTGTTAAAATATGATTTATTCGACTCTCAGTGTTAGGACCAAGTAATTTAAGTGTGAAAATATGATAGTATTCAATTGAAGGAAATATTTAGAGTCCTAAGAATGAGGTTCAAATTTTTTGTAAATCATATGGTCTGATCATAAATTGGAAGAACCTATCCATTTCAGCACAAAATTAGTGAAGAAAGCTGTAAGGATAAACATTAAACTAGTATCTGTTAAGCATCAGATGTCGGACTCAAATTGAGGTTTTTTTTATCCTTGGTGATCTTCTTAAATCCTTACCTGCTTATCTTGTATCTTGTATCTTGTAGTCATCACCTCCAAAGAGTCCACCAAGGACTATACTGGAAGTTAACGAGAGTGGGTTTGGTCTAGCCGTTTGTGGGCCTGGATGGAGGTCTTGAAGGTTGCGTAGGTAGGCATGTCAACAGAGGATTGTGGGAGGGCATTCCTGAGGGAAATTGCTTCAGGGAAAAAAGACTGGATGTAGGGAGTAGATGTGAGTTGTTGATCTTGAATCTTGTGTTGATCTTGGATCTTGGATCCAGCTTCTTCTGGATCTTGTTGTTTTCTCTTTGACATATATATGTATAACAGAATGGTGAACATTGCCTGTGGATTATGACAGGGGTGAAAATAATATTTATTTTTCACGAATACATGAAATACATCTTACAAATTACCACAAATTGAAAAGAAGGTTGATGATTTATCTTTGGCATTGATTCACTTCCAATTCAAGACAAGGCGCAGATTTGTGACTGACCTCAACATCTGCTCATGTAGCTATAAAAGTGTTAAAAAGTTGCAGTTATGTTTTGGCTTGGGCAATGCTGACAGCACTTGAGTCTCAAAGACACTGTCTCCTCTATCATCAATTCCTGAGAGTGATCTAAATTGCTACATCCTTGCCTTTGTTTATCATGTTGTTGAGTATTTAACCGGAGCTGTTGATTAATGAAGGGATGATCATGACAATTTCCGATTACATTAAGGAAAGCCGGAGACTACTGATTAATGTGAAAGTCACAGCGTTATGATAGCTGTAATTGTGTGGCTATTAGTAGAAGTAAAAGCAACGAGACTGATTATTTTTCCAACACAACCCTGATTAAAGAAGGTCAAATTCTGACACTCTCCAGGAACTGTGCTGAAAACGAATAAATTTATTAACCCCAGGGAAATTTTGGGACTGATGGAATTGAATCAAAAATCTGGTTACATGACATGTGAGACCTGACTATCAGTATCAGGTCAGATATTAATAAAAAACTTTAAGTCCTTGAGCTTAGGTCAGATCAGGTCAGGCTGGCTTTATAATGAAATGCACCAGGGTTCTGTGTTATGGGACATGACAGTGCTGACATTCATCCAAGGCACAGCAGTGCAGGTAGCACAGGAAGATGATCCTATTCCCCAATATGTATTTTCTTTGACCATTTTGCATAAGTCAATAAACATTATGGTGTCTGAGGACTCCTGGCATGCTTTCCTTTTCCCATAATGTGTCAGATGTTCTCGTTTGCCGAGTTTAAGTACTTTCTCGTGGAGACCATCTGTTCCAAAGGGTTTTTTTTCAGAGGCAGGTGTCCTTTACAACCAGTTGGTGAAAATTAGAAATAGAAGCAGGAGCATACCACTCAGCTCCATTTTATCTACTTTCTATTCCATAACATCACAGGAGTTCTTTTGCCTCAGAACCTCTTTCCTGCACAAACGCCATAGTTCTGATTCCTTTAATTTCAAGACTAGTCTGGATAGTGTGCTGTGAAATGAGGTACAAAAAGACTTGCATCAAAGGCTCTGAATCTTCAAAGAGCTCTTCAAAGTGTTCCTTCCAGAGGAGCCGACTACCTCTCATAGAGAGTCATAGAGTGATACAGTGTGGAAACTGTCTCTGTTCCTGGCTTTCCTGTGTTTGGTGTTTAGGACGTTGATAGTCTTGTCAGCATTGAAGAATCCACACATGCTGATGTTATTAACTGGTTACTAAATGTCCTGTGCTCTTTCCATATACCATCTGTTTTTCACAGATTTTTATGTTGGACCTCAGCCTCCAGGTGTTTGTGACATTACTTTATCCCCTTTATTCATGGTTGAATTTCTGAATCTAGTTCACTTTGATCTACAACTCCAAGAAAAATGCAGAGAGCAGCATTGTATAATACACAGACCTTTTTGACCTTACAAAAGTCTTTAATTTGTTAAATGAGATGGATTGTGGAGAATCCTTTTCAACTTGCCTGCCCTCAGAAATTCATCTCAGTTCTATACCTGCCACATGAGAACAAGCTAACCGAGGTTCTAACAAACACACAACTAGAGTGCAATCTTAGTGCAGAATGGGGTTAACCTTTTTCTCAATCTTTCTTCAGTTCAGGTAGCATCTGTGGAAGGAATTAAGTCAGTCTGAAGAAACAAAACATAGTCTGTCCATTCCTTGCACTGATGCTGCCTGACCCATTGAGTTCCTCCAGCAATTTTTGTTTTTGCTCGTGATTCCAATAACTGCAGTTTCTTGTTTCTCGCTCTCTCATGCTGAAAAACTGTACAAACAAACTTCCATCAGGATTGAGAAAATCTGGCGATTTAATGGGAAAATGTGTTCCAAACCAGAATTAAAGTCACTCCAGCCTCAGTTATTAATTTGCACTGTGCAGACTTCACTTGCACATCTGTGTTCTTGGACCTGCAGATCTAAACCATCGTTGACTCATTTACCGAAAGCTACAAGACCTTATGTTAAACATCTGTAAAACCAAAGTCCTCTACCAACTTGATGTTGTTGCACAATATTGCCTTCCAATGGGAAATGTTCCATCAGAAAACAGTACTGAGACCACAGAAAAAAAAGGTGATTAATTTTTATGTCTCAATGATGAAATTCACAATCTGTTCCAGTTTGCTGCTAGCATAATTTGAAACGTCACCCATTCCTTCTCTCCAGAGATGCTGCCTGACCCGCTGAGTTACTCCATTTAACGTAAATGTTGGAATGGGTGTTATACTCTGCTATAGAAAATATACCATGAAGCTGGAAAGAGAGTAGAAATCATTTGCAAGAATGTTGCCAGGGCTCAAGGATGCAAGTTGTGGGGAGATGTAGAGCAGGACAAAACTTTATTCCTTGAAGCACAAGAGAGTTAGGGTGATCACATAGAAGTGTCTCCCATCATGAGGGGCTTAGATAGGGTGAATGAAGGCAGTCTTTTTGCCAGGGTTGGGGAATCAAGAACTATAGGGCATAGGTTTAAGTTGAGAAGGAATATAATTAATAGGAACTTAATGCACAGCATTTTTACAGAGAGGGTGGTATCTGAAGTGAGCTGCCAGAGGAAGTGGTTGTGGTAGGCACAATAACAGCTATTGAAGGAGATGTGGATAGGAAAGGTTTAGAGGAACTTGAATCAAACATGACAAATGGGTCCCGCGGAGATTGACATCTTGGTTGGCATGGACGGGTTTTGCCAAAGGGCCTTTTTTTCATGTTTTGTGGCTCTATGTCTATAACTTTAGAAGAATGTCAATGAATTCTGTACCATCAGCAATTATAATAATAGCCAACAGTACGAGGCAACTCAAGCATTCATCTAGCAGCATGGTCTGCTTTACGTAACAAGTGGTGCAAATCACGGTTTAGGAGTCTTTGTCCATGTAGCTGTTCTTTTGAAGAATCTAAAAAGTAGAGCACATGGTATTGGGGGTAGGGTATTGACATGGATAGAGAACTGGTTGGCAGATAGGAAGCAAAGAGTGGGGATTAACGGGTCCTTTTCAGAATGGCAGGCAGTGACTAGTGGGGTGCCGCAAGGCTCGGTGGTGGGACCCCTATTATTTACAATATATATTAATGATTTAGGCGAGAGAATTAAATGTAACATCTCCAAGTTTGCGGGTGACACAAAGCTGGGTGGCAGTGTGAGCTGCGATGAGGATGCTATGGGGCTACAGGCTTTTGGATAGGTTGGGTGAGTGGGCAGGTGCATGGCAGATGCAGTATAATGTGGATAAATGTGAGGTTATCCACTTTGGTGGCAAGAACAGGAAGGCAGATTATTAGCTGAATGGTGTCAGATTAGGTAAAGGGGAGGTGCAACGAGACCTGGGTGTGCTTGTACATCAGTCACTGAAAGTAAGCATGCAGGTACAGCAGACAGTGAACAAAGCCATTGACATGTTGGCCCTCATTGCGTGAGGATTTGAGTTTAGGAGCAAGGAGTTGTACAGAGCCCTGGTGAGACCACACCTGGAGTTTTGTGTGCAATTTTGGTCTCCTAATTTGAGGAAGGACATTATTGTTATTGAGGGAGTGCAGCGTAGGTTCACCAGGTTAATTCCCGGGATGGCGGGACGGACATATGATGAAAGAATGGGTCGACTGGGCTTGTATTCACTGGAATTTAGAAGAATGAGAGGGGATCATATAGAAACATATAACATTCTTAAAGGATTGGACAGGCTAGATGCAGAAAAAATGTTCCTGATGTTGGGGGAGTCCAGAATCAAGGGTCACAGTTTAAGAATAAGGGGTAGACCATTTAGGACTGAGATGAGAAAAAACTTCTTCACCTAGAGAGTTGTGAATATCATATCATATATCTACAGCCGGAAACAGGCCTTTTCGGCCCTCCAAGTCCGTGCCGCCCAGTGATTCTCTGCCACAGAGGGCAGTGGAGGCCAATTCACTGGATGTTTTCAAGAGAGAGTTAGATTTAGCTCTTAGAGCTTAAAGATTCAAGGGATATGGTGAAAAAGCAGGAACGGGGTACTGATTTTAGATGATCAGCCATGATCATATTGAATGGCGATGCTGGCTCGAAGGGCCGAATGGCCTACTCCTGCACCTATTTTTCTATGTTTCTGTTTCTACAAGACCAAGTGGACCCGTTGGGCCCAAACCTCTCCTGCGTTTGTGCAGCACCCTCTCCCCCCCTCCCCCTCCCCCCTCCCCCCTCCCCCTCCCCTCTCCCCCTCCCCTCTTCCCCCCTCTCTCCCTCTCCCCCCTCCCGCGTCCTCTCCATCTCCTCCCCTCCCCCTCCCCTCCCTCTACCCCCTCCCCCTCCACTCCCCTCCCCTCCCCCTTCCCCTCCCCTTCCCCTTGCCCCCACTCCATCCCCCTCAACCCTCTTATCCCCCCTCCCTCCCTCCCTTACCCCCTCCCTCCACCCCCCTCCACCCTCACCTCCCGCCCTAGGAGATAGATTTAAACTTTAAAATGTGAATAACTTTAAAAATATAATACTGATTTCAATGAAATTTCTTCCATTAGTATCAAAGGGACAACGGTGAATAAGGTGGGCCTAAAATTGTTGCGCTATCGTGTACTGTTTTGGCTGGAGTTCAGGAACAAACATACAAACAAACGAGAGTTTTAGTATATTCATTTCAGAAGAAAATGCACATAATAGTAGCTTCTTAAAACCAAGCAATGGACAGGAATGTACAGTAGGTATTTATTCACAAAATGCTGGAGTAACTCAGCAGGTCAGGCAGCATCTCGGGAGAGAAGGAATGGGTGACGTTTCGGGTCGAAACCCTTCTTCAGAAGAAGGGTCTCGACCCGAAACGTCACCCATTCCTTCTCTCCCGAGATGCTGCCTGACCTGCTGAGTTACTCCAGCATTTTGTGAATAAATACCTTCGATTTGTACCAGCATCTGCAGTTATCTTCTTATACAGAATATACAGTAGATTTGACTGCAACATGAGTAAAGAGAGCCTATGAGAAAGGGTATCTGCACAATGTTACAACCATTACAAATGATACTAAGGACATTAAGGTTACAGTCATGATGGATAGAAAGCCAACAGAAGATGTTATGAACACAGCGTCAAGTTATCCCACTGTGGGGAACAATGCACCCTTCTTCACCAAACGTATCATCATAACCAAATATGGAAGAATGGTTGCGTTAAATGAAGCAGTAAATGAATTTCTAACAAATAATGACAAATGAAATTCAACATAGACAATTGTAAGATACTATATAGAAATAAATGTGGTGTTAACTGTGTGCAAACAACAAAGAAAAAAGGTGAAATTGAGGGTGTTCCAGGTGACAGTGCATTCTATATTAAATGGACTTAATTTTCTACACTGGACAGGCATCATTTGCAGCTATCATTTGCTCTCTCTGCCTCTCTTTCAAATGATCCTTTAAGTGGCTAATTATATAATTTAATATGGTTTGTGCTATTGTATTTCCATCCCCATTGTACGAGTAATGTGCCTGACAATGTTGCTCTTAGTGTTCATTTATTTTGATGTTTTCCCATTTATCATGGTGCAAATGATTGCTTTAGGGCTTAAGGATCATTCCACCAATTTAGTATCACGAATTGGCAGGAGCAAATTGCAAAAATGTTATTGAAACATTCTGTACACCTGTGGAAAATTTGAATAACTTCCAAAAAAGCAAAACCATAAAACTTTAACCAACATTAATAGTCAGAGATTGCAGTCCCCAATAAAATGAAGCTTACAGATTTTTAGATTCTCTGCTGTCTATCGGTGACTGGTAGTTCAGTGTGGTGATAAAATAAGGAATGAATCAACCTCATATTGTAGTTGGAGTTTCACAGAAAGGGTCATATATAAGCAACATTGTCCCTGACAATAGAATCATTTTTGCAATTATGCAGGAATTTAATTCTGTACCCAACTTATGTTGCATGTATCCAACATATGTTCATGCATAGGCCCCTGGTAAGTGTTGTTGTGTAAAGAGACCATGTGGTACAAGTACATTGTTCCCTGAAAGTGGCAACCCAGGTAAACAGGGTAGTGACAGTCTGAAGAAGGGTTCCAACCCGAAACGTCATCTACTCCTTTTCTCCAGAGATGCTTCCTGACTCGCTGAGTTACTCCAGCATTTTGTGTCTATCTTTGGTATAAACTAGCATCTGCAGTTCCTGCCTACACTCAGTGACAACGGCTTGCTTTCATCAGTTGAGGCATTTGAGTACAAGAGTTGGGACGTCAAGTTACAGTGCATAGTTGCACAATTGTAATATTTTGCAGGTCTGGATATCACAGGAAAGATATGACTAAGCTAGAAAGGGTGCAGAAAGGATGTTACCTGGATTGAAGAGAATGGATAGACTGGAACTATTTTTTGGAGAGTGAGAGTTGACCTTACAGAAGCATATAAAATTATGAGAGGCATAGATAGGATAGATAGCTAATGGTTTTACAATGGGGTTGCATAAAATTAGAGGGCCAAGGTTTAAGGTGAGAGGGAAGAGTTATAAAAGAGATCTGAGGGGCAGGTTTTACGCACAAAGAGTAGTTGATAAGTGAAATTAGTCACCAGAGGAAGTGGTGGAACCAGGAACAGTAACAACCTTTATGAGGCATTTTGACTGATACTTGAATAATCAAGGCATAGAATGATATGGAATTAATGCAGATATGTGTGATTGATGTAGATAGGTACAATGGTCGGCACACTGTATATGTGGTGGGCCTAAGGGCCTTTATCTATGTTGCACAACTCTATGTCTCAGGAGGCCTGTATCTAATGCCCACCACACCAGATTTGCCAGTCTCCTTGACTTCAATAGAGGAATATGGCAATCCAAACTGAAACAGATATTGCTCACTTTATTCCCCATAATTCCCCAATTACGATTACAAATGGTAATCTTTGTAAAAGCATAGTGCATTCCATTCTTCAGTGAGTTTTCCCCAGCAAACTGAGACTGATAGTATTCTCAATATTCCATAAAGCATCCTTTTAATGTGTTCCCTAAAACAACATTTCATATTTCTGGTGAATTGATTTTTAATAGAACTTAGGATAATTTAAGTTAATGCAAGTCGGTGGCACCGAGGAGGCATTAAATTTAAATGTGTACAACCGAGGTCAACATGGCATGTTCCATTTTATGTAAGAAATTAAGGCTCATTAAGCATTGAACTTGAAATGATACGTCTTGTTTTGATCGGATCAATGACCCTATACAGAGTAAATCTTTTGCAATTATTTTCACTGTTGCAATCTGAATGTGAGATACAGGATCATTTGTGTTGTACTGTTCAGAAGGCAAAGAACATCTCTATTATTTTCTGATATCTTTCTATACTTCACTGCACAGTTGCCACAGAAACACTCCATTATCCAACTCACTTCCTTAGTGCACTATTTTCAGATACTTACTGCCCTCCGCAATATTGATTTTGTTTAAAAGCACGGCATAGAACTTTCAGAAGGGACGGGCAGAAACAGAAAAGAAGGATAGATAGCACTGATAAAACAGACAGAAAAGATCAGAGCTCAGAAAATCAAGTTGTTGGCAGACCTAGGATGGAAGTAAAAAACAGCGAGGAGTAGAAAATATTGCTGGCCTTTGTCTGTCGACCTCAAAGAGTGGTGATAAAGAAAAGCATAGTTTAAAACAGGAATTTAGAAATGCATGTTCAAGGTAATGGTGAACTTTAGTCTGCACATAGACTAATCAAACCAAACAAGCAGTGATATTACAGAGGACAAATCATAGATTGCATAAGAGGTAGTTTTCTAAATCATTTTGTTGAGGAACCAAGCAAAGAAAAAAAATAGTTTTAGATTTAGTATGGTGCAATGAGAAAAGGTGAATCCGGTATTTAACATATTTTTAAGATCAAAATTAATGAATTAATTGTTAGCACAATTTTAATCTTCACAATTTTTCAGTACTATGCAGGAGGAGCATTGCAGGAGCGGGTTATTTAGCCCCTTCTGCCTACGATAACATATGACTAAGAGTAAGGACTGAAGGGTGAAAAGCATAAGCAAAATCTACAGTCAGTTGAATTAAATGACATTACTCAACAGGAGCTGCACTAATGGGACATCAACAACTTTAATTGAACAAAATGTTTATTTGTTTAGTTTAGTTTAGTTTAGTTTAGTTTACTTTAGTTTAGCGATACAGCATGGAAACAGGCCCTTCAGCCCACTGAGTCCACCCGCTCACACTAGTTCTATGTAATCCACTTTCTCATCCATTCGGTACACAATAGAAACGATTGTTACAGAGGCCAATTAACTACAAACCTGCACGTCTTTGAAATGTGGGAGGAAACCGGAGCACCCAGAGAAAACCCGAATGCTCACATGGAGAATGTGCAAACTACATACAAACAGCGCCTGAGGTCAGGATCGAACCCAGGTCTTTGGTGCTGTGAGACAGCAACTCTACCAGCTGCACCACCGTGCCGCCCAAAGGTACTGGCTACTAGCTCTGACCGCATCATTAAGGCATCCTTTTATTCAAGTATCATGTACAATTTCAGAAGAGATTCTGTCTTTCACACTAAATCACCATTGTAAACATTGGACCATTTACATTCCCCGCTTGACATAAGGGGGGGCACCAACAGTGGAATGCAACAGATAACTATGGTTTCTCTTTGAGGTACAACGTGAAGTCATCTGAGTAACAATGTGGTATCATGAAAGGGCATCCTAGATTGTATCATCCAGCTAGAATCTATCTTCCCCTTTGTAAGATCCCATTTTGCTTATCCAAGGAAAGGAGTCTATGCTGCTGCAGCACTTGACCACAGGGCAGTAATTCAATCCATTGATATAAATGTGCATCTAGTGCTTTGAAATGACTGTTGCACAGACACCAATGCATTTAGCTGACATGCCTTGACTAAGTAAAAGTAAGGACTGAAGGATAAAAAGCATAAGCAAGATCTACAGTCAGTTCAATTAAATGGCTTCACTCAACATGAGCTGCACTAATGGGACATCAACAACTTTAATTGAACAAAATGTTTGGTTGTGAAGGAAACCTACTTAAACAAAGAATTAAAATCTACTCAGTGCCAGTATTTATCCTTTTCCATGCTGATTTGGAAACGTTATCACTATGTCATGGAGCCTCCACTCTGGCTACTGCCTGGCGCCTGGAAGGTTGCCTCTCTTCTTGGCTCTGAGATACAATTGTTCTTTCAGAATAACAATGACGGGCATTTGCAAAGATGGACTGTGTCCTGGCCGTGAGGCACTGACAACCGTGCCCTTAGCCTGGGGATGTAGCCTTGGGTATCTGGAGTGGTGCAGTGAAAGAGTTGCTGCCTTACAGCACCAGAGACCTGGGTTTGATCCTGACTACGGCTGCTGTCTGTACGGAGTTGGTACATTCTCTATGTGACTGTGTGGGTTTTCTCCTGTTACTCCGGTTTCCTCCCACACTCCAAAAACATGAAGGTTTTTAGGATAATTGGCTTCTGCAAATTGTCCCTAGTGTCTAGGATAGATCTAGCGTACGGGTGGCCACTGGTTAGCACGGACTTGGTGGACCAAAGGGCCAGTTTCCACACTTTATCTCTAAACTAAAAAGGGACTGCTTCAGAACGAATGACAGTAGGGGAGATGCTGATAACCTGAGAGAGGTGTGTTTGTTCCCCATACTCTCATGGTATAGAAATGCTGCAAACACTCAGTAGGTCAGGCAGCATTTGTTGAAAGAGTAACAGTTTTGATGTACCACAAGTTATTGCTCCCATATGATAAAAACTAGGAAATGGTATCTGAGTACATGTATATTGGTCATGTGAATCACAGGAGGTGAATCTGTGTAATTCAATGTTATTGAACATTTTTAAAGCAGAGTTTGTTGCGTTCTTGATTAGTAAGGGCATCAAGGTTATGGTGAGAAGGCTGAAGAATGGGGTTGAGAGGGAAAAATAGATCAGCCATGATCGAATGACGGAACAAACTTGATGGGCCAACTGGCCTAACTCTGCTCTTATGTCTTATGATCTTATTGTCTACGTTAAATATGTTTACCTTATATTGTATGCAGATGAAAATATGTCTGGGTGTGCAGTATTTATGTGCATTACTTACCACTTCAGATGTTGCACTAGATTTTGAAGGAAGTGCCAGAAGTGTATCCTTGTAATACTGGAATGCGTAAACTTTTGACACATTTAGAGTGATTTTTTTTTTCTTGTCTGAATGCATGCCATTAGTATATTCTTATTATTTATTTAGTTATTTGTCCTGATTTATTTATCAGCATCCTAGGCAAGGCCAGCATGCATTGACCATTCATAGTTTTCCTCGAGAAGGTAACGACAAATTATTTTTTAACCACTGTAGTCCTTTTTGTGCAATATGCTACCCCTCATCACACAGATAGACTCCCCAAAATGTAATCTATCTATATTTCATGCTGCCACTGAAAAGCAGCCAACATAATCAAAGACATCCCACCACAGTTATTCGTCTTCTCCCTGCTCCCATCCAGCAGAGGATACAGAAGCTTGAAAGAGTGCACCACCAGACTCGGGAAAAGCTTCCAACCCTGTGTTATCAGCCTTCTGATGGTCTTTCTATAAGTTAGGGTACTGTCCAATTCTTTTCTACTGCATTGCTGACATTGGACTTTTGTCTAAGGAACTGATGCAATACCTTGCTGAGAACAATATTCTACATTCTGTATCTTCCTCTTTGCACTGTTTATTGTCCTTGAGTTTGACCTGATTGTATTTATGTGTGATATCTCTGATATGTTTGGATAAGATGCCATACAAAGCTTTTCATTCTATATGTGACAAGAATAAACCTTAACCTAACTGTTGCTTGATTAATCTCTCCTTATTTAATCAGAAAACCCAGATTTTGGGAAGAGGACTTTGCAAGGTCAACGAGTCTGGGAGCAATATTGTTCTGACCAAACTCACTGCTAGGTCGATGCCAGGTGGATCATTTGCCTTTATTCTTTCAATTTCAAAGCAATGGTTATAACAAACCTAAATGGTTTGCCAGGTCATTTCAGAGGTAATTTGTGTGCAGTTTTGGTCTCCAAATTTGAGGAAGGATATTCTTGCTATTGAGGGCGTGCAGCGTAGGTTTACTAGGTTAATTCCCGGAATGGCGGTACTGTCATATGTTGAAAGACTGGAGCGACTAGGTTTGTATACACTGGAATTTAGAAGGATGAGAGGGGATCTTATCGAAACGTATAAGATTATTAAGGGGTTGGACACGTTAGAGGCAGGAAACATGTTCCCAGTGTTGGGGGAGTCCAGAACCACGGGCCACAGTTTAAGAATAAGGGGTAGGCCATTTAAAACAGAGATGAGGAAAAACATTTTTTGTCAGAGAGTTGGGAATCTGTGGAATTCTCTGCCTCAGAGGGCAGTGGAGGCCAATTCTCTGAATACATTCAAGAGAGAGCTAGATAGAGCTCTGAAGGATAGCGGAGTCAGGGGGTATGGGGAGAAAGCAGGAACGGGGTACTGATTGAGAATGATCAGCCATGATCACATTGAATGGCGGTGCTGGCTCGAAGGGCCGAATGGCCTACTCCTGCACCTATTGTCTATTGTCTATTGAAAGTGTGCCAATGGTTTTGGGTTATTGTTTGCTTCTGGTTAATGTACCCACTTGATATATTCTACTGCTGTGCTGTTGGAAACTGAGCTTCAAGATTTAGAAGAAGCCAAAGAGCTGGTGATATATTTCCCCATCAAGATGGCATATAACTTAAAGGGTAATGTGTATGTGGCAGAGCTTCCATTTGTTTTTTCAATGATAGATTTTATAGGTTTGAGAATTACTGTCACTATAATGTAAACAGGTAATTGTTGTTCAGTTTGTGAAAGTCACTGTTTTCTGGTGATGACGTATACGAATGTTTAGGGTGGGAATTGGATTAGCGGGCAGGTGGGTGGTTTTGTCCATGATGGTGTTAATCTTCTTGAGAATTGGTTGAGCTGCACTCATCCAGCCAAGTGGAGAATATTCCATACTGTTCCTGACTTATACCTTGTAGATACCAACTCCCAAACTACTCCACCTGCACATCCCATCAAACGTCTACCATGTCACAAGCAGAGTCTGCATCCAAGAGAGCCTTTATCAACCTCTTCAGAATCCACAATCTGGAATGGGCGCCAGTTATCCTTGAACCTTAGGGAGTTAAAAGAACAGAAAAGAAGACCATTCCGGCCATTGGAACCATGACGAATCTCTGTAGTTCAGTCCAGTCAAACTTGCTGTATCCCCAACACCCTCCAATTTAATTTGTATTATCCACTATCCAAGGCTTCTTGAAGTGAGAATGAACCTATTTATATAGGTGCAGTCTCTGCATGGAATGATGCATGTACCGATGACTGTAGTTATACTAAAGTGGAAGGGAAACATATCTGGCAGATCTGGGACAAGCACTTTTATGTATCTGAGGATCATCTGCCCTGACACTCATCAGGTCCAACTCTCTCACCTCAAACGTTTTCCTATAGAAACAAAGAACTGCAGATGCTGGTTTACAAAGAAGGACACAAAGTGCTGGAGTAACACAGTGGATCAGGCAACATCTCCGGAGAACATGGATAGGTGACGTTTTGGGTCGGGACCCCCCTTCAGACCCTTCTTCAAAGTTTTCTTGTTCAGCTGAAGTGGGCCTCTTCCAGACTGGAGATCACCCGATGGTTCCAAATGACCTTCCTCTGCACAGGAAAATCAATTGGAAGAGGGGATTGGGCGCACATGCCATTCTGTTCAACTTTGATTGTATGAATAGTCATGCAGTCATAAGATTATTGAGCCATAAAGTTCACAAGAAACAGGTCCTTCAGCTCAAGTTGCCCATGCTGGCCATGATGTCTCATCTACACTAGTTCCACTGTCCTACCTTTGGCCCATATCCCTCTAAATCTTTCCTATCCATGTAACTGTGCAAATTATTTTTAATGTTGTTATAGTATCTGCCTCAACTACATCCTTTGGCAGCTCATTCCATGTACCCACACCCTCTGAATATACAACTGCAACATAACATCCAAACTTCTGTACTCAATACCCTGTCTGATGAAGGGTCTCAACCTGAAATGTAACCCATTCCTTCTCTCCTGAGATGCTGCCTGACCCGCTGAGTTACTCCAGCATTTTGTGTCTAACAATGATATCATCGTGTGTATGTATAACACATGCTGCATGAAAGAGTTAGATAAATATCCTATATCAAAGCTTTAACCTGTTATGCCAAGTCTAACCTACCTTCACTCTAGCAGGATCTAATGTCTATCTTAGAATACATTATACTTGAATTAATTAGTAACTGAGTAATTAATTAATAACTTTAAAAGTTGTGACTGTGGGAGAAATAATCTTGTCCATGAACCAATAGTACAGATGATACAAATGTTAACAACTATCGTTACCAAGATCAATATGCTACCTCAATAGGAGTGTAACAGGTGTCTTTTGCTGCACTTGTTTTTATGAATTATATGATTATCAAATTGCTGCTAGAAGCGTGTGGAGGTGGACAGACCAGTTCTGGCCATGAAAGCCCTGCTTACCAGCAGTCTGTAACAGCAAGAAACTGAAGGAAAGGTGATCATCAATGTTGATCCTGGAAAGGGGAAGCAGATTTGTGCTCCACTCACCAAAGCCACAACCCTGGGGCAACACGTCAAGAATCTAGAAGACAGATTGCTACAGTTTCATGGCACCCTCAAATGCCCATTAAACCTGATATCTAAAGCTGTGTTGGGAGCAGTCTTGGGCAGGTCTGACCTTGTACAGCACCACTGCTGGAATGGAAATTTACACATGTACCAATGACTGTTTGGTTGCAAATTGACACATAGGCCACTGTTTGCAAATGTCAGTCAGCACTTTAACGTTGGATGGTCTCCAACCAGAGGGTTGTAACATTTCCTCGGAGGAGACCTGCCTCCTTTGCATCTCATCAAACAGGGTCAATGCTAATCAGGTGCCCTCTCTCATTCATGCTCCATCATCACTTACAGCAAGCTGTAAGGACTCGGGAATGACATCCAGCAGTCATTCCAGCCAAATGCACCTCATTATTAAGAAATGTATCCCGTCTTTAATCAGTCGAGCTAATTTGTTCCAGTGCTGGTCACTCACAAAATTGTTTCGCCGGTGGTGTGTTAAAGCAATCAAATGATCTGATGGAGCAGTGATATCATGATAATGAGCAGATTATACAGATTATCTAAGTGACAGGTTCAGGCATGGGTCACAGCTTGTATTTTATAGCACTATGCAATTTAGCCCATTTACTTCTTCCTTTCCGAAAATGGACATTATCATAAAGCATTTTCAGTATTCATCCGGTTAGTAAATTATTGTAGAGGTTGAATAAGCCAGATCTAAGGGACATTTCCAGACCCAGTTTTTGGGCTGGGGGGTTTGCTGGCATCTATGCTGATTTCTTTCCAGATGCTGTTTGTGATAACGACTACTACCAAATCTCACTGAATGCTTTATCATTCTCTTTGTCCTTGGAGTTTGTTAATCAGGATCCTGCCTTTATTTATTGAAAGTAATCGAATAATGACTCTGTGCCAAGCCTACACTGAATATTTATGTCCCAGCACGATATAACGCACCAACGAAAACAACATTGGAAGCAATCATCAATTGCATCAGACTTGATATCTTTATATCCTGTTAGTTGTATTTGTGGATTGCTTTTTGAATGAAGGATCATCATTGATGTGAAAAGGATGGGGTGAGGAGCCAACAAAATATTTAATCCAACAGACAAATGATGAGATGGAAATTTGTTTGTGTAACATCAGAGAAACAGATGCTGTCAAGACAAAAATTGCATTTATACACTTTTAAGGAATTCTGCTCATGCTTCTGGCAGTTACCATCAGTTGTTGATAACATATGGTCTTTTTGATGTGAGATTTTCTTTAGCTCTAACATTATTTACCTGGTCTGAATAACAATTGGTACTGTACAGTCAGAGAAGAAACAAATTCTCTTAATGCTGCAGCTCATGTCTGTGGTCTCAGAAAAGTATTTCATTGGCAGTAAAAACCTGCAAGAATCACTTTGATTGTGAAAAGCAGCATATAAACCTCAAGTGCAAGGTGCCTGAATAATTAACTGAAAATAAAGAATTCGCAGCAGTGTACAGCAGAGTGGGATGAACCAGATTGTTTATATCTAAATCCACCAAATCCACCCAAAACTTCATCCTCAATATTGATGGTCTCCCAGTATCCACCTCCCCTCACATCCGGAATCTTGGAATCATCTTTGATCAAACCCTCTCCTTCGACAAACACATCAAACACATCACCAAGACAGCCTTCTTCCACCTCAAAAACATTGCCCGTCTCCGTCCATGCCTCTCCTCCACAGCTGCAGAAACCCTCATCCACGCCTTCATCACCTCCCGTCTGGACTACTGCAACAGCCTCCTCTATGGCTCACCCTCAAAAATCATCAGTAAATTTCAATACATTCAAAACTCCGCTGCCCATCTACTCACCCACTCCCCGATCCGTGACCATATCACCCCCGTCCTTTACAAGCTCCACTGGCTCCCCATCCCCCAGAGAATCCAGTACAAAATCCTCCTCATGACCTACAAAGCCCTCCATAACCTGGCCCCATCCTACCTGACTGACCTCCTCCACAGACACACTCCCACCTGCACGCTCCGCTCTGATGCTGCCAACCTCCTGTCTCCCCCCATCCGGACCAAACTCAGATCCTGGGGGGACAGGGCTTTCTCCATCGCTGCTCCCACCCTCTGGAACTCACTACCCCAAACTGTCAGAGACTCCTCCTCACTCACCACATTCAAAACATCACTGAAGTCTCACCTGTTCAGCACTGCCTTCAACCACTGACCGTCACCTCACCTTCTGTCTCCTTTTTCTGTTCGTTTACTTATTTATCTATTTATTTTTTCTCTATGTTCTAGTAATCCCTGTAAAGCGTCTTTGAGTGTTTGAAAAGCGCTATATAAATGTAATGCATTATTATTATTATTATTATCTAGAAACAGTTACAGACTCAATATTATGAATGGCCTCTTACTGTGATGTAGCCATTCTGTGATTCTGTGAATTGCAATCATGAAAGGCAGATGTACCTTCTGCATTATTGGAAGCACAAACAGCACGACCCAAATATTAAAATGGCCCACCAGTAATTCAAGAGAGAGCTAGATAGAGCTCTTAAGGATAGCGGAGTCAGGGGGTATGGGGAGAAGGCAGGAACGGGGTACTGATTGAGAATGATCAGCCATGATCACATTGAATGGCGGTGCTGGCTCGAAGGGCTGAATGGCCTCCTCCTGCACCTATTGTCTATTGTCTAAAATTACTGATCTTTGGTATCCAAGGATCCGGCTGTAAATACAGTGTAATGGGGGCCCAGGAGTTTAGAGATACAGCATGGAAACAGGCCCTTCACCCCACTGAGTCCATGGTGACCATTTTGATCATCAGTTCACACTACTTCTCTGTTATACCACTTCCTCATCCATTCTTTGCACACTAGGGCCAATTTACAGAGGCCAATTAATTTATAAAACAGCACATCTTTGGGATGTGGAAGGAAACTGGAGCATCCGGAGGAAACCTACTCAGTCACAGGGAGAATGTGCAAATTCTTCACAGACAGCACCCAAGGTCTTTGGTGCTGTGAGGCAGTAACCCTACCGTTACACCACTGTGTCATTTTCAAAGAGCTGCCTAGTCTGTGAGCTTAGAAGCACTCATCAGACTCGAATGCTGCCGCCAGGACTCCTCAAATCATCTTACTTGGAATCCATTATATAAATAAAAGTCTGGAATCTATTTGCTCCGTCACACTCCAGTCATTCACTTGACAAACAAGGCACAGAGACAAAGACATTTTAAAATGAGGAGAAGAATCAAGTTATTTCATAATGGGTTTTGCTGGTCCGCAGCCAAACATTTGTAAGCCATTACAATTGCCTTCTGCTTGACCTCATGGGCCCCCAAATCCATCAGGCTATTGACACTTCAGTTATATAGGTAGAGAGGAATTTCTGCCCACTGATGTATTGCATTACTGACCCTGCCATAATTCACAGCATCGGTTCATTACCATATTGAGTGGGTAGCCAGAAGTGGTCCAGAGGAATAATAAATATGTTGCTCTGTTGGGAGTGGGGTGGGGGAGGTGCACCATCTTAAAAACCACTGCAAATTAAGAATTCAAGTGAATTTCTGCTGCTGCAACAAAAATTGATATGATCTCTCTCTTAGTTTTAGTCGGAGTGTTTCGCTGCAATTATTTCTTGGCAAGGATTGCTTTGTCATTCCCCTAGCCTTCACCATGGCTTAAACTGGCCATTAAAGGGATCAATGAAAGTGGTGGCTGAAAGAGCAGAGCCTCTGTTTTCTCAGATGCTGATGTATAGACCCTCCTGCGTGAGATTTGCTGGATTCTCGCACTTGGCTCACACACAAGGAAGCTACCAAACAGAAACAGGCAGAGGAATCGACTGTGGTGCTGAGCGGCAGCACTCTCAACATTGCAGCAGGCTAATGATGGAACAATGAACTGGCAAGAGCAGGCAAGCTAAGAGAAGATAGGGCTTCACCTTTACACTTCGATTGATCACTCAAATGGACCAACAAGCTTTCATTCACAATTCTCTCACTGCTCCACCGGAAAGTCATGTTGGAAAGATCCCTCACAACTGGTGGCATAGTGGCACGGCCAGTAAAGCCTTTGCCTCATTGCGCCAGAGATCTGGGTTCAATCCCGACCCCGAGTGTCAACACAGAAGAGTTTGCACATTCTCCCTGTGACCATGTGGACTTCTTCTGGGTGTTATGATTTCCTCCCACATCACAAAGACATCACAAAGTCTGAAGAAGGGTCTCAGCCCGAAATGTCACCCATTCCTTCTCTCCTGAGATGCTGCCTGACCCGCTGAGTTACCAGCATTTTGTGAATAAATACCTTTGATTTGTACCAGCATCTGCAGTTTTTTTTAGATTTAGAGATGCAGCGCGGAAACAGGCCCCTTTGGCCCACCAAGTCCGCGCCGCCCAGCGATCCCCGCACATTAACACTATCCTAGGGACAATTTTTTATTTATTTTTACATTTTACCCAGTCAATTAACCTACATACCTGTACATCTTTGGAGTGTGGGAGGAAACCGAAGATCTCGGAGAAAACCCACGCAGGTCACGGGGAGAACGTACAAACTCCATACAGACAGCGCCCGTAGTCAGGATCGAACCTGAGGCTCCGGCGCTGCATTCGCTGTAAGGCAGCAACTCTACCACTGCGCCACCGTGTTATTTTCTTTCACAAAGTTATTTTCTTTCACAAAGTTAGTAGATTAACTGGCCACTGTAAATTGCTCCCAGCGTGAGGATAAATGATAGAATCTGGGTGAACACAATTATTTGGGACATTCAACTAAGTAAGGAGAAGTCATTGCCAGTCCTGTGGCATTTCAAAGATGCAAATTGTTTTAGACACCACTACTGCCTCTGTCTTGTCACCACCTTTGGGTGCAGAATACCATTGTTTCCCTTAATTGCTTTTCTGCACTAGATTCAGCACATTGATGGAAGTGGGGTAACAACACTGCACTCTTCAAGAGTAGCCTGAAGGTGGGTTGGGAGTACGAGCTTAAAGGCTTGCTGCAGAAGACAACTCCCTATTGTCGACCAGTGCCCAAGGTAAATTGCATACCCAGAATAGATGCTTCTGGTGAGTTTATAGGTGTGGTTATGCAAAATCATACATGCATAATCTGTGTTACTCAATACAATACACACAGCTGGTAGCTGTTATCAATAATGCTGTCTGGGAAGCAAGTGATGTAAATGGACTCCAAGTTAATGTTAACCAGGTGGCAGCTTCACCGCTACATCTGGGAACCATTCATCATTGTAATTAGCCAGTCCTGTCATCAGCATGAAGCTGAAACCGGCTGCTACCTTATTCTGCAAATGCTTCGTTGACTCTTTAAATGTGGAGATTGGCAGATTCAGCAACTCATTCTCAGGGAATTGAGAACTGCTCGAAGATGATGAATAACATTGAATTTCTCAATCATTCTTAAAGAGGCTGAATCAGGACAGAAAGGATGCTTCTAAGCAGCAGAATGCAGTGGCACGACATGCCAACTTGCTGAATTCATGCCAATTTTAACAAAACTATGTGTGTAAATGTGTAGAGGAATGGATATCAAAGAAGACAAAATGTGTGTTCCCCAACCATCGATGAACCGTGAGGTCCAGTCGCAGGTGAAGTCCAAGTCTGCAGCGTTCAAGTCAAATCACCCCGATCAGTGCAAGAAATCTATTCACAACCTTTGCAAAGTCATCAAGGATGCCAACTCTTGTTCCAGATCAAGCTGGCCTGAGACAACGTCACAGGCACACACCAATTGTGGCAAGATTTGCCTGATATATTATTGGCCTACAAGGTGAATTTGGGAAGTATCACTGGCTACAACGTGTCCCTACCCGATCATCTCAATGCATTCCGCACCCACTTTGAACAGAAGGTTAGTGGAAGGATATCACCCGCCCCATTAGCCTCAGATCCACCTGTACCAACAGTCACTGGGACAGATGTAAGATCGGACTTCCTGAGAGTGAATCTGCAGAAAGCAATTGGCCTGGATGGTTCCTGGCCACATCCTCAGGACCTGTGCAGATCAGTCGGCAGAAGTATTCACAAACATCTGTAACCTCTCACTATTCCATTTTGAGGTCCCTGTCTACTTTAAAAAGGCCACTATCATCCTAGTGCCAAAGAAAAACAGGTAACATGCCTCAATGTCAACTATCCAGTGGCTCTAACACCCACCATCATAGAGGAATGGAGCACATCAACTCCAGTTTTCCAGAGAGCCTTAATCTACACCAGTTTGCTTTCCATCACAACAGGTCCTCAGCAGACGCCATCTCCCTTGCCCTAAACTCATCTCCAGAACACCTAGACAACAAGGATACCTACATCAGTTTCTTATTTATTGGCGATAGCTCCATGTTCAGTACCATAATCCCATCCAAACTAATCTCCAAACTAGGAATCAACATACCAATCTGCCATTATATCATTGACTTTTTAAGATAGCACCACCTGGTGGCGCCAGCAATGGCTGCCTCGCCAACAGTCTGTCTGTCCCTTCCTTCTTTGTGTTTTAATGGTATGTGTTAAATGTATGTTTATAGTGTTCTTTCGCTTGTTTTATGTGAGGGTTGGGGGTTGGGGGGGAGGGGGGAGGGGGGAAGGTTGGGGAAACTTTTCCTCGATCTCTTACCTCGACGGAGATGCAATTTTTTTCCGTATTGTATCACTGTGGCCTAACATCGAGGAGTTGGCGGCCTTTGCTGGAGACCAACTTTTGAGAGATCCACCGCGGTCGCCTGCGGACTTAACATCACGGAGCTCGCGATCCCTTTGCCAGGGATCGACCTTGGAGCTCCAACTGTGGGTGCTTGCGGACTTTAATATCACGGAGCCCGCGGTCTCTGGATAGAGACCGACTTCAGGAACTCCAAGCCACAGGAGCTTCGACTGCCCCGATGCGGGAGCTTCGATCGCCCCGTCAGATGGTTCAACTGCCCGACCGTGGGAGTATAAAGTGGAAGAAGTTTGGACTTTTTTGCCTTCCATCACAGTGAGGAATGTGGGGAATTCACTGTGGTGGATGTTTATCTTAACTTTTATGTAGTTGTTTGTCTTGTTGCTTTTTTTTCGTATGGCTGTACGGTAATTCGCATATCACTGTACCTTAATTGGTACATGTGACAATAAAAGACCTTTGCAACCTTTGAAACCTTTGAAACATTATGACCCAAAGACCACAATAAGTGAGGATAGGTGACAGCACCTCCTCCAGAATAATTCTTCACACTGGTGCCCCACAGGGATGCGTTCTCAGCCCCATACTATACTTCCCACTCACTCGCGACCCTACAGCCAAATTGTGCTCTATTCCCATCTACAGGTTTGTGAATGATATCACTGTGGTGGGCCAGATCTCGAATAATGACGGTGTACAGGGAGGAGAGCCTTCGCCCAATAACCCCTGACACCCTTACCAATCAAGAATCTGTCAATATCCGCCTTAAAAATACCCACTGGCCTCCACAGCCGTCTGTGGCAATGAATTCCACAAAGTCAGAGCACTGCTAGAATGTAGCTTATATGAACACTCCCAATATCATATTTTGAAGGCTACTCAGTAATAGGACCCATTTGAATTCAGCCTCAGCACATTAACCATTTAACATGATAATGTAAGAAAATAACTGCAGATGCTGGTACAAATCGAAGGTATTTATTCACAAATTGCTGGAGTAACTCAACAGGTCAGGCAGCATCTCAGGAGAGAAGGAATGGGTGACGTTTTGGGTCTGAAGAAGGGTCTCGACCCGAAACGTCACCCATTCCTTCTCTCATGAGATGCTGCCTGACCTGCTGAGTTAGTCCAGCATTTTGTGAATAAATACCTTCGATTTAACATGATAAAATCATCACATTCAAGATATCAAGAAATATCAATTATTTATATACAACCCTGAACAAACATTAAAAATCTGCTCATGTCAAGTAGTTTATTGGTTACAGCAAATTAATTAACACACACCTTGGCCTCCATGGCTATGCCAGAGTCCTAGATCTTGTTAAATTGCAATGAACAGGCTGTGAATCGAATTTCTAACACATTTAATTGGTTGTAAACAATAAAAGATCAGCAGGTGATATGCTAATCTTCAAGCTAATGTAAATGATAAAGAACATCAGCAACCAATTGAGAATGGAAACTGAGTAAAGCATTAGCACTTGCCCATTAACGACTTATTTTTTTCCACACCAGACGAAACCTTTTATGTAGACTGCATAATTCACACTGAAAACATAGCATGGTAAGGTGGAACCTGCATTTATCATATGCGTCATAGTAAATTCTCACATCCTCTCAAGGTCCGAAGTCCCCACCTGCTTTAAAAGGCATTTGGAGTATTGTGCGCAGTTCTGGTCGCCCTATTACAGGAAGAATGTGGCAACCTTAGGAGAGAGGGCAGAGAGGTTTACCAGGATGCAGCCTGAATTAGAAGCTATTAGCTAGGAGAGCGGGAGTAGAGTTGCTGCCTTACATCGCCAGAGACCCAGCTTCAGTCCTGACAATGGGTGCCGTCTGTATGGAGTTTTTACGTTCTCCCTGTGACAGCTTGGTTTTTCTCCAGGTGGTCCGGTTTCCTTCCACACTCGAAAGACGTGCAGTTTTGTAGGTTAATTAGCTTCTGTAAATTGTAAATTGTCTCTATTATATAGTGCGAGCTAGTGGTGATTGCTGGTCGGCACGGACTCAGTGGGCCGAAGGGCCTGTTTCCGCTGTGTATTTCGGAAGTCTAAAGAGAGGTTGGACAAACTTGGATTGTTTTTTCTGGAGCCTCAGAGATTAATGGGGGGAGCTGGTGTTATGGGAGGTATAGATAGAATAGAGGTGGTGGGTGATGCAGATACGATAGTTACCTAGAATGACCTTTAAGAGTATTTTGGATAGGTACATGGATATGATATGCAGAAATTGGGATGATATGAATTATGTGCAGGAAGAAGGAATTTATTTAATTTGGCATCATGTTCAGCACAGATATTGTGAGCTGAAGAGCCTGTTCATTGCTATACTGTTCTATGTTCTATATTTAATTGAAACGGTTTTTAAACTTGCTTAAAAAAATTCTTCTGCACATTCTGAGAAATAGTTTAGTTATAACATATAAATGAAAGGAGATAATCTGCACTGCTTCCAGTTTGTTTAGAATGGAACTCTCCCATGCAGAGGGAAACTATATGCAACAAAGGAATTATTAAAATGGCAGAGGGTTTTTTGGAAGAATATTGTATCTTTAATTTTAGGATTTTAGAGAGCATGTGAATATCATTCATGCTGAAGGAAACGAAATAATGCTTTTTGAATTCCCAGCAAGGTGGTTGCTGTCAAAGCACCTGCACCCATGGGCAGCTTAGAAAACCATAAAAAGGTCTGAATTATTTTCTGTTTTTCAGTGGATTTGGTGAGGTATCAAAATTAATATTGCAATTCTTTTCTTATCTCCTTGCAATGGCCTGTTTAATGGGCATCAGGGTACCTGATAATAGGATGTAGAAACCTCATAACTATGAAACAATGAGCTTCCAACCTGTACCTCCCTATCACCACAAAACCTTTATTTCCACTTTCATAACGTTGCCTGAGTCCACTCCGCCTCAGATTATTGGTTTCTCCTGCCTGTATCCACACCCTCCTCATCATATCCCCTGTCTCTCCTCAAAACATCCTCTAAATTGAACTCTTTGTTCCTTTTCATTGCTTCAGTTCTCCACTCCACCACTTTGATCAGGCTCTCCATTTTCAGGGACTTTTGCAGTTGAACAGGGCTGACCAAATTGATAAACTGCTTGTTGATAATAGAAAGGTGTGGGGAAATTGGTGATTCTTTGTTAATGAGGTTTGACTATCAAATTATTTCTCATTCCTCAACTGCTTCATTGCCTGTCTGGCCAAGGCGTGCTGAACACAATGAAACAATCCTTACATTAGTCCTTTCTATGTAAAGTTTCCCCTGTTTCAGTCGAATATAAAACCTCACCTTGTCTTGCAACTTAGTGCAAAATAACTTCCTTACATCATCTTTCCTACACCACTTACTATCTTCAAATTGTTATTTTGTGTAGAATAGGCAAAATCTTTAAGCAATGCTGATATTGTTTTGCCAAGATGTGATGGCTAAGTGAAATTCTCCATATTAAACTGACCCAAAGTCCTCTTACAGCAGGTAAAATGTTTTCCATATGCATTTGTAATTCATCATTCATTATTAATACCTCAACTAAAAGCTCCTGCCCACTTGAGGATACACAGTGGAGCCGAGCATAAAGGATGTTAAGAAACAGGATTGTGAAAAGTTAGTAAAGGTCTATGCAAACCAAATTCCTACCTCAATTTCTGAATTCAGACATTAGGGTAATTCGAAACCTGATGAGCCATTGGATAGTGATGCCTATGGTAAGAATTACCATTAACATGATGTTTATGTTACAATTGCAATCACCAGCACTCTTCCAGAACCAGGAAAAACACTTACCCCATCCTCCCACTTTGATTGCTTTATGTGATTTTGCAGACAGAAACAAAATGTATCAGGAAAGAAATTGAAACGCAAACAGTGTAATACAAAAATCAATAGTGAAAAACAAAAAATATTTTTCTTCGTTTTTTTTAGACAGGCCCTTGAGATCAAAGATGACTCAATTCAATGCTGTGGGTTCTGAAATGACAGACTAAATCAATATGGTATTGGAAATCCTTCCACGGAAGGGAGAGAGGGCATCTGACAGGTAGGCAGGTGGGTGGTTTATGAAGCATTGAACTTCTCCTGCTCTTTTCACAAAACTTCCACGTACATTTTGACTTGAGGTTCTCGATACCATCTTGAACCCTCTTTCTCTACTCTGATTAGCCTTGAGTCAGGTCTTCCCAAGAGTCAATGTAGATGTTGCAATTTTCTAACGAAGCAATGAGTACATTGTTCAACCTTTTCTGCTATCCACCTTATATTTCCTTTCCATGTCAGAGTTCGGTCGTGTGCAATGTGTTGGGTGCTGGGCGTACACATATGTCGGAGTGCTTCTGTGCCTGGGATTTTGGCTCGGCAGTGGACCTAGACATTGGCTCACTGATCGCTCCACTGATTGTTGAGAAGTTTGCAAAGACACTGGTGGTTTATCTTTCCAATGCTGACAGATCTCAGATGCACATGAGGGCCAGAAAAGCTACAATGTTGTAGACATTGAGGTTTGTACTACTTCTGAGGTCTTGATCTTCAAATAGTATTTTCCTTAATCGACCGGTATATTGAAAGCAGTATGAATTTCATTGTCAACTACTGCCTTTGCCAAGAGAAGTTTCCAAAGATATGATAATTAGTTTTTGTTTTCTTATTGTGCCTTGCTCCCTACATTTTTCTAAGGGATTGATGTACGATGAAAATTAGGACAAAAAATGGATCCGTCACTGAAAAGGCGCAAACAAAATAAGCACAAACATAAATAACCTGCTAACCAGTAATGAGTACTCACCTTGACTAAGTATGTTTTCACAGCTCAGGACATATATTGCAGCAATTTGTTAAAATGTTTGCCAACGAGGCAAAAGAAAAGAAGGCTGGAAGATTGAACAAGTGATAAATTCACAACATTATGTGGGATGAGCCATACACTAGCCATCAACATTGCAACACTGCAAAACAGCTAGTGTTTATTTTGCTGATAAGTGATTTGTTTGTGACCCAGATGTCAAGTGTTCCCGACTTTCTGAATCTTATTAAGCCTTCATAAGTGCAATGCTGCCAGGAGAACTTTACTATTTCAGAATGTAAAATCATGGTACATTGCTAATAAAGCCTTCTAAAGTTTTGTTTAATTTATAATTGAATATAAGAACAAGTGTGCTAAATATATTTTCAAGAAGCCAAATAGAAGATGATGGGTTTGGGGTTGAGGGGTTAAATATAGGAAAGATTCCTTGTTAAAATGTTTGAACATAATTTTAAAGGACTGAAAGGCCGTCTCTGATTATTTTTCCTGTGGCCTAAATTTGCTCCATGAAAGAACTCTCATCTACATAGGTAGTTGAGCCCCCAAACACATCATGGTAGTTTCTTTCAGAGATTATCAGTGCTATTATGCCATTATACAGTATAAGTATATAGTATCACTGCATTAAATTTCAACAGTACATAAGGTATCTACACTACCTTCTCTCCATGAAAGTATAAAAATAATTCCTTGGAAACTGAACGTGGCTGCTTGATATCGTGCTATTATTCTGGAGAAACTGAGCAAACAATACATAGCCAATGAAAGCTGGTGGACACTTTTCTATCTCAGTGTAATTTATGTCTATATTCCACAGCTGATATTGACTCTCCATTACTGAGAACAATACATGGTAAAGCTCCCCATCAGAACTGCCCCCTCCATCGACTCCTTTAAGTCCAGGCTCAAAACCTATTTCTACTCCCTAGCGTTTGAGGCTCATTGAGGAGGCGCTGTGAACTGTTTGCGTGCTACTGTATGTTTCATTTTTTTTTCCATTGGAACCTAATCAGATGTACAGCACTTTGGTCAACGTGGGTTGTTTTTAAATGTGCTATACAAATAAAATTGATTTGATTTGATTTGATAATGGTGGTCTCATCAGAGCATGTAGCGGCTTGGTAGGGTTGGAGCTCTTCATCTTCATCTACCTGCTGGAAGGGAGGGGGGGGGGGTTAACAAGAGTTACTGTTAGCTTGGACACCAGTGAGTTAGAAGAATGTACTGTTTAAGAATATCTGATAGTGCTCAATGGAAAGTACATGCATGACTCAAGGCATAAGTGTTTCCATGGAAACCACTGTCTAAAATAGACTAATGTTAATCTCAATGGCCCAGATAGTTGAAATAGATTGGCGTTCTGCAGCAAATGCCAACATTTTAGTTCTCCATCCCTCAGACTTGCACAAAGGTCTGCTGGCATTTCATGTTTCATTCAAAAGATGGAATCTTTAGTTATAGTTAAAAAAACGTACTTTAGCGTGTTATTTTGTATCTACAGCTCTTCTTTTCACTACTATTCTGATTCTTTGTGGATCACTATCCTTCTAGGATGTCCCAAAACTGAAGATTTTGCATCATCGTTAGTTAGATTATTTGCCAGTAGAAACATTTACCAGATGTCATTTCCCTAAAACCATCCCAATTAAAGACAATGTGATTTTTATTTTCGAGTGTGTTTTTACTGGTATTCCTGACACTCACCTGCTCTGCTCTGTCTGTAATACATTCCAACAAATTAGCAAACTTTTTAATGTGTAGAATTTGCAATGTTGATAATTAATATTTCATGAGGTGAGACTCATGTATGGAGAGCACCACGACTTTTAGAATAACATAAATAATAACACTTATAATTAATTAGATAATAACTTTAGTTAATAAATGTTTAATCTTCCTTAATACATAAAAATTGTCAAATTAGCATTGGTGGGAACATTCCTTGCCTGGATCTGGATCCACGTGGCACGTTCAGACTTGAATACATTATCTAGATAGGCACTTCTTTATTGTGAGGACTGTCTGAAGAAGGGTTCCAACCCAAAATGTTGCCTATCCATGTCCTGCAGAGATGCTGCTTGACCAGCTGAATTATTCCAGCACTTTTTTTTTTGTAAACTAGCTTCTGCAGTTCCTTGTACTGCCATTATTGTGAGGCATGCGTTCTCAATTTATTCTTAATCTCGAAGACAGTCCATTGCAGCATTCATAGACTAATACACATGGAATTTATTCACAAGTTCTTTGCACAGTACCTCTGCAACTTCGTCTATATATTGTTACAGCCTAGAGAACAGTTAGCCACATTATAAAAACTATAAATAAGTCACACTGTTGAAATAACAATTATTGTTCATAACTAATGTAACGCACACTGTAAGTGTGCATTAGGTCATGATAAAGAAGGTACTATGTGCAGGAAAAAAAGAGAAGGTACTATTCTTTTGGTCCAGGGGTTTTTTAAAGATACATGGCACTATTCAAAGAATTGTCATATTCTTTCTTCAAAAAACATAAGCAAGAACAGATTAATGTGTTACTCTTTCCATTGCTCTTTGTTGTGTGAAAATAGGTTGTGTACATGTGAAAATAACAACATGCAATCACTTTCAAGAAAATTAACTGTATCCTAAGCACAATTTTTCCTCAGGAAAAAAGGGAAGAAGAAATAATGGGCCCCAAGAATTTCAAGCGCTACACATGGTCAGACCAAATTCACCATAACACGAAGAACTGTATCTATCTGTTAGGTACAGTCATCTGACAGTGATGGAGAGAATTACCCCGGAGGCAAAGATTCAGCAGCAAGAATTAATTACAGTGTGTTGTTTGCTTCAACCTCCACCAAAAGATTGGCAATGACAACGATTCCCAAGATTACCAAGCCTTTCAACATTAATACTTCAGCTCACTCCAGCCTCTCACAGAATATTTGCAGTAGCAGCTAATTTTCTGCTCACGGGCATATAAATTGTGACTGATAGATTGTTAGCAGAGTTACACTTTATCGTTCTACTAAATAGTTCAACCAGTTTTATTGGGTCTCTAGATATCCTATAGTACAGAGGATGGTTGCTTGCTGTATATTTCACCCCCAGATTTGATCGGTGATGGCTTGTTGCACCAGTTGTTTTAATGAGGTGCTAGTTTTACATGAATACAGCAATGTTGTTGATAATACCACACTGATGGCCAGGTAAGGAATTCCAGGATTGGACTCAGTGAAGACTAGGTTAGGATGTTATACAACATTTAGGGGCGATGGGCGATGATCATGTTCCTCATAATTAGATTCGATAGGTCGGGTGATACCGTTCATGGCGAGGAAGATTGTTCTAGTGGCCAGAGATCCTAGGGTGACGGAGGAACTGAAGGAAATTCACATTAGGCAGGAAATGGTGTTGGGTAGACTGATTGGACTGAAGGCTGTTAAATCCCCAGGGCCTGATGGTCCAAAGTACTTAAGGAGGTGGCGCTAGAAATTGTGGACGCATTGGTGATCATTTTCCAATGTCCTATAGATTCAGGATCAGTTCCTGTGGATTGGAGGGTAGCTAATGTTGTCCCACTTTTTAAGAAAGGAGGGAGAGAGAAAACGGGAAATTATAGACCAGTTAGTCTGACATCAGTGGTGGGGAAGATGCTGGAGTCAATTATAAAAGACGAAATTGCGGAGCATTTGGATAGGAGTAACAGGATTGTTCCGAGTCAGCATGGATTTACGAAGGGGAAATCGTGCTTGACTAATCTTTTGGAATTCTTTGAGGACGTAACCAGGAAAATTGACAGGGGAGAGCCGGTGGATGTGGTGGACCTTGACTTTCAGAAAGCATTTGACAAGGTTCCACATAGAAAATTAGTGGGCAAAATTAGAGCACATGGTATTGGAGGTAGGGTACTGACATGGATAGAAAATTGGTTGACAGACAGAAAGCAAAGAGTGGGGATAAATGGGTCCCTTTCAGAATGGCAGGCAGTAATTAGTGGGGTACCGCAAGGCTCGGTGCTGGGACCGCAGCTATTTACAATATACATTAATGACTTGGATGAAGGGATTAAAAGTACCATTAGCAAATTTGCAGATGATACAAAGCTGGGTGGTAGTGTGAACTGTGAGGAAGATGCTATGAGGTTGCAGGGTGACTTGGACAGGTTGTGTGAGTGGGCGGATGCATGGCAGATGCAGTTTAATGTGGATAAGTGTGAGGTTATCCACTTTGGTGGTAAGAATAGGAAGGCAGAGTATTATCTGAATGGTGTCAAGTTAGGAACAGGGGACGTACAACGAGATCTGGGTGTCCTAGTCACTGAAAGGAAGCATGCAGGTACAGCAGGCAGTGAAGAAAGCCAATGGAATGTTGGCCTTCATAACAAGAGGAGTTGAGTGTAGGAGCAAAGAGGTCCTTCTGCAGTTGTACAGGGCCCTAGTGAGACCGCACCTGGAGTACTGCGTGCAGTTTTGGTCTCCAAATTTGAGGAAGGATATTCTTGCTATTGAGGGCGTGCAGCGTAGGTTTACTAGGTTAATTCCCGGAATGGCGGGACTAGCATATGTTGAAAGACTGGAGCGACTAGGCTTGTATACACTGGAATTTAGAAGGATGAGAGGAGATCTTATCGAAACGTATAAGATTATTAATGGGTTGAACATGTTAGAGGCAGGAAACATGTTCCCAATGTTGGGGGAGTCCAGAACAAGGGGCCACAGTTTAAGAATAAGGGGTAGGCCATTTAGAACTGAGAAGAGGAAAAACTTTTTCAGTCAGAGAGTTGTGAATCTGTGGAATTCTCTGCCTCAGAAGGCAGTGGAGGCCAATTCTCTGAATGCATTCAAGAGAGAGCTGGATAGAGCTCTTAAGGATAGTGGAGTCAGAGGGTATAGGGAGAAGGCAGGAACGGGGTACTGATTGAGAATGATCAGCCATGATTACATTGAATGGCGGTGCTGGCTCGAAGGGCCGAATGGCCTCCTCCTGCACCTATTGTCTATTGTCTATTGTTGCAGTACTTAATGGAGGCTGCATACCCCAGAGTCACAGAGCACTAATGGTGGAAAGAATTAATTTTGAATCTGATGATTGACTGTGAACCCATCCAGCGGCCTTGTACAGGAAGGTTGATCATCTTAAACTCTGTTGCAGTTGCACCCAGGTAAACTATAAATATTCCATAACACTCCAAAAATGGGTCAGAATGTAAAGGATTGGGCTGTGAAGCACAATTGTACATCAGACAAGATGCTATGGTACCAAGACTCCTGAGCATCTCTGTAATTAGGAAAACAAATGTATCACTTTATCACTGTGTCATTTATACCAGAAAGAAGGCTCATTAGGACTCCCTCATCAATGGATCCAGATTAAAGTGAGGAGGCAGTTGCTCGGTAGTTCATCAGTGCCTCTAATGGGTAGTAAATAGATGCTACATTGATGTTTGGGAGGAGGTTCCACATCAATAACTATGATAAACCTGTAATAATAGGAACCGGGAATAACATGATGAATAGATAAGGTTTATTCCTAGAATAGGGATGCATAAATCTTTGTTTGGAGGGGCGTATAAAAGTCAGTGCAGCAGAATTTTCTCTGGTACTTTCTTCCACATAATGTATTAATGCCTGATATGATATTCAACAGTGAAAGCAAACAATGTAAAACACTCATTTGATATCATGACAAAATTTCACTGCACCAACAAAGCCCGCAAGAATATTGTAGTGTGGAGGTCTGCTTTGAGTTTAGGAACAAGGAGGATTTGAGTTTAGGAGCAAGGAGGTCCTACTGCATTTGGCCCTGGTGAGACCACACCTGGAGTATTGTGTGCAATTTTGTGTGCAAGGATGTCCTTCCTCAAATTAGGAGACCAAAACTGCACACAATACTCCAGATGTGGTCTCACCAGAGCCCTGTACAATTGCAGAAGGACCTCCTTTCTCCTATACTCAAATCCTCTTGTTATGAAGGCCATCATGCCATTAGCTTTCTTCACTGCCTGCTGTACCTGCAAGCGTACTTTCAGTGACTGGTGTACAAGGACAATTTTAAATTCTTAAAATTCTTAAAGGATTGGACAGGCTAGATGCAGGAAAAATGTTCCCGATGTTGGGGGACTCCAGAACCAGGGGTCACAGTTTAAGAATAAGGGGTAGGCCATTTAGGACTAAGATGAAAAGAAACATTTTTCACCGAGAGTATTGTGAATCTGAGGAATTCTCTGCCACAGAAGGCAGTGGAGGCAAATTCACTGGATGTTTTCAAGAGAGAGTTAGATTTAGCTCTTAGGACTAAAGGAATCAAGGGATATGGGAAAAAAGCAAAAACGGGGTACAGATTTTAGATGATCAGCTATGATCACATTGAATGGTTGTGCTGGATCGAAGGGCCGAATGGCCTACTTCTGCAACTATTTTTCCATGTTTTTATGTTTCTATCTCCTGCTGGAGAGCCTGAGATATTGGACGCCTTCAGTGTTAATGATCACTGGACCATCTGCTGCATTTGTCTATTTTTTTGCCGATCACCATTGCCCTTATATATTTACAATGGGAAACAAAGAAATGGCAGAACAGTTAAATGAGTACTTTGGTTCTGTCTTCACTAAGGAAGACACAAACAATCTCCCAGAAATACTAGGGGACCAAGGATCAAGTGGGAGGGAGGAACTGAAGGGAATCTCTAGGGATCTGTACTGGGGCTCAGCCTTTTATAATTTACAAAAATTTGCTGATGGCATAAAGGTAGGAAAGTAAGTTATGATGAGGATGTGAAGAGGTGGAAGAGAAATGTAGACAAATTTATGTGAGTGGAAAAAGGTCAAGAGTGCAAAGTGGGAAATATGACGTTTATCTCCATAGAAAAAAATTGTGCTGATAGATGTAAAGGAGTCTTGGTGTCCATTCCATGATTTGTTAAAGGCAATATGCAGGTTCGGCAAGTAATTAGAAATCCTATTAGAATGTTATTCTTTACTGCAAGGGGAATTAAATCCATAGGTTGGGAGGTTATGCTTCAGCTATATCGGGCATTTGGAATCCTATGTACTGTCTGTGTTCCTGTAAAAGCAGGATTTGTTCAATTCCCTTCGAGAAATGTGAGTCTTTGGAACAAAGGGTGACATTTAATTTAGTTTAGAGATACAGCATGCTCACAGACCCTTCGGTCCACTGAGTCCACGCTGACCAAATTAGTTATAATACTAATTTTTTTGTCTCACGTTCACATCCACTCCCTACATACGATGGACAATTTACTGAGGCCAATTAATCAATAAACCTGCACGTCTTTGGGATGTGGGGGGAAATCGGAGCACCCGGAGAAAACCCATGTGGTGACGTGGTGAACTTGCAAACTCCACACAGATTGCACCTGAGGTCAGGATCAAACCTGGGTCTCTGGCGTTGTGAAACACAGCATCAGATGGAGCCAGATTACTGTGGACAGGTGGCCAAGTGGAATTAAGATTACAAACAGATCCCTCCTGGCTTTTGCCTTAAGTGGATGACTTTATTTTCACCTTGTGGTTTTACTTAATGTTGGACTTTAATTGAGGGGTCAAGAGGCCTACTCCTGCTACTGATTGGTAAGTTCATCCACTGAATTCCCTCTGAACATCTCTTAGTGTAGTCATTCCCTCCACATGATCCTATCACCATCCCCATAAAATTATCTCTCTAAATTCACCCCAACCATCATCTTTGATGATCCCTTCCAGAATCTTCACCAGCCCTGTGTGCATTTCAGTTTCTGACCTTCATTCCACAGATATTTTATTGCCAACCCCTCCCTCCCCATAATTGTCTTGACTTATTCTTTGCCACCTGCAATTCTCTATTTGCCCACCATACTACTGTGATTCCATAATATCCATTCTATGCACGTGGAGAGAGATGAGAATATGGAACAATGAAATTGACAATTAAATTAGTAGTTTAGGGGAATGGTCTAGATGCAGCTAAAGAACTGTGAAGAAAATTGTGCTGATGGATTTTTGTGCTCAGATGTTTGTGAATAAGACTTGGGAAGTTTGGCTGGTCTGTGATCGACTTTGCTATGTACGGACTCGGTGCGTAGCTCAGTGCCAGGTGGACATTTTGGTTTTATCCTAGTTCTATTTATAAATAATTTAGATGTAAATGTAGACGGGTTGGTTAATAAGTTTGCAGATTACATCAAGATTGCTGGGGTCATGGACTGTGAGGAAAGCTGTCAAAGTATAGAGCAGGATACAGATCAGCTATGGAAATGGGTGGAGAAATGGCAGCTGGGGTTTAATCCGTGTAAGTCTGAGGTCTTGCACTCTGGTAGGTCAAAGGTAAGGCGAAAATATACCATTAATTGCATAGCGCTGAACAACATTGATGTATAGAAGAATTTGGGGGTCCAAGTCCATAAAGGGCCTGTCCCACTTAGGCGATTTTAAAGCTGTCGCCGACAGTTCGCCGGGGTTGCGCGGGCACGATCGTGAGGAGTCTTCAAAGAATCGTAGTGGATCTCGGCGCGTCGCTGAGAAATCAACCGGATTGAAATTTCTTGGCGACAGCTGGCTTGTCGGCAGGTATCGTTGCTTATTGCGGGCGCTGTCGCATGCTGTCCCCAGGTTTGTTAGGTTGTCTTACATGCATTTAGAAGCACGTAATATTAAATTAAGTAAAGTCATTTCAAGATACCATAAAATACTTGTGTTTAACCAATTTATTTACCGTCAGGACATTTGCAAGTAGATTGGAGGCGACAGTTAACGGTCAAGTAAGTGTGGGAATTTTCACGATGTTTATGGCCATCAGCGATTACATTTAAATTAGCCTCCCAACCCAGATATGCAACCCAGAAACAAGATATGCATCTCCCGTACATTTTCAAAGAATGCCTACACTCTGCACAAAAATCCATTTAACCACGTTTAAAATTAAATTTCTTAATACTGCTATTAGTAAACTGGAAGTCAATCCAGTTTATGCCTTGTTACCGTGAAGCTTAGTTTTCAAGTAACCCGGGCAAGATGTTATATTTCAAAACTCTCAAGTAATTACAGACTTGTCAGTTATTTCAACGAAAATTAGGATGCCGGAGAAGCATTGATAAGCGTAGGAATTTCGCAATGTTTCCGAAGACGGTGTAATCTCGACCTGACTCGGCATTGTCGTGGTCATTGTCGTAGGGTAAAAGAAAATTTTGGCGATCTGCTACGATTTTAACAGTCGCCGGCAGTCGCCTAAAAAATCGCCTGTAGGACAGGCCCTTAACTCCCTGAAAGTGGCTGCACTGGTCGATAGAGTGGAAAAGAAGGCATATAGTATGTTTGCTTTCATAGGTCGGGGCATTAAGCATAAGGGTCAGGAAGTCATGATGCAGCATTATAGGAGTTTGGTCAGGTCGTATTTGGAGGTTTGCATGCAGTTCTGGTCACCCCCATTACAGGAAAGATGTGGAGGCTTTGGAGAGGGTGCTGTGGAAGTTTACCAGAATGATGCCTGGATTAGGGTGATTAGCTCCAGGGAGAGGTTGGACAGATTTGGATAATTTTCTCTGGAACGCTGGAGGTTGCCGGGAGACCTGATGGAAGTATATAAAATTATGAGAGGCATAGATAAGGTAGACAGTCAGAACCTTATATCAGGATGAACAAATCAATACTAGAGGGCATAGCTTTATGATGAGGGGGCAAAATTTAAAGGAGAAATATTGCGTGTTTTTTACTCAGAGAATGGTGAGTACCTGGAACGCACTGCCAAGGGTGGTGGTTGAGGAAAATACTACCATAGGTATTTGGATAGGCAGGGAATGGAGGGATATGGATTATGAACAGGCATATAAGAGTCAGTCTTGGCATCATGTTCGGCACTGATAGTATGGACCAAAGGGCCTGTAAAAGGTCTGTACTGTTCTACGATCTAGGCTCTATGTTCTATTTTAATAATGACAATATCAAGCTGAGTAGCTTTCGTTGCCATTTCAGAAGGCACTTAAGAGTCACTTTCATTGCTGCAGGTCTGGTGTCATATACAGGCCAGATTGCTGGCTGGCTGGGCCAAATGTTCAGTTACTTTATGTACATCCTGTGCAATTCTACATAATAACAGAGGCAGAGGAAATGCAGCAGCTTTTGAAGAGGTCAATCACCATGGCAAAATATGAAATTTTACAGGATTTCACTTTTACAAAGAAATAGTTTAAAGGCAGCATAGGGATTATGAGAACCTCACTAAAGGGCCTGTCCCACTTAGGCGATTTTAAGGCGACTGCTGGCGACTAGGCTATCGCCGACAGTTCGCCGGGGTGTCGGGGGCATGATCGTGAGGAGTCTTCAAAGAATCATAGTGGATCGCGGCGCGTCGCTGAGAAATCAACCGGTATGAAATTTCTCGGCGACATCTGGCTTGTCATCAGGTATCGTTGCTTATTGCGGGCGCTGTCGCATGCTGCCCCAGGTTTGCTAGGTTCCCTTAGATGCATTTAGAAGCACGTAATATTAAACTAAGTAAAGTCATTTGAAGATACCATTAAATACATGTGTTTAACCAATTTATTTACCGTCAGGACATTTGACAGGTAGATTGGAGGCGACAGTTTGACGGTCAGGTAAGAGTGGGAATGTTTGCGATGTTTATGGCCATCAGTGATCACATTTAAAGTAGGCTCCTAACCCAGATATGCAACCCAGAAACCAGATATGCATCTCCTGTACATTTTCAAAGAATGCCTACACTCTGCACAAAAATCTATTTAACCACGTTTAAAATTAAATTTCTTAATACTGCTATTAGTAAACTGGAAGTCAATCCAGTTTATGCCTTGTTACCGTGAAGCTTAGTTTTCAAGTAACCCGGGCAAGACGTTATATTTCAAAACTGAAGTAATTACAGACTTGTCAGTTATTTCAACGAAAATTAGGACGCCGGAGAAGCATTGATAAGCGTAGGAATTTCGCGATGTTTCCGAAGACGGTGTAATCTTGACCTGACTCGGCATTGTCGTGGTCATTGTCGTAGGGTAAAAGAAAACTTCGGCGATCTGCTACGATTTTAACAGTCGCCTAAGTGGGACAGGCCCTTAAAGAACTCCACTTGGCTGTAATCTGCTCAAATAACAAAGCATAGAATCAAAGCATAATCTATTTTAATATGATAAATTACAACTGCTTACCCCATTCTTACCTAACACCCATTAGGTACCTGCATACATCTTTCTCCCTTCTATTTCAAGGTTTTTCCTAATTCAGATCTGACAGCCAGCTGGCTCCTGGCATGGAGCCAGTGCTGACTGTGACCAGAGAGTCCAACCAGGCAATCTGGTCTCTCCTCCCTCCTGACGTGACTCCAGAAGGGAAGGATTAAATCTAACATCTGCTTCTACCTGAGAGGACAGTTGCAATTCAACCATTATTGATCCATTCGGCCTGGAACTATGGCCCGGCTGGGATTGGCTGGTCTGATGGTATTGTCTGATCCTGTAAAGCCTCAAGACACATCAGCTGTAACAATCTGGAATCTGTTTTGATTGCCTCCAGTGTAACATTGCTCACTTCCACAGAGGAACTGACACTAACAGGCACCGTGACCTGCTGCAGATTTCATTCCAGCTGCCAGATGCAGAATTAGTCCACGAGGAAGACAAAATATCTGAGGTATTGCCACAAAGGAGACCTGAAAGCATGCAAGCTAGTTGCCACACTTCATTGTCCACAGGGCCTGTAACATGCCTGATGTTCCTCAATATTACCTTTCACAGCAAAAGAGGTTTGCCTCTGTCACATTCAGAACTTGAAACAATCTCGTTCCGGCCTCCACTATAATTGTTTCTCTCTCTAAAATGGGAGTTAGAAAGGGAGCAGTCATTAAAAAAGTGTGGCATGTGGCAGGGTACAAATTAAGTGATAAATGGGATATCGTTGTAGCAGATAGGGTTTTGAGGTTCTACAATTCAAAGGCTGTGTGTGATTATTGTGTAGGCATTAGCCCAGCTCTGGATTACTGGATCAGGAAACATTATGGCATCATTAATATTACCGTGCACTCTTTGATGAAGAATCTAGTAGTTAAATGTGTTGCAAGGAGAAATAAGCATTAATATAGTTCTTTTTACAACGTTGGCCTATACGTGGAACATGAAGCATTAGAGCACAGGAAAAGCCACTTTGGCCCTCAATGTTCGTACTGGACACAATGTAAAGTTAAACTAATCCATATCCCTCCATCCCCTGCATATTCAAGTACCTATCTGCAAGCCGCTTAAATGCCACTATTGTATCTGCCTCCACCACCACCCCTGGCAGCGCGTTCCAGGCACCCACCACACTCTTATGTAAAAGAACTTGCCCCACAGATCACCTTTAAAACATTGTCGCTCTCACCTCAAAGCTATGCTCTCTAGTCTGACATTTTCACACTAGGAAAAAAGCTTCTCACTGTTTATCCTCCCGATGCCTCTCATAGTTTTCTATTTGTCTATCAGGATATCTAAAATGTTTTACAATCATTTTGGTATTTCCAAAATTGGAGTAGCTGTCAAGCGGTAATGCAGTAATTATCAGATGATCTGTTTTTAGGTGTTAGTTAAGGAACAGATCTATGACAGGAGAGCTGAGATCCTCCATCGCTCTTCTTTAAAACAGTGCCATGGGATTTTTTACATTTGCCCGAGAGGGTAGACAGGCCTTCGATTTAACATTTCATGTAGCACTATCTCAGCGCAGTACTGGATATCAGCGAGGATTATGTGCTAATGATTGGAGTGGGAATTGAATACACAACATTCAGCCAGAGGTGAGATTGATTCCAATGAATCACTGAGGCTCAATTGAATGGTGATGAAAGGGAAACATGGTGAGTTGCTCTGCTGCCAGTCGTAGTCAAAACAATGAACTTTTGACTGTTTTGCTGTCCTGGGAGTGAGGAATTTGCCAGTGGTGCTACTTTTCAGCAGATATCCCTAAGCAATGATGCAGAGTAATCAAACCCAGCCTGAAGTGCTCTTGCATCAGCCAACATCCTCACAGAAAAGCTCCATAGCAGGGCGCTGATTTTTTGATGGAATTAAATATTAAATGGACCCCCTGCCAGTTCAACGATGTAGCTCAAAGAAAAGTGGGAGATAATTCATGTTTTCAGGATTATTATTTGCCCTTCATCTAATAGCTGGATTATCTAGTCAAGATAACATTGCTGCTCTTTTCAGAATGTTCCCGTGCACATAAGAAGAATAGAGAGGCTGTGTACTCAGAGTCCTAAACAGCGTTACACAAGTTCAAGTTTTTAAAAAATGTATCACTGATGCAAGTAGTTGCATCCAAGATGAGCTAACTCAATGTGGGAACGTGCTATAAAATGTCAGGAGACACAAAAAACTGGAATCTTGAGCAAAAATAAAGAAATAAATGAGGCTCTATAAAGTCCCATCCCCTCCCCTTTCTGCGTTCCACAGAGACCGTTCCCTCCGTAACTCCCTGGTCCACTCGTCCCTTCCTACCCAAACTACCCCATCCCCGGGCACTTTCCCCTTCAACCGCAGGAGATGCAACACCTGTCCCTTTACCTCCACCCTCAACTCCATCCAAGGACCCAAACAGTCTTTCCAGGTGAGACAGAGGTTCACCTGCACCTCCTCCAACCTCATCTATTGTATCCGCTGCTCTAGATGTCAACTTCTTTACATCGGCGAAACCAAACACAGGCTCGGCAATCGTTTTGCTCAACACCTTCGCTCAGTCCGCCTTAACCAACCTGATCTCCCGGTGGCTGAGCACTTCAACTCCCCCTCCGACTCCCAGTCTGACCTTTCTGTCATGGGCCTCCTCCAGTGCCAGCATGAGGCCCACCGGAAATTGGAGGAACAGCACCTAATTTTTCGCTTGGGCAGCTTGCAGCTCAGCGGTATGAACATTGACTTCTCCAACTTTAGATAGTTCCTCTGTCCCTCTCTTCCCCTCCCCCTTTCCAGTTCTCCCTCTAACTTCCTGTCTCCACCTATATCCTTCCTTTGTCCCACCCCCTTGACATCAGTCTGAAGAAGGGACTCGACCCGAAACATCACCCATTCCTTCTCTCCTGAGATGCTGCCTGACCTGCTGAGTTACTCTAGCATTTTGTGAATGGATACCTTCGATTTGTACCAGCATCTGCAGTTATTTTCCTACACTACTCTATAAAGTGCAAGTCAGGCCGCATTTGGAGTACTGTGAGCAAATTTGGGCCCCATATCTGAGGAAGGATGTGTTGGCTCTGGAGAGGGTCCAGAGCAGGTTTACAAGAATGATTCCAGAATGAGTGTGTTAACATATGATGAGCGTTTGACAACACTGGGCCTCTACTTGCTGGAGTTTAGAAGGTTGAGGGAGGACCTCATTGAAACTTACAGAATAATGAAAGGCATAGATAGAGTGGTTATGGAAAGTTTCCACTGGTGGGAGAGTCTAACACTCACCAAATCCACCCAAAACTTCATCCTCAACATTGATGGTCTCCCAGTATCCACCTCACCTCACATCCGGAATCTTGGAATCATCCTTGATCAAACCCTCTCCTTCGACAAACACATCACAAAGACAGCCTTCTTCCACCTCAAAAACATTGCCCGTCTCCGTCCATCCCTCTCCTCCACATCTGCAGAAACCCTCATCCACGCCTTCATCACCTCCCGTCTGGACTACTGCAACAGCCTCCTCTATGGCGCACCCTCAAAAATCATCAGTAAACTTCAATACATTCAAAACTCCTCTGCCCGTCTACTCACACACACCTCGATCCGTGACCATATCACCCCCGTCCTTTATAAACTCCACTGGCTCCCCATCCCCCAGAGAATCCAGTACAAAATCCTCCTCATAACCTACAAAGCCCTCCATAACCTGGCCCCATCCTACCTGACCGACCTCCTCCACAGGCACACTCCCACCTGCACCCTCCGCTCTGCCGCTGCCAATCTCCTATCCCCCCACATCCAGACCAAACTCAGATCCTGGGGGGACAGGGCTTTCTCCATCGCTGCTCCCACCCTATGGAACTCACTACCCCAAACCGTTAGAGACTCCTCCACACTCACCACATTCAAAACATCGCTGAAGTCTCACCTGTTCAGTACTGCCTTCAACCACTGAAGGTCACCTCACCTTCTGTCTCCTTTCTCTGTTCATTTATTTATTTACTTATTTATCTATTTATTCATTTCCCTATGTTCTCAAAAATCTCTGTAAAGCGTCTTTGAGTATATGAAAAGCGCTATATAAATAAAATGCATTATTATTATTATTATAGCCTCAGAATTAAATGGTGCTCTTTAGAAAGGAGGTAAGGAGGAACGTCTTTAGTCAGAAGGCAGGAAAAAGGGATTAGGAGGCAGACATGAGCAATGATTGAATGGCGGAGTGGATTCGATGGGCCAAATGGCCTTGTGAACTTGTGAAATTGCTGGAGGAACTCAATGGATCAGGCAGAATCTGTGGAGGGAATAAACAGACGCTGTTTCGGTTTGGGAAGAAGAGTCCAAAGCCCAATTATTGTCTGTTCTCTCCACAGCTGTTGGTTGACCTACTGAGTTCATCCAACAATTTGTGTTTTGTTTAAAATGTCACAGTCTGTACAGCTGAGTACCGCAAACTTTGAAAGTGTGCATCGTTCCTTCTATTGTTGGTTTGAAATTCTGGAAACACATTATATCGCCCTGACCCAAAACATCACCTATTCATATTCTCCACAGATGCTGACTGTCCCACTGAGTTACTCCAGCACATTTCCCCTTTTTTTTCTGCAGTCCTTTATATTCTGTGGTTTGCAATTCGTGTTTTTGATATCCAGAATTTCAGGCAAGCAGTTTTAGTTCTCTGTGGATTCCTCTTTTAATGAATTATTAGCTGAGATTGATTCCAATGAATCACAGAGGCTGAATTGAATGGTGATGAAAGGGAAACATGGTGAGTTGTTCTCCTGCCAGTCTTAGTTAAAACACTGAACATTTGACTGTTTTGGGAGTGAGGGATTTGGCAGTCGTGCTACTTTTCAGCAGATATCCCTAAGCAATGATGCAGAGTAATGAAACCCAGCCTGAAGTGTTCTTTCCTCATCCAACATCCTCACAGACAAGCTCCATAGCAGGGCACTGTTTTCTTGATGGAATTAAATATTAAATGGACCCCCTGCCAGTTCAACGATGTAGCTCAAAGAAAAGTGGTAGATAATCCATGTTTTCAGGATTATTATTTACCCTTCATCTAATAGCTGGATTATCTAGTCAAGATAAGATTGCTGCTCTGTTCTGAATGTTCCCGTGAACATGAGAAGAATAGAGGGGCTGTGTACACAGAGTCCTTTACCCAGGGTAGGAGAATCAGGAAACCAGAGGACTTATGTTTCAGGTGAGATGGACATAATCTAATAGGAACCTGAGGGACAACTTTTCCATTCAGATGCTTGTAAAAACAAGCTGTCCGAGGAGGTTGTTGAAGTGGGTACTGGAAAACTTAAAATTCCTGGGCGTGCATATTTCTGAAGATCTTTCCTGGATCCAGCACACTGATGCAATGTAAAGAAAGCACATCAACGCCTCTACTTCCTGCAAAGATTACGGAGATTTGGTACGTCAGAGAGGGTTCTCTTGAACTTGTACAGGTGTACAGTGGAGAGCACATTGATTGGTTGCATCACGGTCTGGTTTGGCGACTTGAATGCCCAGGAGCAAAGAAGACTGCAAAAAGACTGACCTCCCCACCATCAAAGGGATTTATCGGAATTGCTGCCTCAAAAAGGCAGCCAGCATCATCAGAGACCCACACCATCCTGGCAACACATTCATTTCACTCCTGCCATCGGGAAGAAGGTACAGGAGCCTGAAAACTGTAACATCCAAGTTCAGGAACAGATTCTTCCCTAAAGCCATTCGGCTATTAAACACAAAAACCTCAAATAAGCTCTGAACTACATAGACTATTATTGTTATTATTGCGCTATTATTTTTTTTGTGTATGTACGTATGTGTGCATGTACGTATATATATATTTGTATGAGTGTGTGTTTGTGTGTGTGTATTTATAAGTATGTGTATATATACACACACTGAACCTATTCTTCCTTTATATTGTTTACAGTGTACTATGTTTACATATTCTGTTGTGCTGCCTCGAGCACAACAGAGAGCGTGCTATTGAGGGCGTGCAGCGTAGGTTCACTAGGTTAATTCCAGGAATGGCGGGACTGTCGTATGTTGAAAGGCTGGAGCAATTAGGCTTGTATACACTGGAATTTAGAAGGATGAGGGGGGATCTTATTGAAACATATAAGATAATTAGGGGATTGGACACATTAGAGGCAGGAAACATGTTCCCAATGTTGGGGGAGTCCAGAACAAGGGGCCACAGTTTAAGAATAAGGGGTAGGCCATTTAGAACGGAGATGAGGAAGAACTTTTTCAGTCAGAGAGTGGTGAAGGTGTGGAATTCTCTGCCTCAGAAGACAGTGGAGGCCAGTTCGTTGGATGCTTTCAAGAGAGAGCTGGATAGAGCTCTTAAGGATAGCGGAGTGAGGGGGTATGGGGAGAAGGCAGGAACGGGGTACTGATTGGGAGTGATCAGCCATGATCGCATTGAATGGCGGTGCTGGCTCGAAGGGCTGAATGGCCTACTGAGTAAGAATTTCATTGTTCTATCTGGGACATATGACAATAAAACACTCTTGACTCTCTCTTCTCTCTATAATATAACAGCATTTGAAAGATACATGAATAGGACATGGATAGGAAAGATGGAGAGGGATATTTGGCCAAACACTGACAAAAGGGTCTAGATTAGATGGGGTATCTCAATCGGCATGGTCGAGTTGGGCTAAAGGGGCTGTTTCCGTGCTGTGTAACTCTGACTCTAAGTCTGACAAAGTTGTCTTTTTCATCTTCTCTGGCACACCAGGAACTACCTTTCAAAATTATTTCAACAGTTGTGAAGTGCTTGGTGAGGTCCTGAAGTCATCTTGTGTTACACAAGTTCAAGTTTAAAAATTTACCACTGATGCAAGTAGTTATTTGCGCATCCAAGATGAGCTAACACAATGTGAGAATGTGCCATTAAATGTCAGGAGACACAAAAAACTGGAATCTTGAGCAAAAATAAAGAAATAAATGAGGCTCTATAAGGCACTGGTCAGGCCGCATTTGGAGTAATGTGAGCACATTTGGGCCCCATATCTGAGGAAGGATGTGTTGGCTCTGGAGAGGGTCCAGAGCAGGTTTACAAGAATGATTCCAAAATGAGTGGGTTAACATATGATGAGCGTTTGACAACACTGGGCCTCTACTTGCTGGAGTTTAGAAGGTTGAGGGAGGACCTCATTGAAACTTGCAGAATAATGAAAGGCATAGATAGAGTGGATATGGAAAGAATGTTTCCACTGGTGGGAGAGTCTAGGACCAGAGGTCATAGCCTCAGAATTAAATGGTGCTCTTTTAGAAAGGAGGTGAGGAGGAACTTCTTTAGTCAGAGAGCAGTTAATCTGTGGAACTCATTGCCACAGAGGGCTGTGGAGGCCAAGTCAGTGAATATTTTTCAGGCAGAGATAAACAAATACTTGGTTGAAACGGGTGTCAAGGGTTATGGGAAGAAGGCAGGAAAATGGGATTAGGAGAAAGACATCAGCCATGATTGAATGGCGGAGTGGATTCGATGGGCCGAATGGCCTTGTGAACTTGTGAAATTGCTGGAGGAACTCAGTGGATCAGGCAGAATCTGTGGTGGGAATAAACAGACACTGTTTTGGTTTGGGAAGAAGAGTCCAAAGCCCAATTATTGTCCATTCCCTCCACAGCTGTAGGTTGACCTGCTGAGTTCATCCAGCAATTTGTGTTTTGTTTAAAATATCATAGTCTGTACAGCTGACTTCCGTGAACTTTGACAGTGTGCATCATTACTTTTATCGTTAGTTTGAAATTCTGGAAACACATTCTGACCCAAAACATCACCCATTCATATTCTCCACAGATGCTGTCCGTCCCACTGAGTTACTCCAGCACATTTTCCCTTTTTTTTCTGTAGTCCTTTATATTCTGTGGTTTGCAATTCAGGTTTTTGATATCCAGATTTTCAGGCAAGCAGTTTTAGTTCTCTGTGGTTTCCTCTTTTAATGAATTATTTCAATAATGTTTCAAATCTTGTGCCCTGATGCATATCTCATGGGATTTATGACCATTATCCTACACTTACTGTCGTAGTTTGTCACATGCATCACTAAGAGCAGAAAGCCTAAGGAAAGTCAATGATGATGGAGGATCATCCTCTTAAATGATTCATTCTTGGTGGATAAGCTGATTTAATTTATTCGCACATACAGCATTGTGGTGTTTGAATCAACTTATTCCTACCAGTCAGGTATAGACACAAATTTCTGGAGTAGCTCAATGGGTCAGGCAGCACCACAGAATAAAATGGATAGGTGATGTTTTGGATCGGGATACTTCTTCAGACCTGAAAGGAAGGGTCTCGACCCGAAACGTCACCCATTCCTTCTCTCCCGAGATGCTGCCTGACCTGCTGAGTTACTCCAGCATTTTGTGAATAAATCGATTTGTACCAGCATCTGCAGTTATTTTCTTATACTACAGGTTACCTATCCATTTTCTCCAGACACGCTACTTGACTAAATTATGTAGTTTAACACTAGATTATTGTAGTGCGTTTTTAGGAGTTTCCTTCAGAGAAAAATGAAAATCGAAGTATTCCTTTAGAATGCCATGAAATTGCTCAATAAGAAGCTCAGGTAAAAAGCAATGAAAATAATACAAAATCGCCATGACAACTCAAAAACCATCATGAGATTGCTCTTTGAAAAGAACCAGAAATGCTATGGTAACAAATAAGATCCAATCACAAGGCAGTTCATTTTGTCTTTGTAAATGGAAACAGGAGCAAAAGATCATAATTCACACACTGCAGCCTTGGCAGGCCGATCCACTGTTGTGACCTGTCCAGCAGAAAAGGCAGGCAATGAACTGTAAACACACACATTACTTGTGTAGGAAATCAGCTGTTGCAGTTTCAGTATGAATGCTTACTGCAGCAGATGACTGACTGCCTCAAGGGTCATGACCGGTTATAGCCCCCAATACATCTCCCCACACAGGGCAGACTTAACGCATGGGCCTGATGGGCACTTGCCCGGGGCCCCACGAGCATCAGGGCCCCATGCTGATCTGTGTATGTTAAGTGACTTGCAATAAATAAATACTACTTTAAAATGTAGGTTCAATAAGTGCTTTTTTCACAACATTTTCGGTCACTAAGTGCTTCTCACAGCGATCTGTAAGTGCTTTATCGCAACAATGTAGCACCCTAAGTCCATCGCTAAGTGCTTTTCGGTAAGTGCTTTTCGCCGGCACGACAGGGGGGGGGGGGCTGGTAGGGAAAGGGGGGTGGGGGAGAGTAACGGTAGGGGCCCCAGTACACTGCTTTGCCCGGGGGCCCATAATGCTGTAAAAAAGGCCCTGTCCCCAAGTCCAGTCCCATCTCCGGTTCTACTGAGTTGTTCCACTTGTGTGGCAGATTTAATGGCCGGTGCTGTGGGCAGAGATTAATTTTATAGATTTTTTTTCCCATGAAGTAAATTCTAACCAAATGGCCCAAAGAGAACTTGGACTAGTACCAAAGCATAAGCAGTGGAGAAATGTAGTTTAGTTTAGTTTAGTTAGAGAAACAGCGTAGAAACAGCCCCTTTAACCCATCGGGTCCACACCAACCAACGATCACCCTACACTAGTTCTACGTTATCCCAGCTTTGCATTCTACACTCATGGGGCAATTTACAGAAGTCAATTAACCTACAAACCTGCATGTCTTTGGAATGTGGGAGGAAACTGGAGAGTCCGGAGAAAATCCATGCAGTCGCACGGAGAACGTACAAACTCCATACAGACAGCACCCATAGTTAGGCTCGAACCCAAATCTCTGGTGTTGTAAGGCAACAACTCTACTGCTACACTCCTGTGCCATCCAAAAATTCTAAAAACAAGGATGGGTCTGGAATATATGAAAGCCATTTGGGTGCTGGTAGAAACAGCTCTAGACACGGTTTGGGAAGTGCTGCTCATCATTAAGTGATCTGAACTGTGTAGCGTTCGTATGTTAAAGCTTTCTATGGCAGAGCATCAGCATTGTTCTAGCATAGCGAAGAAACAATAAGCACCAGACATGAAGACTGGGACAAAGAGCTGTATGAATATAACAAGCTAAAGCAGAGAAAGGGAAATGCATACCAGGAAAGGAGGTGGGTATATGGAATACCTGCCAGAAGAGGTAGTTGAGCCATCTACTATAACAGTATTTAAAAGACACCTGGACTAATAAATGGATGGAAAGAATTTAGAGGGAGACGGGACAAATACAGACTAATAGGGCTAGCTTAGATGGGCATCTTGGTTGGCATGGACAAGTTGGGCTGTGCTGTGTCTGTGCTGTATGACACTAGGTAAACAGACGGACAACATATTATACAAGGCAGAGAGTAAAGAAGGAAAATGGAATAGCAAAGTTTTGGAGTGAGTGTTCAAGGATCAAAATAAACTTCTGTGAATGACCAAGACGAACATATCTCAGTGCCTAGGACACAAAATCTGACTACAGAAAAGGCACGGAGGAGTCCACAGTGAAATTAAAATTCACGTGTTGCCTGCTAAGCATGTAATGACAGATTGCACAAAAAAGAGAAAGACTAACAAAGCCAACGTGAGTATTACTTCAGCTCCAGAAAACCATTGCAGGAGCATGCAGGAGCAAGCACGTAAAATGTACCACAGCAAGATGACAGTCTAGAGGTGATCTGAATTCATATTTGATTGAAAAGGTTCTTCTGTGAACATAAGTCTTGCCATGGTGTAGTTAAGTAATCTTTGTGAGTCAGGGAGTAGGCTTAAAGGAAAGGATTTATAGCCAAGAACTAGGAGCGTTAGAGCAGCACCAGGTTTTTCAATCCCTTGAGCCTGTTTACAATTCAGTGAATATCCATATCTTAATGATCACTCCATTGGCTCCATTACCTAGTAATTAGATGGTTCCTGCAAAGAGTCAATGAATAGGCTGGAGCTTAAAGTCTATACATAGTTCCTTCAAGGATCCATTGCAACAAAATTCAGTAGCCACGAGGCACAATGCCTCACATGCTACTCAATAGGTCTTCCTCCCAATGGATTTCCTCCCTGGACATGCAGTGGATGTAGGTCTGGATCTGGTAGGAGTGGTGAGGGCTGGGACATCAGCCAGAGGAAATCAGCACCTTGAGATGCAGGTGGAGTCCCAGGGAAGCTGGAAGAGATATCTAACAGCTGCTTAAAGCTGGGCATTAGTCAGGCAATTAATTAGTGAGGTGGGAGGTGGAAGCACAGTTATACGGCCAAATCAGTAGGCAGTTTGCATTGAGGACTCGGTGGAGGGGTAGTCACTATGATAGTCAGGCAAAGATATTGTAAGAAGATTTGGGAGTGGATTCTGCTCAGAAGAACATCATAGGGATTGAGAAAGATGATCTGTTGGGATGATTGGATAGGGTGATGGATCAGTATTGGATGATTGACTAGGGTGTAGGGGCAACAGATTGGCGAGTGTGGTCTGTCAAGATTCAGGCAGTATTCTGGGGAAAGTTAAGTCAACTTTGATTAAGATAATTGATTGGAGTGGGGCAGGGGAGAACTATGTCATTAATCAGGAGGAGGGTGTATGGGAACCAAGTAAAATTAACCGCAACAGTAGAGAGATATAAATCTCATCTGTGGTGTCTGTGCTCAGATTCTCTGTGAGCTGGGGTTGCTCAGTCAAGTCAATTTTAAGCAACAATGAAGTAGGCCTCACAAGAGCAGGGGAGGCCTGAGTCTGAATGAATAGCCCGAGTCAATCGAAGGACATGCATATATGCTCTTGGAGGTGATCTACGCATGAATTGCATGACTTTGGATATCAATGAGCACCTTAGCACTAGCACATCTAATGTTTGGAAAACAAAGGTTTACAGTATATGGCAGCTTTGTAGAACCCAGTAAGTTTGTCTTGTGCTTTTGAAGCCGGTTACTCATTGAAATTGAATTGTGCTGTGCATTCAAATGTGATAAACAGTTGTAATTTATCTTTCATCTCGATATCTCACTGGAAAGCTCAAACCCAACCATTTTCAGCGTAGAAAATGATTAACTGATTAATGCATCTACTATTCTGTGTGAAAGAATTCAACACTTCCAATTCCTTTTGCATGAAAAATGTTTCCTAATTTTCCTTCTGAGTGATTGGCTCTGATTTTAAGGCAATGACTCTAAATCCTTGACTTCACATCAGCAAAGGAAAACTTCTCTGAATCTAAAAAAAAAGACACAAAATGCCGGTGTAACTCAGCGGGGTCAGGCAGCATTTCTGGAGGTCACGGATACGTGACGTTTCGGGTTGGGTCTGAAGAAGGGTCCTGACCTGAAATGTTGGCTATCATGTGTAGGAAAGAACTGCAGATGCTGATTTAAATCGAAGGTCGACACAAAATGCTGGACTTCAGTCAGAAGAAGGGTCTCGACCCAAAACGTCACCCGTTCCTTCTCTCCAGAGATGCTGCCTGTCCCGCTGAGTTACTCCAGCATTTTGTGTCTATGTTAGCTATCATGTTCTTCGGATGATGCCTGACCTGCTGAGATACTCAAGCAATTTGGGTTTTTTTGTAAACCAGTATCTGCAATTCCTTGTGTTTATCTTCTCTAGATCTGCCCACTCACTTCTTCACATTCCTAAGTTTCCCTATAAAATCATTCTTACCCTTCTATTCCATGGAATGTAAAGTCAAAGTTATGCCCTACAGAGAGCTCCAGGAATGGGAAAGGATATGCATCCCTGTCAGTTGAGGAGAAATAAAGAGATAAAAATTGGCAATAAAATGAGTCAAGTACATATGTGAACTGAGAACCCTTGCCCCTTGTCTCCGTCAATGGTGTTGATGTTCAGTTTACCAGGGAGTATAAATACCTTGGAGTGTACCTGGACAGTAAACTGGACTGGTCCAGGAACGCTGAGGCCCTGTACAAGAAGGAACAGAGCTGGCTGTGCTTTTTGAGAAGGCTCCGCTCCTTCAACCTCTGCAGTATAATGCTGCAGATGTTCCACCAATCGATGGTAGCCAGTGCCATCTTCTTTGCTGCCATGTGCTGGGGCAGCAGGGCAAAGGCGACGGACGTCAATAGGATTAACAAACTCATCAGAAAGGCTGGCTCCATCCTGGGGGAGGAGTTGGATTCATGGGAGGTGGTCTTGGAGGGAGCATCCTGCAGAGCAAACTGCAGAGCATCCCGGACAACACAGCTCACCCCCTCCACGACACACTGAAGGGTCTCGACCCAAAACGTCACCCATTACTTCTCTCCAGAGATGCTGCCTGTTCCACTGAGTTACTCCAGCATTTTGTATCTATCTTCGGTTTAAACCAGCAGCTGCAGTTCCTTGCTACACAAAAGGATAGAAAATTGGCTTCATGAAAGGAAGCAGAGTGATGGTGAAAGATTGTTTTTCAGACTGGAAGCCCGTGACTAGTGTGTGCCTCAGGGATCAGTGTTGGGCTCATTGCTGTATTTTTTTGTTTTTTGGATGAGAATGTACAAGGTACGATAAGTAAAATTGCAGATGACACTAAAATGGATGGTTTTGTACATAGTGAAAATGGTTATCAAAAATTACAGCAGGATCTTGATTTGTTGAGCAAGTGGGCTGAGGAATGGTTAATGGAGTTTAATGCAGATTAATGCAAGGGGTTGCATTTTGGGAAGTTAAACCAGGGTGGAATCTTAACAGTGAATGGCAGGTCTCTGTGGAATGTGTAGAGTAGAGGGATCTAGGGGTGCAGATACATAGTTCATTGAAAGTGGCATCACAGGTCGATAGGGTAGACAGGAAGGCTTTTGACATATTGGCCTTCATCTGTCAGGGTAATGAGTATAGAAGTTGGGATGTTATGTCGCCGTTGTACAAGATGTTGGTGTATTGTGGAGTGTTGGTTGGTATATATTTTGAGTATTGTGTTAGTTTTCATCACCCTGCCATAGGAAAGATGGTGTTCAGCTGGAAAGAGTGCAGATAAGATTTACAAGGATGTTGCCAGGACGTGAAGGCCTGAGCTAGAGGTGCAGTTTGGGCAGGATAGGACTTCTTTCCTTGGAGTGCAGGAGGATAAGGGGTGATCTTTTAGAAGTATATAATATTATGAGGGGAATTGATAGGATGAATGCATAATCTTTTACCCAGAGTAAGGGAATCAAGAACTTGATGGCATCGGTTTAAGGTGAGAGGGCAAAGTTTAATAGGAACCTGAAGAGCAACCTTTTCACACAGTGGGTGGTGGGTATATGGAACAAGCTGCCAGAGGAGGTAGTTGAGGCAAGTACTGTAACAACATTTAAAAGACATTTGGACAGGTGCATGGATAGGAAAGGTTTAGATGGATATTGGCCAAATGCAGGCAGGAGGGACTAGTGTAGATGGGGCATCTTGATTGGCATGGACAAGTTGGGCCAAGGGGCCTGTTTCCATGTTGTATGACTCTATGACGTGACTCTGAGACAGAAGAAAAGCTATCTCTTGAATGTAGTGGTGGAGAAGTGCTCTGAATGAGCAAGTGGATATGAACCCTGCTTCTCTGAATTAGAATGTTTTGATTGGAAAGATCTTTCTACAAAGTGAACAAGTGCAAGAAAAGCAATATAAAATTCACCACAGAGAACACTCTCAAGGTGGTATTACTGTGCTTGTCGAACACTTATAAATTCAATTTTCAGAGTAATTACCTAGTTGTTTAAGATTTCAGAGTCAATTTGATCATAGATTATAGGGAGTAGAATTTGTTAAATCAATTGAAGAAGTGTTGCAGTGATTTAATGTTTAATTTTTCGGTGAGTAAACTTAATATCCAGCCTTTATAGTCTCTCTCCTCTGTTGTCCCAGCATCCATATCAACCTCAGTACAGCGAGAGATCTTACAGCCTTCTGCATCATCTTAATCCTTCTACATCATGTTTACTTATCTTTGGCTCTTACTTTCCTATCACACCAATGTGATGATTTAATGCCAAGAAGATTTTAAGAATCAAAGCATTTTGATTACTTGACTACTGGAGAGACAGTTGACGGCACGGAAAGACGGCACCCGGGACAGGATGGGTTGGCACCCCAGTCTGTATCTTCCATGAGAAAGAAACCCAATAAGCTACGGAAAGGCCTTATGCCATCAGGCAAGAATGAAATGGAAATGCTCGGAGAAGGAGAAAGAGGTGCAGCACACAGGCCTTGAACCTGGTGAGACGCAGAAGGAGCCCGGCCAGGACTCACCCCACACAGCCCAGTCCCTCCACGCACCAGGGTCTCCCAACCCCTGCAGAGTAGTTATTAAGAGGGCTGATCCGTGGGCGGTTGCTGCTGGGACGCAAGTCGGGGCCTGATCAACCCCGGCTGGGTCGCCTGGGCGAGGGTGTCTGATGTTATGAGACCCGAAACACCCCATGACCCCGGGTCACATCACTGAGGATGCGTCCCAGCGCATCCAGAGGATGTATCTTTCACATTGGGTGGTATGATAGGATTACCTCCTAAGAGAGCTCTAGATCTACAAGGAAGTTTGCACAAAATCAAGTTAAGATGTGCTGGTCTCAGAAATGGATTCTGCAAAAGTTTATTTGCTGCAAACATTTCCAGCGCTTTGTGAAGATGCATGTAAACCACAAAGATACTCACCCCCATGAATTCTTAATACAGCAAAAATGATTATTGTTAATGCATGCTACCGCTCCTGACTTTGTGGCTGAGTGGTGCAGACACTCAATCTCTGAGCAACCTACGCTTAACTGTATGCATTTCAACCTTTGATTTGGGTTTTCTGCTTCTCAGTTTTACTGGCATCTGCTGTTGCATTCAAATATCTGTGGACTTTCACATGGTTATTTAACATTCAAAGTCATGAGAGCTCTCATTTATAGAGTGAACAGGGCCTGTCTTTGATGAGATTCACTGCTCAATCACTGGACTTACACAAGAGACATTCATTTCCCTCTGCCTTTTTCTGTTGCCATGGTGCACTCTTGTGGGCTCGAGCTTCAGCATTATATATTTTCCAGGGCAGAATCTAGCTCAATGTTGCTTAGGTTCCATACAGGAATTCCCTTGCCAATCTCTGAATGGCGGAGGGATGTCCAATGCATCTGAACAGACATCACCCTCATAATGCTGCATTAATACCCTGTCTGAGGGACTCCTGCTCAGAAGTAGCTTGAATGTTACCAAATTGATCATCATCTCCCACTGCTTATACTTCCAGCAGTACCTGAATGAATGAGGCATTATGAGTAGTGATTATGTCCGATCACCAAATCAGGAATGTATGGCACAGGATGTGGCTATCAGCCCAGCATATGCTCATATTCACACAACACATTTTAAGTGAATTGCACACCTCAGCTCCTGCTCTAAAACCCTGTGTGTTCTGGGTTTTTCAAATAGTCATTCTTATTTTTTTCTCACGAATCTCTGAGAGCTTCTGTGTCCATCACCACCTCAGGGATTGAGACCAGATTCCCATCACTTGACTCCCTTCTAATCCTTATACCAATTCATTTAAATCTACGCCCTGAGTTACTGACCTTGCAAAGGGAAATAGGTCTTTATTGTGGATCCTGCCTGGGTCTCTTATAATTTGTAAACCTCAATTAAATCTCCACTCAGTCTACTTTATTCTAAGGAAAATAATCCCAGATTAAAGTGTTTTTCTCAATAATATAACTCACTAGCCCTGATATCATCCTCATAAATGGCGTCTGCATCTTCTTGATTCAACAACCTTCCTCTAGGGACCCGTCTTGACTCATCAGTATTCTACCAAAGAAGTAAAATGGCGTATTGTGGCGGCTCCCAAAGATTAGGCCACCGATCGAACCCCTCGGCACTGTGATGGACAGGTCCTGGGACGGCCCAGGTTTCCATACAGGGGTTTTTGGCGTGAGGCATCAGTCTTCAGTCTCCCACTGAAGTGAACGGGTAGTGTTTTTGAGTTAATTAAACAACCCTTGCAGAATTCACCTGGCTCCTCGCCTTATTCTGGGTTCGTACATTTACCCACTACAGTATAATTTTTCAAGCTAAAAAGTGGGAGCAGCACTATTGCAAATAGGTAAAATGATGGTGAAGGTGATCGGCAGGAGCTAAATAAAAACTAAGTTGGGAGCAAAGTAAAGACTCCGACATTTCTCTGAACTTTCAGCTGAGCAAATCTAGACGTGTGTTGTATGTGGGCATGTTGATCAATTAATAGACATGAAAATGTTGCTGCATGAAGTGGGATGCATTGTATGCCTCAATGTTTGCACCAGCAGAGAATGTGTTTCTGTCATTCTATGTGAATAATGCTAAATTAGGTGGGTACTAGGGTGGGTGGAGATCCCACATAACAAGTGGGAAGAGTAGGAACATTCTGCATCATCTCTATGTGTCATTGTATAATATCATCTGTGCAAGCTAGTTTTCCATCATAATCGAGTGTGAATTCAGACTTTGCTAATTACTGTTAGAATCACTCGATCTATCGATTGGTGAACCATCCTCTTCACAATCTATTTCGCTACTTATCTTTTTGTCATCAGTAAATTTAGCAACCATATCTTCAGTCCAAGTCGTTTATATAAACTGTATAAAGTTGAGGTCCCAGCACCAATCCTTGTGGCACAGCATTAGAACATCTTGCTAACTTGACAATTTTCCATCCATGCCATTATGTTACTTCCTACAAAGAGAACATTTATTTTCTACTGTAACCTTATTAAATGCCTTATCGAAAATGAGACATGGCATCCCACCTTTCCTCTTTATCCATAGCACATGCTACTTCACCAAAAAATTCAATTGAACTGTTCAAAAATGATTTCCCTTTCACAAAATCACATTGACTTTGTCTGATTATCTTGATTTTTTTCCAAGTTCTCTGCTCTAATATCTTTAGCAATAGTTTCTAACATTTTTTTTCTTGACGTAAATGGCTATTGCCCTTGCTATTCGTGTCAGGTCATTGAATTTTACATGCATGCTCTCTATGCTTTTCCCTTGGCATTCAAAATTCTACTACCTCCTGCAAAGCACAACATCCAATCATAACAGATTGACACCCACCTTGGATATTGTCTGGCTCTGTATCCCATTCTAGCACGTATTGGGATACACATAGGATGATGCATATCCTATTACCAGAATAGGATAAAGAGCCCGAGTAATATCAAGCATGATCCTTCCCTGTGCCTGGACATAAGACCAAGTAGGAGGCATTACATCAAATACCTTGGTACTAACCTTGATTCTGTGAGGTTTATATGCGTTGCTTGCCCTGCCATTTGTCTTAAAGCTCTCTGTCCACATTACTTACTTACACTCTGAAATATTGCTGAGATTACGACATAGCATTTCTATTCAAGCATGTGTGAAATCTGCTGGCCCCAAAGGGTTAATGACCCAGATTAGCATGTCACCGCACAGGGCAGACAAGAAGCCAGTGAATCTGCAGTTGAAAGGCCCGGGTCTGATTTATTACCGAGTAAATGGAATGAGTGCCATGCAACAAAGCTCATAAGTCCTTGGGGAATGGCAGCCCTGAGAAGAAAGTCTGATTGCTGGATCTGTTATTGCTTTTGTCGCCATAAATAATACAGAAGAATAAAAATAATAATCAGCCCTGTGGTAAACTCATAGGATTTTATAAATCTTTAACCTTTAGTAGAGTTTGAAAGTCACTCTTGAGTTTCTCCAAGGACAGCCAGCGGCACTTGATGAATTGTGCCTGGACTAGGAAGATATGGTGTTTTCTCGTTTATCACTTACTTTTGCCTGAGACGCTGGGAATTTGAGAGGTTGAACTGCAAATCTAAATGCCTGACACAATTCCCAACTGTGCTTCTGGCTCTAATTTTGTTTCAGTAGCACACAGACTAAAGCCAGTACTTTCCTGGCCTGTCAGTTTTCGCTGCTCAAAATAATCTAGCTCACAAAACTAATTTAACGGGGTAAGTTTTATCTTTGACCACAGGTGATAAATGTGTGCAAGGTGTTTGTGGATGTTGGCCCCCTGCATTCGGTTACCCTGATGAAAGAATGGATTGACTGGGCTTATATTCACTGGATAGGAAAAAAACTGCAGATATTGGTTAAAATCGAAGGTCGACACAGAATGCTGGAGTAAATCAGTGGGTCAGGCAGCATATCGGGAGCGAAGGAATGGATGACGTTTCGGGTCAAGACCCTTCTTCAGACTGATGTCAGGGGAGGGGGCAGTACAAAGATAGAATGTATTCAGAGACAGGAAGACTAGTGGGAGAACTGGGAAGGAGGAGGGGATAGAGAGGGAAAGCAGGAACTATCTGAAATTAGAGAAGTCAATGTTCATACCGCTGGGGTGTAAACTACCCAAACGAAATATGAGGTGCTGTTCCTCCAATTTGCCCTGGGCCTCACTCTGACAATGGAAGAGGCCCAGGACAGAAAGGTCAGATTGGGAATTGGAGGGGGAGTTGGTACTGAGCCACCGGGAGATCAGGTTGGTTAAGACGGACTGAGCAGAGGTGTTCAGTGAAACGATCACTGAGCCTGCGCATGGCCTTGCCGATGTAGAGAAATTGACAGCTGGAACAGCAGATACAGTTGATGAGGTTGAAGGTGCAGGTGAACTTCTGCCTCACCTGGAAAGACTGTTTGGGTCCTTGGATGGATTCGAGGGATGGAATCGAGGGGGCTTTCCCTCTCTTTCATCTCCCCCTTCCCAGTTCTCCCACTAGTATTCCTGTCACCAACTATATTCTATCTTTGTCTCGCCCCTTCCCCTGACATCAGTCTGAAGAAGGGCCTCAACCCGAAACGTCACCCATTACTCCTCTCCCGAAATGTTGCCTGACCCACTGAGTTACTCCAGCATTTTGGGTCTACCTTATATTCACTGGAATTTAGAAGGATGAGAGGGGATCGTATAGAAACATATAAAATTATTAAGGGATTGGGCAGGCGAGATGCAGGAAAAATGTTCCCAATGTTGGAGAGTCCAGAACCAGAGGTCACAGTTTCACGGTGACACAGCATGGTGGCACAGCATTAGAGTTGCTGCCTTACAGCGCTTTCAGCGCCGGAAACCCAGGTTCGATCCCGACTAAGGGTGCTGTCTGTACGGAGTTTGTACGTTCTCCCCATGACGTTCTCTCCGAGATCTTCGGTTTCCTCCCACACTCCAAAGACATACAGGTTTGTCGGTTAATTGGCTTGGTGTATGCGTTAATTGACCCTCGTAGTAGGATAGTGTTAATGTGTAGGAATCGCTGGTTAGTGCAGACTCGGTGGGCCGAAGGGCATGTTTCCGCTCTGTATCTCTAAACTAAACTAAACTAATAAGGCGTAGGCCATTTAGGGCTGAGATGAGGAAAAACATTTTCACCCAGAGAGCTGTGAATCTGTGGAATTCTCTGCCACAGAAGGCAGTGGAGGCCAATTCACTGGATGTATTCAAGAGAGAGTTGGATATAGCTCTTAGGGCTTAGGGAATCAAGGGATATGGGGAGAAAACAGGGACAGGGTACTGATTCTGAATGATCAGCCATGATCATATTGAATGGCGATGCCGGCTCGAAGGGCCAAATGGCCTACTCCTGCACCTATTTTCTATGTGTCTATGTTTCAATGTTTTCTATGTTTCTATGTTTCTATGTTTTACATTGATGGCAATGGAATCAAATATTGGGAGGTGAGTCCAAATGGCTTATATCCTCAGTGTTTTTAATACTCGTGTGCTAAGACAAATTTCTCCCCTAATACATACTCCATAAAATAAAAACAAACAATAAATTAAAATTCATTACATAACTTACATTATCAATCAGATTTCTATCTTAAATCAACCACAGGAAGGCACCAACAAAAACATTTAAGCAGTTTCAATTGCTGAATAGTTACACAGAGGTATATTAATGTGGGACTGGGAATGGACATGGAATGGATAGAGGTCATTGGAGAGCCATTCATGAAGAGAGCAGGGCCACTGTGATCTGTGGCCAGTCTCACTCTCACAGAGTAAGCAGCCACCCACTGGAGCAGGAACAGAATGGGTGCAGGGGAATCGAGAGAAGCAAAGGGAAGGGGATCATTGAGGGAGCATGGAGCCAAGGTGAATGGGGATCAAGAAGGGATGGTACGGTAGCGCAGCGGTAGAGTTGCTGCTTTACAGCGAATGCAGCGCCGGAGACTCAGGTTCGATCCTGACTACGGGTGCTGCACTGTAAGGAGTTTGTACGTTCTCCCCGTGACCTGCGTGGGTTTTCTCCGAGATCTTCGGTTTCCTCCCACACTCCAAAGACGTACAGGTATGTAGGTTAATTGGCTGGGTAAATGTAAAAATTGTCCCTAGTGGGTGTAGGATAGTGTTAATGTACGGGGATCGCTGGGCGGCACGGACTTGGTGGGCCGAAAAGGCCTGTTTCCGGCTGTATATATATGATATGATATGATATGATATGATATGATATGATATGATATGATATGATATGATGAGTTAAGGGTATAGGGTCAAAGAAAAGATTGAAGGGATCAAGGTGCATGGGAGACTCAGAGAGAGAGAGAGGGGGAGATAGGGAGAGAGAGGGAGAGAGAGGGGGAGAGGGTGTGAGAGGGGAGAGAGGGGGAGGGGGAGATGGATAGGGAGAGGGAGGGGGAGGGGGAGAGGGAGGGAGAATGTTTTTCAAAGGCCTGCAGTTTCTATACATAAGAGTGAGTGTGATGCATTTCTGCTGACTGAAAATTCAAAACAATTGTATTTCATTTAAAATTGCAATGTCTCACAAGTTGATTTCCTTCCTTCCTGAAGACAAAATTACTATAAATATGAAGTGTCAAGTTGCCATTACTGCTACAAACACTTTATCCTGCTACTGCTTTTGACTTATTGTAAGTCTATGTGCCAAGCCAACATGGATGAATTTACTGCCCTAAAAAATGACACAAAGTGCTAGCTAGAGTAACTCATCGGATCAGCCAGCATCCCTGGAGAACATGGACAGATGGCGTTTCCGGTTGGCACCCTTCTTTAGTCTGAAAAAGGGCCCAGACCCAAAACGCCACCTATTCATGTTCTCCAGGCGTGCTGCCGCACCTGTTGAGTTACTCCACACTTTGTGTCTTTTTTTGTAAACCAGCATCTGTAGTTCCTTGTTTCTACATTCTGAATTTATTCCCCTCTCTGGTGTCCCCAATTAGTCCCCTCTTTATCCCATCCTCCACCAGCTTATCAGACCCAACCGTGCAAGCATGCAAGCACGAAGCATGAAATCACCCCCTGAATTAGAAATTAAAGGTTGAAACCCTACTCCAGAAACTTGAGAGCACAATCCTAGAATGGATCAGTAGGCGTGCTGCTCTTCTCAGTGTAGTACTGCACTCACTGCTCTCTGTGATGAATTACAAGACCAATAACTGGGTGACCGTTTTATCCTCTAATCACAAGCACTAAAAAAGTTGAATTAATTAATTCCCTTTTGTTGTTAGAGGTGTTATATTTATCACTGCTTGTTTCAAAAGTACTTCACCAGCAATGTGTTTATGAAATGCAACTTATTCGCAACTGAAACTATTAGACAAGGTTTGTGCTTCTCTGGACATTTAAAGCTGTTTCCTCTACTTCATTTCCTGAGTAATGTTTATTCAACACCATTCGTTAATAATGTTATAATCTTATGACTGAATGACTGGAACTAAACAGAATTCTCTTGCTCCAATAAAATTCATTAAGCTAAGATGCACATTATAATAATTAATTCATCTGAAGCTTTGTGTCAAAAAAGTAGGGCATGACCCAAACCAATGCCGAGACTGATATTGATTGCAGTCTCATTGAAATGAATGTCATTGCTGCAACTGACAAGGAAAAAAAAGAGTATTCCATTCCATCAAGATCGGTGCAGACTACTGAGCCTATCAGCTGCTCTTTTATACAAACTGTTGCTATGCCTGTCCCAGACAATCATTGTGAAGATGGCAAAGCAGGTGTCAGTTCCAGACAACAAGAACTGGGTTTTACTTGTTGGAGATGCCTGCCACTTACCTGGCATGGTTGCCACATCACACATATCACCCGAGCTGAATGCCGTCCAAGTCCTGCTCTGATCTCATTCTTGGAGGATTTATGAATGGAGAAAATTGTCAATGAACAGTTAGTTGCATGTGGCAGCTGGCCAACGTCATGTGTTCAGTAGAATGCTTCCGAAACTCACCCAAGGCCATGAGGCTTTATGGAATTCGGAAATAAAGTCAAGCATATTCAGGGTCACCCCTAGTTTATTGAAACTCATCAGTGATAGCCCCCTATATATTTAATGACAATGCATGAATTAACTGGTAACTTGAAAATTGATTTAATTCTGTCTATGACGAAGTCAGCACTTTCAAGCTGAGCATTAGTCTACTGTCATTGATGAGAGGAAGTTTACAAAGATGACTTAACTCCTGACTCTATGCCAAGGTCATGGTTTATAGCTCTGTTCACTTTTCTTCTCATAATAAAACTTTGGAACAATTGTTTTGTGAATGAATAGTTGCCTTGGCAATGGGCTCAACAAGTTGTCTGGATTTAGCATGCACAGCACCCTATCTTTACAAGTTGGCTGATCTTCTGAAGCCAGCAGGCTTCCGGCAACCCAGAGCAGGGTTCAAGTGGTGAATAAACCTCAGATGTTATCCTGTATCCTGTAGCCGCTAGAAACTTAGAACACCTGCTTTTAAAGGCATTTGATCAATTTTGTTAGTAACTGATTTTTAAAAATGCCTTCATACAATGAAAAAATTAAAAAGTAAGCTTTGTTAAAAAAAAATCCAAAATAAATGTAATTAAAACACATCAAAACACCAATTAACACAATTAAAATAAAATAACTAAAGCACTTACCAGCACTTACATTTTTGCACACGGTTCACAATTCTATTGAAATGTAATGGGTCAGCATTTGTACTCCAGTCCCTGCCTGCATGGAGCTGAGGATGTGAAAGGCACCCATCCACTATCCTCAACAAATCACTGAAGTCAATAGTCCTGTAAAGAAACGGCTAGTCAGGGGCGACAACTGACCTGCAGCTTATCTTGGATTTCCATGCTGACCGTTCGCGTATGGATGTCCAAGCTACTGTATCTTGAAGTGCAAAGACTGAGAGCCAGTTGCTCCCTTGGAATCCTTCAACCATTAGACAACACAGTTTGACCCATTATGCCAGCTACACATTGCAGTAAAGGTGCTGTGTATAAGATGGACTCCTCCCTCCTCCAATGAAATTATCTCATTCCTCTCTGACACCACTCCAGAATTTTGCAGAGTTATTACTGTGATTGGGTTTGAGTATGAAGTGGAGGCACCCTGTCAAATACCAAAACTCCACACTAGCATGTAGCAGTCCTCTGCAGTAGATTTGCTGAGAGTCCCTTCCGAGAAGCCCTGGCCCATGCCGGTTCAAAGTGGCGAAGGGGCACAGGGAAGTGCAGTGGAAATAATGGAAGGAACACTCCTCTTCCCAATCTAAGTCTTTCCGCTCTCTTAAATACCCACTAACTTACCATTGGCAAATACAGTGGCCATATCATCACAGAACCAGAGTGGAAGCTGGTCATCCATGATCCCAAGGGTCCAACTAAAATGATTGCATGTTAATTAGTTAACTGTACAAAAGTCTTTCATTAACTTATCAGGATGTATAACTATATCATTTGTCTCCCTTTTTGTCTCACAGCTTCTGACCATGGAGGAGTTAAGTGGAAGGCTGGAGAGAGCAGTGGATGATAACGAAAAAATCAGGAAGAGAAACAGCATCGAGTAATGAACGAGTTAAGTAGAAAACTGGAGAGGGCAAAGTGTGAGAATAAGGAATCAGCAGAGAAGGCAGTGAAAGCACAGGAAATGCTAATGGAAAAGTGTGCCAAGTCCAGGAAATGCATTCAAAGGCTACAAGGGCAAGTGGAGGACTTCCAAGCTCAAACTCTTCAAAAGGTTAAAGAACAGAGACTGTGCATCACAAAAAAATAAGCAACAGAAACCGAGAAGGCGAGGGAGCAAAAATAGGAAATAATAATTGCATTGAAACCTCCTCAGATAGAGGCAGGAGCATAGCCAGCGTTATGGGAGGGCAGCCGAGCTTGCCCAATAGTCACGACGTGTATTAAGGACATGTGTGTGAGTGTGTTTATAGGTGTATAATAGGCATTTGTTTGAAGGAAAGAAGCATAAATCTCAGTGCATCCCGGTTGCAGCAAAGAAACAGCAGGAAGAAAGGAATAATGTTCACCCCACACATCTGTGTACAATAAAAATGGAAACATGATAAAGAAAAAGACGGAATTACTTCCATGCTGCATGTATGTGTGGATGGTAATAGTGAATATGATTAAAATGGCAAAGTAAAACAGTTGGGTGATCAGCTAGTGAAGGCGCATGTGAATATTAACAGCAACATGTTGGGGCGGGGTGTGCGGGTGGTTCCTGTGATTTATTCATTGTGTGGATAGTAGGAAATAAACCAGGAGAATATGTAGTCATGCATAATATGAGCAGATTTTTGTTTTTAAATAGGTGAGACACTCACCAAGAACAAGTAGAAGGGAGATGTAATTAAGCATATGGAAAATGGAGAATAGAGATGAGATAGATAAGGCAGAGAAATTTCCACTCTTATTAAGAACCATGGGCATGATTGTTTGGGATTTTTGCCTGGGAAAGCAAACATAGAGAGGTACTTGGGAAGAAAGTTTTTGACCTGTGGTTAAGTAACTGCAATCAGTAACGAGTATCCAGTGGTGCACAAGAGTTGATGGCGACTTAATTTTAGTGCAGGTAGCACAAGGTAATGGCATGGAACTTATAAATTGATGCAGCACTGACACTTAGATGGAAGTGATGAGGAAGAGATAAATCAGACACTATAGCATTTAAGAATTAGAATATTATGTAAAAACTGTAGTGGAAATAAAAAAAGTCTAAGAAAGTTCAGGCAGCAAAACTGAATATTTGCTTTTAAGTAGACCTGCTGAGAACCAGATTTAATCCTGACTTTGGATGCCGTCTGTGTGGAGTTTGCATGTTCTCCATGTGACCACATGCGTTTCCTCTGGGTGCTACAGTTTCCTCCCACTTACCAAAGATGTGTGGGTTTGTAAGTTCATTGGCCACTGTAAATTTCCCCTAGTGTGTAGGGAATTTGGGTATGTGAATATGGGTAAACACAGAACCAGTGCTAATATGTGTTCAATGGGCAATATGGACTTGGTTGGCAAAAGGGCCTGTTTCCATGCCCTTTCAATCAATTCAATCAATCATTATTTGCATGCAACATGCATCAAGTTTAAATGCATTAGGCCTTATCATATTCTCAATCAGGAGATCACCTCTACAGCCTGAGTGAATTCTCACTAAGGAAAGGTTTCATACTTATTTGGAAGAAGCAGTAAACAATTTGTTTAGATCAGTTACAGAACAGATCCAGTAATTGATGACCATTTGTGGGATGTGAGTGTTACAGGCACGTTGAGCAATTATGGTGTAACCCAATTGTCCATTAACAGTGCAGCCTGATAGCGTCAACTACAACATCGAAGACCTTAACGACAAAGACTTCATGTCAACGACGTACAATACGATACAATAGAACTTTATTTATCCCAGGAGGGAAATTGATTTGCCAACAGTCTTAAAACACAAAATACATAAAACAAGAAATTAAAGTGACAAGTGGAAAGGATTGGGGATGTGCAAAGATTGTGGGGGGGGAGTCAGTCTACCCCACGACAGAAGGGGGAGGCATTGTACAATACAAGGGAAGAAGGATCTCCTGTGGTCTTCTGTACTGCATCTTGGTGGAACCAGTCTGTTGCTGAAGGTGCTCCTCAGGTTGATCAGTATGTCATGGGTGGGGGGGAGGGGAGCTGTATTATCCAAGATGCTCCACAGTTTGAGGAGCATCCTCCCCTCCAAGATCACCTCCTATGAATCCAACTCTGCCCCCAGGACGGAGCCAGCCTGCTTGATGAGTTTGTTAATCCTGTTGGTGTCCATGGCCTTCGCCCTGCTGCCCCAGCACATGTCAGTGTTGTTGGTCGACAGTTCTATATAAGTCAGCAGGTTGTCCTCCATGAACAAAATGAGAAGTGTTTATACAACAATCCCATTATTGTTATTGGATTTTTAATTTCTAGAATTAAAAAAAATCTATTTTTAAAATTCATGTCTCTGTATCGCTAAAGCAGATCTCGCAACTCAATCACTCTGCTGCTGTGTTTGAGGGAGATTGCTCGGGAGAAGGAAACATCCTTTAAATAATCATATTTAAAGCCTGTGTTGTATGTATAGTCTGTATAATCTGCATAATCTAGCAATGACACCTGTGCTTTGGTTGGAAACTGTGTCTTGAAGATCAGGTCTTTCACTGCAATTGAGGGAAGAGTGAAGAAACATCTGGTTTAAATGTTATTGACATCAAGAAGAACCTCAATACAATGGAAAATATTGACAAAGAGTTTGAAGCAAGGTCCCGACCCGAAACGTCACCCTTCTAACATTCGTTTGAGATGCTGCCAGACTTTGAGGGAGTTATTCCAGGACTTTGTGTCCCTACGTATAAGCCAGCATCCATAGTTCCTTGCGTCTACAAAATATTATGGATACTGAGCATCTGCAATTTTCTTGAGGTAGATTGAGAAATTGGAGCATTTGCAAAACATGGCCAGACTAAGTTGTCAGTAGTGAGCACTGGTGGCTGACTGCTGACTTTCAAAGCAAATCTGGATTGACCTTTTTATTTCTGCAATGACTACTGAAAGTCAGCCAGCATTCTCAAAGATACACTCCACCCTGGCCATGCTCACATTTCAATCCTACCATCAGGAAGAATGTTTAGGAGCCTGAAAACGGTGATGTCCAAGTTCAGGAGCAGCTTCTTCCATGCAACCATCAAGCTATTAAACTCCAACCTTCAATACAAATCACTACAACTAATCACAACAACCTCCAAAGAAGCTGAGAACTACGTAAACTTGGTGGCATTGTTTTTGTCTTTGCATTACTATTGTTTATTTTATTATATAAAACATTACATAAGAATGGTCTCGACCCAAAACGTCACCCGTTCCTTCTCTCCAGAGATGCTGCCTGTCCCGCTGAGTTACTTCAGCGAGTAAGAATTTCATTGTTCCATTTCGGGACATATGACAATAAAACTCTTGACTTCTGAAAACTGCTGGGAGAAGTCTTTTGTGATCAGACCCTGCATAGCAATGAGGCCTTTACAAAATAAAGGGTCAAATGTGGTGACCAAATTAATTCAAATTCATAAAAAGGAAATGTTTTGACAGTGACCTTAATCAAGTTTCCAATTAAGCTGGAACTGCAAAGACCATCAAAATTTAAATGAAAAATAAAACATCTCTAAAAATGAAAAATCAAAAACCCTGGAAAATCATTAAAAGATTTCCAATTACTTTTAAACACAATGAAAAAGTATACATCAACAATTCACAAGGGTTTTAAAAATATGTTGGAAAGATTAGAATCAGTTTGAAACTAAAAACCTACCATAGCAAATTTTTACCTTCTCACTGCTGTTGCTTTCTATTTGAATCATGTGGAATAGACCAGGTGTCTGGTCTTTTCCACATTAACCAACTCAGGATTCTTCACTGAACACAAAACATCAGGCATTTCACCCCCCCCCCCCCCCCCCCCCCCCCCCCAGATACATCCCGAGACAGCAACTTCCAAATTTCAATAATCACATGCAGGACAGGCATGGGGAATGGGGGCGGAAGTATTTGAAGTGCCAGGAGACGAAGGGAGGAAATACCATGGCTGATCGAAGATAACAAAATAGTTCAAATTTTCAATCTTGCAATCTTATGTGATCATTGCAGCACTTGTGACACTGGCATGGAGATGACATTGAAAGGATTGGCATTTTCCTGCTAGCTTCCATTATTGTCTTGCGCATCTTCCTGCCATTTGTGAGGCACAACATGGCTGCTTCCACCATGTGTAAGAAAGAACTGCAGATGCTGGTTTAAACCGAAGACAGACACAAAAAGCTGGAGTAACTCAGCGGGACAGGCAGCATCTCTGGAGAGAAGGAATGGGTGACGTTTCAGGTCGAGACCCTTCTTCAGAAGTCTCAACCCGAAACATCACCCGTTCCTTCTCTGCAGAGATGCTGCCTGTCCCGCTGAGTTACTCCAGCTTTTTGTGTCCATCATGGCTTCCACCATTCTATGTATGTGTCAACCTCCACTTTTGAGCGTCAAAGATGCTTTGAGGGAGCAGTCAACTTTGTTTTAATTAGACTCCGTGGAAGTGTTGGACACATGATTCACTAAGTGCTGTAAGTAAATAACATCGACAAGTCAAACTAATCATTTGGGATTGCTCAGGAATCAAGAAGACAGACAACCATTCCCATTAATCCATTCTGTCGGGCTGTAAACATGAGATCAATATCACTTGTTTCACATGTTCTATGCATAAATTCAATTGTGATTGACAATTGTATTTATCTACGAGGTGTGTTTTCTATATTTTGTCTCGGCTCAATCTGCAGCACAGAAGTATGAAGAGAACTGGGACCTGTGAAACATAAATGAATTGCCATATGTAAGCATAGTTTTTTTTATCTCCATATATTTTGAAAAGTTTTTAAATTATTGCGAAGAAATTGACCATTCCCTTATTATAACATATATAATGTTGGTTGGTACCACTTTAAGAATTGTAGCATATGACCACCAACTCACCGTTGTTATTGATGCATTATTTTAATATAGAACATGTCAGAAGTGGTGTGCCTCTGTGGGATTAAGCACACAGTTTGAATAAGGGTCCTGACCCAAAGATGATTTTCCCTGTTACTGATCAATACCAAAGAGTCCACCTGGCAAAACCAGGAAATAGATCATAAATGCATGTGTGAGGTGTGTAATATAAATTGCTTTAATCCCTTTTTCCTCATTCTATCTACTACAGAAGCAATTAACAGTAGCCCTAAGTAAGGGAAACAGAAGCTGTAAAAAGATGTACTTACGGACACAGCTCTTTTTGATCATATTTCTCCAACAATAATGAAAAGTTGCCAAACAGTTTTTACAAAGAGTATGCCATTTTAAACTCTAGCCGTATCATTCTTGTTCCTATGGTTTCAAACACCAGTGTGTCTATAAGCAATAGACCAAAAAGAAGACCTTTCTGAGACAGAGACCTTCCTGCTTATCCATAGTTATGGTTTAGGTCTGAAACACAAGCACATTGATAAAATATTTGCTGACATTAAGTTTGTTGTACTGGGGCTTCTAGTTGAAGAGTAATATCTCACTGATGATGTTGCTGTCAGGTTCATTTGCTCATTTGTGGACTGTTCTTCTCTTCCTCAATACTGTGATAGATGGGGCTTGTAGAGAAATTACTTTATCACACAGCTGAGATGGGAGATCTTAGCGAGGAAGCATATTTGTGATATTCAGTCTCTAACACCCACAGTGCTACTTCAATCTGTTCTTTAATATATTGGCAGAGTTACTGGAACTTGAGGATATATTATTCTTTTACTGACTCAATCAAGCACTGAAATAAAATTGAATAATTTAGCAGTCTCACACCTCCCTTACAATCTACGGTGGATTTATACATTACAATAGCTTTCATTATTATTGCCAATGCTTTGGGCAAAAATTGTAAAATTTACTTAAGATCAATCTAGATACATTTTTTATACCCCTTACAACTGGAATATTTTGATTAATTTCCATTCATTCCCAAGATGTGGGCATAGCTTGCAAGACCAATATTTATGGCCCATTCCTAATTGCCTTTGAAACTCGGTGGTGAGCCATTTGCTTTAAGCACTGCAATTTGTACGGTGAAGGTACTCCCACAGTGAGTGGTCGTTTTGCTTAAACTGAATTCTAAGCCATTTAAAAGCCAAACAAATTGTATAGGATCCAAACTCACTGTGACGTCTGACCAAATCAAGGCAGCTAGCTTCCTTTGTTCAATGAGACTGGTGGATCAGGTAGTATTTATGACAATCTGATAGTTCCAAGGGCATTTTTACCAATTTTAGCAATTATTCTAGATGAGTCATCAAGTCTTAGAGTGTGGCAACAGGCCCTTCAGTGCAACTTGCCCACCCTGGCCAATATGTCCCAGCTACACTAGTTCCACCTGCCCGCATTTGGTCCATATCACTCCAAACCTGTCCTATCCCTGTACCTGTCTAACTGTTTCTTAAATGTTGGGATAGTCCCAGCCTCAACTACTTCCATACACCCACCATAATTTTTTTGTGAAAAAGTTACTCCTCAGATTCCTATTAAATCTTATCCCCTTCACCTTAAATCTATGTCCCCTGGTCCTCGATTCATCTACTCTGGGCAATAGACTCTGTGGATCCACACGATCTATTCCTCTCATGATTTAATACAACATTGTAAGTTATATTGGATTGAAGTTAATTCACTAGCCTATCATGTTAGAGTTAAGCACATATGTTCAGTAATGCAAACTACTAAATTACTATACCAGTAACATAATGAAGCAAGTCTTCCACACTATGACCAACTGTTCCAATGGAAGCCACTGCCATTCAGCCAATCCAATGGAAGTAAGTCGTGCTCTTTTGTATGAGGGACACATCTATCGCTACACTCTGCTGCTGGGGAATTGCCTCCCTGAGTCAATGCCAGGTTTGGAGATCTCATTGATTTCAATGGCGATTATAAGTCTGAAGATTTGAAGCAAAGGAAAATTAAAATTATTGTTTTACTTTATGTTAATGCGCTTAATTCTTTTAAAATGTTTAAATGTGCTTTAAGTAAATATATTTTACATTTAAAATTAATATTTTACACATCAGGAGGTGCAGATCCAGAGCAAGCAAGATCATGAGGGACCCCTGCCACCCCAGTAACGGACTGTTCCAGATGCTACGATCAGGCAAACGCCTCCGCTGTCACGCTGTGAAAACGGAGAGGATGAGACGGAGTTTCTTCCCACAGGCCATCAGGACTGTCAACTTTTATAACTCCAGAGACTAAATTTTTGCCAACACTATAGTAACTTATTAACTTTATTTATATGCTGTAACTGTAATTCTTTTTTGTGCACAATCCGCAGGCATTGCCACTTTCATTTCACTGCACATCGTGTATGTGTATGTGACAAATAAACTTGACTTGACTTGACTTGATTTAGTTCAGTTTTTAGATTAGTTTAGAGATACAGTATGGAAACAGGCCCTTCGGCCCACCGGGCCCAACAACCAGCCATCACCCCCATTCACTACTTCTATACTGCACACTAGGGACAATTTTTGTTTACGGAAGCCAATTAATCTACAAACCTGCACATCTTTGGAATGTGGGAGGAAACCAGAGCACCCAGAGAAAACCCACGTGGTCAAAGGGAGAACGTACAAACTCCAAAGTACAAACGGACAGTAAACTGGACTGGTGCAGGAACACCAGTTCCTGGTGTTGTATAAGAAGGCACTGTATAAGAAGGGGCAGAGCCGTCTGTACTTTATGAGGAGGCTCCGCTCTTTCAACGTCTGCAGTAAGATTCTGCAGATGTTCCATCAATCAGTGGTGGGCAGTGCCATCTTCTTCGCGGTCATGTGCTGGGGTAGCAGGGAAAAGGCCGCGGACGCCAACAGAATTAACAAGCTCATCAGGAAGGCTGGCTCCGTCCTGGGGGTTGCAGTTGGGTTCACTGAAGGCGGTCTTGGAGTGGAAGATGCTCCTCAAACTGTGGAGCATTTTGGACAATACAGCTCACCCCCTTCCATGACACACTAGTCAACCTGAGGATTACCTTCAGCAACAGATTGGTTCCACCAAGATGAAACACAGAATGCCACAGGAAATCCTTTTTCCCCTGTGGCTATCAAACTGTACAACTCCTCCCCCTTCTGTTGTGGGGTAGACTGACTCCCCTTCCCCCTCCTCACCCTCCCCCTCCCAATCTTTGCACATCCCCAATCCTGGACTTTCCACTCGTCACTTTAATTTCACGTTTTAATGTATCTTGTTGTGTTTTATGACTGTTGGCAGACAATTTCCCTCCTGGGATAAATAAAGTTCTATCGTATCGTGTAGTATTGTTTCATAACTGTACAGACTGCACTCGTAGTTAGGATTGAACCTGTGTCTTTGGCGCTGTAAAGCAGCAACTCTACCACCACACTACTGTACAGACCCGTGCCCCACTTATTGAATTATTTCTAAAACCTTTAATATTTTTTAAATAGCTTAATGTCAGATACATTTAATAAGTGTTAAAATGTCTCCCATCTTTGGCTGGAGGTGATGCTCCGGATTCAGTTTTATCTCTTGTCAATTACCTTATTGAATGATCCAATTGTATTCGATTGCCATCTGCAGATCTTTGAGGAAGAAGGTTTGAGAGAGTGAGGCTCAGCGTGGGCATCATAATCTCTTGGATTTCATTCTGAATGCATCAAAATTGAAGTATTATCTATGGGTAGTTTTATAAAATCATACTAGTTAGTGGAGGATAGCTGTTGAGAAATTGCAGACTGCTGCCTATAACATTAATGGATTGAAAATTGTATGCGAACCTTCATGATTGTATTACAGGTGGCAGATGGTCAAAGCTCCTCAGCATTTGTGTGACCTCGAATGATCTGTCTTCGAGTGTTAGATTTGTATTATTGAGGTCAATGCTATTTTACATTAGGTAACTGCAGGAAACACAATTTCTTGTCTGAACAGGCTCAAAGACTTTGGTGGATGATTGACAAATTTGAATGAACTATTGAAAAATTCTGACTTTACCTCTTATGTTGCTTTCATGCCCCACAGAAACTTTATTCTCCAACTGTCCTCTCCTTGGTAACTCTCCTTTAATTCACAGAGTTGAAGCAGTCAGCAAACTTGATTTTGTACTTGATTTAGCAATGGTTTCTTACTACATGACCATGCCACCACCTTGACTATTTATCTCTACCTCCCTTTACTTTGCCAGTGCCTCAGCTCACCCTGTTTGTTACCACTTGACTGTACTCATAAAGTCATAAGGTCATAAGTGATGGAAGAATTAGGCCATTCGGCCCATCAAGTCTACTCCGCCATTCAATCATGGCTGATCTATCTCTCCCTCCTAACCCCATTCTCCCTGTAACCCTTGACACCCATACTATTCTGAAAGCTTCCTTGGTGACACTCCATCATCTACTCCTTATAAACGTGAGATCACTAAAGACTTTGTTGCCCATTAGCAAAGCTGCCATGCTCTAATTTTTTTAATTCTAAAATTAGACATGTGACCACCTTCCTACATTTCCATTGTCTTCTGTGTCTTAAATAGTAACTGTATTACAACAGGTGGCTGTGCCCTTGATACCCTAAGCTTTCAAATTCCTGCCCTAAACATCTACACCTCTCTAAAACTCTGCCCAAGGATAAAAATAAAACATGACCAGAACACAACTCAGCCATAGCAATCTGAACCTAACTCATGTCTGAGAATGATTGAAAAGACTAGGCTTGTATTCACTGGAGTTTAGAAGGATGAGAGGGGATCTTATAGAGACATATCAAATTATAAAAGGACTGGACAAGCTAGATGCAGGAAAAATGTTCCCAATGTTGGGGGAGTCCAGAACCAGGGGCCACTGTCTTAGAATAAAGGGGAGTCCATTTAAAACTGAGGTGAGAAGGAACTTTTTCACCCAGAGAGTTGTGAATATGTGGAATTCTCTGCCACAGAGGGCAATGGAGGCCATATCACTGGATGGATTTAAGAGAGTTAGATAGAGCTCTTGGGGCTAGTGGAATCAAGAGATAAGGGGAGAAGTCGGGCACAGGATACTGATTGTGGATGATCAGCCATGGTCACAATGAATGGCGGTGCTGGCTCGAAGGGCCGAATGGCCTCCTGCACCTATTTTCTATGTTTCTATGTTTCTATGATTAACCTGTTAGGTACCCAACCTGGTCTGATCGTTGTTTGCCTGGGCTAGCAGATCATGGCACATACCCACTCAGTCCTAGAACACACGGTTAGTGGTAGAGGCAGCCATGATAGTGGTTTTTATGAGGCTATTGGATAAACACATAGACATGCAGGGAATGGAGGGATATGGATCATATGCAGATGGAGGAGATTAGTTTAATTTGGCATCATGATCGGCCCAGAAATTGAGGGCCGGAGAGGGCCGGAGAGCCTTTTCCTGTGCTGCACTATTCTATCTTCGGTGTTAGTTCAGTGATTAGACTTTCATGAGACCGTTAGTCTGATCCTACTGTTGGAGCGGCACAATGGTAGTATTGCTGCCGTGCAGAGTCAGAGGCCCAGGTTCGATCCTGACCTTGTGTGTTGTTATGCAATTTGCACATTCTTCCTGTGACTGTGTGCGTTTTCTCCAGGTGCTCCGGTTTCCTCCCACATTTCAAAGATGTGCAAGTTTGTAGGTTCTAGAACTAGTCAGTGTGGACTCGGTCGGCCAAAGGGCCTGTTTCCTTAATGTGTCACTAAACTAAGCAATGTAGGACACCCCATATGGCCCTCACTGATATGTGAATGTATTTCTTTAGACTTAATTTGTGATGTGAAAATATTTAAAAATTACTCCGAATTTGCTTTTCAAAGATGGTTCAGCATGTAACTGATGGTTTTAATGTTTTTTCAGAGCTGCTCGGACCTGCGCCCAGCATCTATAGTTGGATTCTCTATGGTCACAGCCAGGCTCTGCACCTTTCTTTGCCTCTCTCCTCCTCTCAAACACTCCTTAAAACCTCTAACTTTGGCCATCTGCTCCTATATCTCCTGTGTGGTTTGATGCCAAATTCAATTTGTTATTGCTCCCATGAAATGAATTGATGTCAAGTCAACTCAAGTTGAGTTTACAGTCACAAGTAATCTGAATTACAGGCACAATAAAGGTCTTGCAGCAACTTCACAGGCACTAGACTCAGACTAGACACACAAAACATAAATCATACGTAAACTATGCATAAATTATACATAAATTCTACAAGACTGCGAAAAGAAAAAGAATGAGCAGATAAAAAGACTTTGGTGCAAAATTACAATTAGGAAACAAGTTCATCGTAATGCAAGTAGTAGTCCATGGTGTTTCATTGCTGAGGTAGGATTAGGGCAGTGCAAGTTTCAATGAACCTGATGGTTGTAAGTAAGTAGCTGTACTGAACCTGGTGGCGTAAGACTTCAAGTTTATGTACCTCCTGTCCAACTGTAGCAATGAGAAGAGTCTATAGATCCTTGATAATAGATGCCACCTTCTTGAGGCAGCACCACATGTCAATGCCTTTGGGGGTGCAGAGGGCTGTCCCCATGATGGACGAGGCTAAGTCCACCATTCTCTGCAATCTCTAATGTTCCTGATCCTACCAGGCCAGGATACAACCAATCAGGATATTTATTTATGTAGAATTAAGGAACTGCAGATGTTGTCTCTTACCAAAGATAAACACAAAGTGCTGGAGTAAATCAATGGGTCAGGCAACATCTCTGGAGAAAAAGGATGGCTGACATATCAAGTTGGGACCCTTCTTCAGACACAAATCTGAAATGTCACCAATCCTTTTTCTCCAGAGATGCTGCCTGACCCGTTGAGTTACTCTAGCACTTTGTGTCGTCATTTTAATATTGCATCTGTCAACAAATTTTAAGAGTATTCGGTGAAATGACAAATCTGTTTTAAGCTTCTAAGAAAGTAAGAGGGGCTGGGCTGCCTTATTTGTAATAACATCTATGTGCCGGGCTAAGGACACGTTTCACTATACTAAAAGTTTTCAATAAATGCAGATGTTTTTGTTGATAAGTTTTGTGCAACCATATTATGGTCTTCTTATCCCCCTATTCACCTGCAGGGTTTATACGATTTAACATATGCTATGCCTTTGATATAAAGTTTGCCTCGGGTACGATGGATTAATTCCCAGAGTGCCAGCATATTTTTCAGGTTTTATTTTTTTAAAACCCTGGAGCCACTAAAACAAAGAGTTGTTAATAATTTTCTTGAGCTCTCTCAGAAGAAAAATGGATGAGCTATTAAAATCATTATCCATCTCAGTCTGAGAGACAAGAATTTATCACATTGCAACACTTCCGAGAGAAAACAACACCTGGGCTACTGTAATAACTTTTTTTTAATGAAGTTCAGAGATACTTTATCTGGAAAGATCTGCATGTTGTAGTGGAAAGGTTCCCCATTCCAGGTGGCAAATTTGCTGAATGATCAGAGATTCAGAGCTGGAGCAGAGGTTGGCGATTGGTTCGTGAAAAATGAAGCGTGCAGCAGGATCAGTCTGAGAAACAGAGAGAGATTTCACTTTCCTCCCTTGTCAGGAAAAACATGTGAAAGATGCTCACTGATACCTAAATGCAAGCAGGCTAAAAGGAGAAAGGATTGTGCAGGGCAGATCACTACCCTGTAAAAGTGAATTTAGCACCTTAATCAGAGTGGAATGTTATGCCTCAGTTAATCTTGCAGTCTTATTCTGATGCTTTGTGATTGTCATTTTTTTATACATATGAGTGGATAGTGAGTCATGCAATACTAAATCTAATACTTTGATGTAAACAATTTCTGGTAAAAACGATAAATACATTTGCATGCGAACTAATGTTAGTTGGCTCAGATTTTTTTCATCTCTCGATCCACAAATTATGTACAAAACAAAGATCTTCACCGTGATTTAGTCGAATCGAGTGTATTTGTGGTGGTCGGTGCCTTCATGGGAATATTTACTTGGCTAAACTTGCAATTGGAATATCTACTTAAACACTATTCATCATGTACTGCTGTGGACTTGCTCAACATATCTACTGATGTGATTGAGAACACAATTCGAGAGTAAAAGACATCTCGCATTTATTTATCCAGCACTTTCACAATGTATCAAACCAATTTACAGCCAATAGTCTTTTTCTTGAAGTGCGGCACTGTGATAGCGAAGGAAGTGCAGTAAACAATTTGTGACAACAAACTCAAACAAACAGATGTAATAACAACACAATAATCTATATCTTTGTCATTTTAAGTGAAGAATAAACATTGGCATGGACAGTATGGTGAAACCAATTGGAGGGAATCTTTTTTCAAATCAATGGCGGTGCTGGCTCGAAGGACCAAATGGCCTCCTCCTGCACCTATTTTCTATTTTCTAAATCAGTATAATGGAATTGATAATACTGTCCTGAAAGAGTAGAAGAGGCCCCAGTATAATATTGCATTGAAAGACAGCACCATAAGCAGTGATAAACCGCTTGGTACGGTGTTCCCCCATATGGCAGCAGTTCAGGAAAATATATATAAATAAACACAAAATGTACACAGAAAACTGAACTAGTTTACCAAGGAAAATAATTGCAGGCTTTCGGTTCACAGCAGAAGGCCACTTAAAAGATTTGCTTTGAAAACCGAGAAGGCAATCTCATCTATTGATACTTGTGCAACAATATTTCATCAGACAGCATAACATCAATTTCTAGTTAATTAAAATACCTCTTCTGCCGACAATACAAACAAAATTCCCTTGACTGTAGACCGCGTACCAGTGTGGGCATTACTGTTGAGTGAAAAACATCCTATAGAAACACATTTCCATTTGTAACATGGGATTCAATGGGGAAGAAGGGTTTGCATTATGGAAGGTCTTGATACAGATGGTTTTCAAAGACTGCAATGCTTTTGTAACATGGGAATGCACTGTACTTTTTGAGAAGTTCAGACTAGAATTTTGTGCTCAAACCACTGGAGTGGTGCTGCTAGAACCAACCTGGAGAGAGGCATCAAGGATGCCAAAGCGTCCTACAAGAGGAAGATTGAGGACCACTTTTCCAACAATGACCCACGGCGGGTATGGCAAGGCATCCAGCACATCACCAACTACAAGACCAGCAACGCACGAATGCCGACGGCGACGCCTCGCTGGCAGAGGAACTTAACTGTTTCTTTGCTCGTTTCGAGGTGAAAGCTACAGTGGCAGACATAACACCCTCTCCAGCACCTGACAGCAACACCTTCACTGTGCAGGAGTATGATGTTAAGCGCGTGCTCAGAGCAGTGAATCCCAGGAAAGCTGCAGGCCCCGATGGTGTGACGGGCAGAGTGCTGAGGGAATGTGCAGACCAATTATCTGAGGTCTTCACAAAAATCTTCAACCTGTCCCTTTTAAAATCCACCATCCCTCCCTGCCTGAAGTCCGCCACAATCATCCCACTGCCGAAAAAGTCTGTCATCAGCGGTCTTAACGACTACCGTCCGGTAGCACTCACACCGGTCATCACAAAGTGCTTCGAGAGACTGGTCCTGCAGCACATCAAAGCCAGCCTCCCACCCACCTTCGACCCACACCAGTTTGCCTACAGAGCAAATAGGTCTACAGGGGATGCCATCGACACTGCTCTTCACACTGCACTGACCCACCTTGAACACCAGGGGAGCTATGTGAGGATGCTCTTCCTCGACTTCAGCTCTGCCTTTAACACGGTCATCCCGAGCAGACTGGTCACCAAACTTTCCGACCTTGGATTTTCCCAAGCCATCTGCCAATGGATCAAGGACTTCCTGACCAACCGCCCCCAGACCGTCAAAATAGGCCCTCACCTCTCCTCCACCATTACACTGAGCACCGGCTCACCACAGGGCTGTGTGTTGAGCCCCATCCTTTACTCCCTCTAAACTCACGACTGCGCCCCCACCCATCCCACCAACACCATCATCAAGTTCGCGGATGACACGACTGTGGTTGGACTCATCTCAGAAGGAGATGAGACAGCCTATAGGTATGAAATCCAAAGGCTGGCAGCATGGTGTTCAGTGAACAATCTGGTCCTGAACTCCTCCAAAACAAAGGAACTTATAATTGACTTTAGAAAAACCAGTGTAGACTACGACCCACTCTACATCAATGGGGTCTGTGTGGAAAGGGTACCAGCTTTCAGGTTCCTGGGTACGCACATCGCAGAGGATCTTACCTGGTCTACCAACACCATCACCACAGTAAAGAAGGCACAGCAGAGACTCCACTTCCTGAGGATCCTCAGGAAAACCAACCTGCAGGAGAAGCTCATGTTGTCCTTCTATCGCTGCTCCATCGAGAGTGTGCTGGCATACTGTATAACCACATGGTATGCCAGCTGCTCAGAAAAGGACAGGAAGGCCCTTCAGAGGGTCATCACGACGGCCCAGAAGATCATCGGCTGCTCACTGCCCTCCCTGGAGCACCTGTTCAGCCTACGCTGCCTCAGTAGAGCAGGCAAAATAATAAAAGATCCATCCCACCCCGGCGACCGTCTGTTTGTTCATCTGCCCTCTGGTCGACGTTTCAGGTCGATCAAATCCCGAACAAACAGACTTAAGAACAGTTTTTACCCCAGGGCCATACGAGAACTGAACACTACCTTTGCACTAGGCAACACCGTTAAAAAATCTTGTACTTAATATAATTGTATTTAATTGTATTTATGTATTTATTTGTTTTTGCATTTATTGCATATATGTTTGTACGCACCGTCAGGATTGGCTATTTTTTAATTTCGTTGTACTCGTTGCAATGACAATAAATGAATATTATTATTATTATTATTATTATTATTATTATTATTATTATTAATTTAAAATCGTCCAACCCAGAGAAGAAGTTAACTAATTGTGTTAAAGCTAACACTGGGAGTAATGGCCTAGCATGTATAAGAGCTGTAGGTGCTCATTGATGCAACTAATTGCTGTGAAATTTATCTAATAGCATTCTGAAGGCTCAGTTTGGAAATTCAATTGCAACTTGGCATTGATAGAGCATAAAACATAGAATAGTACAGCACAGGAACAGGCCCTTCAACCCACTATGTCAATGCCGAACATGATGTCAAGAGCAACTGTTATCTGCATGCACATAATCTATGTCCCTCCATTCCCTGCATATCCATGTACCCATTGAGAAGTCTCCTAAATTCCATTATCATATCTGCATCCACCATCACCCCCGCAGCATGTTCCAGGCATCCACCATGATTTATGTAAAAAGGTGCCCCCCCACCACATCTCCTTTAAACTTTGCTCCTCACACCTTAAAGCCTGGCCCTCTTGCATTGGATACTTCCATCCTGAGAAAATGGTTCTGACTGTCTACCCTAGCTATTAGTGTTATAGTTCCAAGGACACTTTCTATTTGGCTAGAGTCAGTCTGAAGGTATTATTTTCTGTTTTCAAGACAATATCTAATCAGAATTAGAATGAGAGGACTCGGAGGGCGGCACGGTGGTGCAGCGGTAAAGTTGCTGCCTTACAGCGCTTGCAGCGCCAGAGATCCGGATTCAATCCCGACTATGGGTGCTGCCTGTACGGAGCTTGTACTCCGTTCTTCCCAAACGCGTGGATTTTCTCCAAGATCCTTGGTTTGCTCCCACCTTCAAAAGACGTACAGGTTTGTAGGTTAATTGGCTTGGATAAGTGTAAATTATCCCTAGTGTATGTAGGATAGTGTTAATGTGCGGGGATCGCTGGTCGGAGCAGACTCGGTGGGCTGAAGGGCCTGGTTCCGCACTGTATCTCATACTTAAATCTGAGATCTGAAAATCTGATTTATCTGATTTAACAAATCTGAAATCATCATCATTGGTCCAAAAACGCTCACCAAATCCACCCAAAACTTCATCCTCAACATTGATGGTCTCCCAGTATCCACCTCACCTCACATCCGGAATCTTGGAATCATCTTTGATCAAGCCCTCTCCTTCGACAAACACATCAAACACATCACAAAGACAGCCTTCTTCCACCTCAAAAACATTGCCCGTCTCCGTCCATCCCTCTCCTCCACAGCTGCAGAAACCCTCATCCACGCCTTCATCACCTCCCGTCTGGACTACTGCAACAGCCTCCTCTATGGCGCACCCTCAAAAATCATCAGTAAACTTCAATACATTCAAAACTCCGCTGCCCGTCTACTAACCCACACCCCGATCCGTGACCATATCACCCCCGTCCTTTATAAACTCCACTGGCTCCCCATCCCCCAGAGAATCCAGTACAAAATCCTCCTCATAACCTACAAAGCCCTCCATAACCTGGCCCCATCCTACCTGACCGACCTCCTCCACAGGCACACTCCCACCTGCACCCTCCGCTCTGCTGCTGCCAATCTCCTATCCCCCCACATCCGGACCAAACTCAGATCCTGGGGAGACAGGGCTTTCTCCATCGCTGCTCCCACCCTATGGAACTCACTACCCAAAACGTTAGAGACTCCTCCACACTCACCACATTCAAAACATCGCTGAAGTCTCACCTGTTCAGTACTGCCTTCAACCACTGAAGGTCATCTCACCTTCTGTCTCCTTTCTCTGTTCGTTTATTTATTTACTTATTTATCTATTTATTAATTTCCCTATGTTCTCTAAATCTCTGTAAAGCGTCTTTGAGTATATGAAAAGCGCTATATAAATAAAATACATTATTATTATTATTATTATAAACTAAACTCATTGTGAGGACTATTCAACTAAAATGTCCTTAAAATTAAATAAAATGAGCAAATGTGTTATTTACACAAAATAAACTCCAGCACTTTGTGACTTTTTTTGTAAACGAGCATCTGCAGTTTCTTGTTTCTAAAAAAACTATAGTCAATCTTTATAAAATAACAGAATGCACACCATGTTTGACAACTGACCAGTTTCAAGGGCATTCAACCAAATGTAAACTCAGGTTGGCTAAGTTTGTAGTTCGTTGGAACCATAATGTTCATGCAGTCTGGTCATACGAGCTAATATTTATTTACAGAACCCTACCTAAGAATTGTTATTATCCCATGGGTTGACAAACATATTTGCTCATTCTATCTTTTCCACACAAAAAGGTCCCATTCATCAAAATATCGATTGGCCTGATTCGCTCACACTGAAGTTGTTATGTTTGACCTTCTGATCCTGGTTAGAATGATTCAACAGGAAAGGATTTGTCGAATGCTGGGGCAAAAGGCCGATGCTTATTGCTGTCTACTTGTGGCAGATGTTTGTTTGGATAGCAGCAGTGCTGAACAACTTTCACAAATTGCTTCTGGTCTGATATTTTTCTTCAAACGTTTCAGATCCAGATTGTAAATTTAAGGTGGACATTAAAGTTCCCACAGCACTATTTTGAAGATGAGCACAAGAACTCTCCTCAGACTTCAGACCAATAATTATCTCTCAATCATCAATGTTAAAAATAAGATTATCAGGTCATTCCTACATTGCTCTTCAGTGTGAACAAATCAAGTTTCAGATCCAGATTTCCTACACTACACCATTAATTTCACTTCAAAAGTAACTAATTGAAAGGAACATGAAAGGCATTAAATAAATGTGAACCTTGTTCATTCCTACCCTACAGGTTCTATAGCTGCCATTCTCTTTTCCCAATCTAGGCAGCTATCCATTCCATGGATTTTCCCCACCTCTTTTCTCTCTTCCATCTCTTCCAGTAGAATTTCCAGCACCAAAGACTAGCACTCTATTCCTTAACTGCCCAGTGTTAAGAATATTGCTACTAAAACAAATGCTCTTCATTGCCCATTGCTGTTGTAGTCTTCAAAGTAACTGCTTGGGCCAGTTAAAACACTTTGCTCAACATTAGTAATTAGGCGAGTAAATCATGGGTATTACACCACATGTTTACTTCTGCTCCAGAAAACAGATAAAATACGACGGTATTTATTTCACACAATGCTGGAGTAACTCAGCAGGTCAGGCAGCATCTCAGGAAAGAAGGAATGGGTGATGTTTCGAGTCGAGACCCTTCTTCAGACTCAATGGGTGACGTTTCGGGTTGAGACCCTTCTTCAGACAAATACGACAATGCTTATAAACATCCAAACTCCAGGTGTAACCCCCCAATAGGCCATTTCTATGCACTATAGGAACCAAAATTGAAAAAGTGTTGCTGCCAGTATTTCATGCCTGTTAGGGTATTTAACCCGAAGATGTATCCTTAAAAGTGTCTGACAATGAATTAATGAAATCACATATCCAAATCTAATTCTTCTCCCTGGGCAATGAAGATTGAGGTAGAATCACATAAGCAAAGAACATCTACAACACATTTGGAGGCCATTGAGATTATCATGTCCATGTCAAATGAATAAAACCCACCCTACGTAATCCTCTTCCAGGATTAGCTGTGTTACCCTGTAAGTCATGGTTCTCAAAGTTAACATTCCATTACTTTTAAATGTGATTACGGTTCCTGCCTCGGCCATTTTATCGGACAGAGAGTTCCAGAACCTAAAATCCTGTAGGTGAAAAATATTTTCTTATCTCACCTTTAAATCTATGGCAAGTGCTTTTTGATTCCTCCTATTTACCTTATCTATGCCCCTCATTGTTTCAATTTGCCTCAGCCTCATTTTCTCCAAAGAAAACCCTAATTCTCCAATCTTTTCTCATGGCTACAGTATTCCAGACTCGCCAGCATCTTCATAATTCTCATAAGTTCCCCCTGCCACTTCTCCAACACAACCATATTGTTTTGATTTATTCACAAAATGCTGGAGTAACTCAGCAGGTCAGGCGGCATCTCGGGAGAGAAGGAATGGGCGATGTTTCGGGTCGAGACCCTTCTTCAGACCTGGGGGCAGCTTCTTCCCATTTGTTATCAGGCTTCTAAACAATCCTTCCACATGGAGGCTAATTTGCTCGACTGGGAACTGAAGATTTGAAGTTTCTTCAGAACTTGCTGAGTCTCCCTTTGTCATCAGAGCAGCATGGAGTTATTGTAGCATCACTGTCAACTTTTCACAGTGGGTGTTTCAGATGAGTCATTTCTGGCAACTCATATTCATGGTGACCATCAAATCACTCAGCCTTTGAGGGACAAACCATCTGAACAAGAGCTAGGCAAAGTAAGTTTTCCATTTTTCCATGTATGCATCAGTATACTGAACCCTTCAAATGTTTACTAATGTTTAAACAAATTAATAGCTGATGTAAAAAATGAGTCAGTTGCAGAAGACAGAATCACTCCAGGATCTGCAAGGTTGGATTTCTGGATTAGTTTGAAATGTCCTGGAAATGGTAACTATTATGTTTAATTCTGGGCAAAAATCAACCTTTCTCTGTTACAGAAAAATAAATAGTAGTCCAATTCAACTTTGTACATGAAGAAAGACACAAAGTGCTGGAGTAACTCAACGGGCCAGGCAGCATCTCTGCAGAAAAGGAATAGGTAACATTTTGGAATTAGACCTTTCTATACACATTTGAATTCTCAACTTGCAAGACAATTAAATCCATGACAAAGTGCTTCTCCACACTTTAAAGGCTGGACCTTTTGACTTCCTTCTACTCTCTACCCAATCAAAAATGTATACTACAGAAATCAAAATCAAGGTCAATGAAAACTCTTCTTTCCACAACATAACTTGATCAAAAGCTTTCTTGACCCGATTCTAATAGGAACCAAATAAATTGATTATATCGATGTGCGCCAAAGCCATTTTAACCCAGAAATGGCAGCAGGCTCTCCAAGGCAAATGAAACTTGTTTTTATGAAATTAGAAGACGCGGGGTTTCTAATGCCACAAAAGTAATTTGGTCTGCAGCAGTCTTAGATTCCTTATCCCCATTTCTGAAGTCTTCCCAATCTTACTGACTCACCATTTGATCTTGCCCTAGGTTGGACGACCCTTCTTGTACTGGACCAATCCTGGCATTGTCAGAGCCACTTGAAAGCTATAGTGTATCCATTAATCTGAAGGAATGTTGGTGTCTCTGCTGTTCATGCCCCCTGTTGTAAGCGTGTCTTCTCATCTTACATCTCTAAAACCATTGGATTTCAGTTTCAATTTTCACAGGAAAACAAAGTGAAATGTAGAATGTCATTGCAAATTGTAATCTCTGGAGAAAGATTCCAAAATGAAAAAGGGATGTTATTTATTCTGTCATCTTGAAGGAATGGTCAAGGTCCATAGTTTGTATTCTGGGTCGATTTTCAGCTGTTTGTAACTTTTTGAACTGACAGCTTTTTACAAATTATCAACCTTTACAATTTTTGGTGTTTTGCATGTATGCTATCCCCAGATCTAAAATGACAATTTTATTTAATGACACTCAAAGATAACTGATCTCGGAAAGAGAAACATAATGTGATGTTAGCTACTGTGCCTTCTGGGAATGAGACAGGTGAATTTCTAGTAGAATACTTACAGCTCCTCTCCAACCACCCACCAACATTACTATATATTGTAAGTGAGCTGAGGCAGGAAGAGGCAGGAACTTTAGTTTTGTTTAGTTTATTGCCACGTGTACTGAGGTACAGTGAAAAGCTTTTTTGTTGCATGCTCACTTTGTACATGTTTATGAACTATGACTCTAAAGGTCCATCAAGGTGCCTAATGCTTCTTTTGCCTTGGAGCACTGAATCCTACACAGTGCTCATCTTACTCAGTAAAATCTATTTGGATTAGTCTCTAAGAATTACTAAAGCTACATTTAAAGAGACAAACAGTTGCAACTAAGTAGATGATGGATTTTTTGTGCTGTTTCAATTTCCAAGAGAATTTTCAGCTGATAATTGTGAGAAAATGGTCTTGAAGTAAAGGATCAGTTGTAATCCTATCAAAAGACTGTGGGTCAAATGACTTACTCCTGCTTCTCTCTCTTAACTTCTACAATACTTCCATCTGTTAGTTTTTGACTTACTTTAATCTCAATCCTCATTCATTTCTCATTTCATTTGAATGGAAAGAGCTTCAGTAGCCACAAACCACTGGGTATATTAGACAAACACAGGTAAAGTAGTTCTTTATATAAGGTAATCCCCAGCACCCAGGTCGCATAAGTGAGGTGAGATGTTATGATCCCAGGAGCAAAGATCTATCAACAATGAATGCACATCAGGAAGCTTCACCTCTCTGGTGTGGACTGATGCAGTTCTAAATGATTTGATCTAATTTAGTTGTTTAAAATGGTTGTAAGAGGAAAGCTATTTATTCTGGTGAGGGAAATAAAGAACAAAAATGTTGAGACGAAGAAATTCAATCACCCTGGATAACATGCTTAAAAGGTATATCCATGGGATCAATACCAGTTGACTGACGTCACCCAAAATTTGTGCACGCATCTTGGGTAATTTTTTGTTTTAATTTTAGAGATACAGTGCAGAAACAGGTCCTTCGGCCTACCAAGTTTACACTTAGGGTTGCCAACTGTCCCGTATTAACCGGGACATCCTGTATTTTGGGCTAAATTGGTTTGTCCCGTACGGGACCGCCCTTGTCCCGCATTAGGCTTGGGGGTTGCTGTGGGTCTGGACACTGTCGGAAAAAAACTGCAGATGCTGGTTAAAATCAAAGATAGACACAAAATGCTGGAGTAATTCAGCGGAATGGGCAGCATCTCGGGAGAGAAGGAATGGGCGACGTTTCGGGTTGAGCCATTCTTCCGACTGAAGATTTTTTAAAAAACTAAAATACTTTATTTCTGTGTTGTTTTGCACATGCCAACCTTACCCTTCCCTCCCCACCCTCTCCCCAGCCCCACGACAGTCCCGACTGAGATTAAACGGCCCCTGTAACGCACAGCTCAGTTTGGACACGGCGATTGGTGGGCCGCTCTGCCCCACCGGTTGCTCCGCACTCCGTCCCGGCTCAGTGACGCTTCCGGTCCAGGCTGCGGCCACTCCACCTCTTGCTCCTAGGGGGCCCCCTGACGAAGCCCCAGTCCACGCTGATGGGCTGCTCGGCCAGCTCCGACCCGTTCAAACCCTCCATGGCCACCTGCACCTCCTTGTAGGTCTCGTACTCCACCAGAGTGTAGCCCTTGAGGTAGCTGGTGCGCCGGTCCAGGATGAGATGCAGGTTCTTGATCTCACCGTACTCAACAAACTTGCCGTGGATGTCCTCCTCAGTGGCTTTCTCGTGGTCCCCGGTCACAAACAGGATCCACCCCTCCACCGAGTGTTGAAGGCCTGGCTCGTCGCCGTCTTGCTTCATGGAGTCGTAGTCTTCTCGCAGCCTGGATCGAGCGCCTTCCTGAGAGCCAAATCCTCGCCGCTTTCTCTTCGTCGCCTTCTCCTTCAGTTTGTGGATATTTTTGTCGCCCTCGTTGTCCATGGCGAAGTCCTCGCTGCCCGCCTCATGGAGGTCCAGCAGAAGATGGGTGATGTTTCAGGTCGAGACCCTTCTTCAGACTGAGAGACCCGAAATGTCACCCATTCCTTCTCTCCCAAGATGCTGCCTGACCGCTAAGTTACTCCAGCATTTTGTGTCTATCTCCGGAGAGTGTAGGCCTGGAGGCCTGGGCGCCGCCTAACGGAGGTTGCGTCGTAATCCGCCTCCAGGCCCGGGCGGCCGCCATTGGTGGAGTGGGAGCACGTGGTCGCTGGCTGGGTGAGGTCACATGGGGCGCAGGCGGTGATGTCACCTTGTCCTGTATTTGGGAGTGAGGAAGTTGGCAACCCTATTCACACCAGCCAGTGAACCCTGTACATTAGTTCTATCCTGCACACTAGGGACAATTTACAGAAGCCAATTAATCTACAAACCTGCACGATTTTGGAATGTGGGAGGAAACCGGAGCACCTGGAGAAAACCCACACAGTCACAGGGGGAAGGTACAAACTTCATACAGGCACCCGCAATCAGGATCAAACCTGGGTGGCTGGCACTGTTAAGGCAGCAAATCTACCACTGCACCACTAAGTGGAAAAATCTTTGCTCAACTCGCTCCCAAAATAGCCAATTCCTTATTATGAGACTATGCCCTCTGGTGTTAGACTAATTAGTGAGGAGAAATATCTTATCTGCAACCAACATATTAAGCTTCACAATGATTTTGAAAATTTACAATGAGAACTCTCCTAATTCTTCTAAGTTGTAGAAAATACCCACACAAACACCCAGGAGAGCAAAAGCAGACCACCAGGCCCATAAAATCTGCCCCACCATCCAATCTGATCATGACTGTCCTGTCCCAGATCTCACTCCACTTCAATGCCAGTTCTACATAGTGATCAAATCCCTCATCTTTCCAGTGTAGTCCCTGTGAAGTTAGTACATCCTCCCTGTAATTGTGTGGGTTTCTTTTGGTTATTCCAATTCCCACCCATGTCCCAAAGACGTATGAGTTGGCATGTTAATTGTCCAGAATATATTGCCCCATGTGCAGGTGAATGGTAAAAACTGGTAGAATTTGATGGGAATGTAGGAAAAATGAAACAAGATTATTGTAGGAATAGTGTAATGGCTGCTTAATGATTGATGGGGGCTCGGTGCAATAAATGGTCATACACGTTGTATGACCTTATAACCCAGAGAGGTAGAGAAGACCACTCTCACAGGGAAGAAATTCCTGCACATGTAGCTGTGATGATAGTAAATCGTCTTGTTATTATCTTACAAGACTTCATAGATACTGGAATCATTCTTGAGAATTGAAAGGTATCAAATGTAATCCCACCATTCAAGAATGGAATGAGATGGAAAACAGGAACTACCAACCCGTTAGCTGCTGTAACCTAATGGGAAATGTTAGAATCTATAACGATTGATATAATAAAACATAAATATTCGTGTGCAGAGTCATTGCAGATTTACGTTCAGAAAGTCATGTTTGACTGACCTGCCAAAGTTCTTTGAGGATGTGATTAGTGGAATAGATAAGGAAGAACTAGTGGATATGGTATATTTTGATTTTTAGGATGACTTTTGATTAGCTCCCACACAGCAGGGTGATATAGAGGGGAAAATTAATCATGGAATAGATAACAGAGTCGGAAGCAGATGGCATCAAAGAGAGTTTTAGATAGACACATGGATATAAAGGGAATGGAGGGAGATGGATCATGTGCAGGCAGCAGAGATTAGTTTAAGTAGACACCATGTTTAACGCCGACATTGTGGGCTGAAGGGTTCATAAGTTCATAAGTCATAGGAGCAGAAGTAGGCCATTTGACCCATTGAGTCTACTCCCCCATTCTATCATGGCTAATCTTTTCCCTCTCAACCCCATTCTCCTACCTTCTCTCCATAACCCTCAAAACCCTTAATAATCCAATATTTGTCAACCTCTGCCTTAAAAATACCTAATGACTTGGCCTCCACAGCAATCTGTGCCAATAAATGCCATAGTTTTACCACCCTCTGACCAAAGAAATTCTTCCTCATCTCCATTCTAAAGGTACATTATTTTATTCTGAGGCTATACCCTCTGGTTGCAGACTCTTCTACAAGTGAAAACATCCTCTCCACATCCATTCTATACAGGCCTTTCACTGTTCAGTTTCAATGAGGTCCCCTCTCATCCATCTAAACTCCAGTGAATTCAGGCCCAGTGCCATCAAACGCTCATCATATGTTAACCCAGTTATTCCAGGGATCATTCTCGTAAACCTCCTTTGGACCCTTTCCAATTCCAGCACATCCTTCCTCAGATATAGGTCTGTTCCTGTGCTAAACTGTTCTATGTTCAATGTTCTATGTTCCAAATGATTGGCAAAAGGCGTTCAATGGAGTGCCGCAATGGTTAGTAACTAATCATAATCTACAACAATGATTTGGCTGAAGGGAACAAATGTCATATTTCCAAATTTGTTGACACTAAACTAGGTGCAATTGTGAGTGGAGTGGAGTGGAGGATGTGGAGAGGTTTCTAGTGGATATGCAAGCTCAGTAAGTGAGCAATGGAAACATATGAAATTATCCACTTGGGTGTACAAAATGAAAAAGCATAATATTTTTAAATGGTGAGAGTTTGGGTAATCTTGCTATTCAAAGGAACTTAAGCGTATGTAAGTCACTGAAGGCCAACCTGCACATATAACAAGTGATTAGAAAACCAAATAATATAAAGGCCTTTATTATGAGAGAATTTAGGTACGGGAGTAAAGTCGCTGTATTATAATTGACAGGGGATATTTGTCAGACTGCATCTGGAGTATTGTGTACAATTGTGGTCTCCTTCCCAAAAAAGAATGCATCTGGGAAAGAGAGTGTAGAGGAAATTCATAAGATTAATTCCAGAGATGGTGGGTTTGTTGAAAGAAGAGAGATTCAGCAGATTAGGTATGTATTCGCTAGTTTAGAAGAATGAGAGTAGACTGTTTCCTCTAGTTATGGAATTTTAAATCAGGTGCCAAATCTCAAAATGTGGGGTGGTCATTTAGAACAGAGATGAAGAAAGATTAAATTTTGTAAAGAATAAAAAAATCAATGGAATTCTCACAATGCCGGCTGTGGGAGTTCCAGCATTGCCTTCTTTCACACAACAGATCAATAGATTTCTGAATATTAATGTAATCAAGGGAAATAGGAAAGTTCAATGGTTCATTGGTGGTTCAATGGTACTTTATTGTCACATGTAAACACAGTCTACACAGTGATTCTAGACACAGTGATTTTTTGGGGGTTTTTTTTGCAATGCAGTAAAATCCTACCATACATAAGCACAATCACACGAGTGCAAGAATGAAACTATTGTCATGTAAGAACAGTATGTTATACTGAGGCAGTGCAGAAGGTATCCACATTTCCGGTGCCATTTGGAATCCTTCGAGTTTCAAAGTTCTTAAAAATATAGAGTCTTACCTTGACCTTAATGGCCCATGGTCCTCGCGGTGGCACCGGGTCAAGTGCTGCAGTGGTCGGTTTGGCCTGGTGATACTGTCGATGTCTTTCTCCGCTAGTCCGCCGCACCTTGCCGCTGCAAGCCACGTCAGATACGTGTGGTCATCCAACCTCTGTGGGGCTCGAGCAGTGCCTGATCCACACTGGTGTGAACCAGTGTGAACCAGTGGGCTGAAGGGTGTGTTTCCATGCCGCATCTCAAAATCATGGATTGAAAGTTAGGAAAATGATATTAGGATGGAAGATCAACCATGTGGATCAAAAGCAGAGCAGGCCTGAAGAGCGAGTGGCTTACTGGTTTTATCATGTTCTTTTATTCAAAGTAGATAATGGGATGTCCAACCTTGGACTCCACATCTTTCATTGTTCTTTTACTGAAAGTATTTTTCATTGCTTAAAACCCATTTAAAAATTGACCTTGTGTAAACTGCAGTGTGTGATAGAGCGTTGCAAACTTCTATAAATCCTTGAGTGTAGAAATGTTTCCTAATTTCATTTCTAATCTTTAGCCAATATCTTGTAGTCCTTATGTGCAGGAAGGAACTGCAGATGCTGGCTTACACTGAAGATAGACACAAAATGCTGGAGTGACTCAGGGAGCATCTCTGGAGAGAAGGAATGGAGTCTGAAGAAGTCTTGACCCAAAATGTCACCCATTGCTTCTCTCCAGAGATACTGCCTGTCCAGCTGAGTTACTCCAGCTTTTTGTGTCTATCCTACCTACCAGTTCCTTCCTACACATTATGTCAGACACTGACATTTTTATACAGTGGGTAGACTGAAAGAGCATCGGAAGTACTGTAAAGAAATCAGGAAAGCACAGATTGGCAAAAACATTGACAAGGATAATCAAAAAGGTAACCAAGTGTAGATGTAGGGTAGGTTCTTACTGGATGTTTTGTGACTGCATTTTGAAAAGAAGAGAATGATGCCAATCTTATAGTTACATAGAAACATAGAAACATAGAAAATAGGTGGAGGTGGAGACCATTTGGCCATTCAAGCCAGCACCGCCATTCATTGTGATCATGGCTGATCATCCACAATCAGTAACCTGTGCCTGCCTTCTCCCCATATCCCTTGATTCCGCTAGCTCCTATCTAACTCTGAGATGAACAGTTGTGAAATATTGGATCAGACTATAAAATAAGAATAATTAAGGTGTGTCACTTCTTAAAAATGCAAAAATTGTAAAGCCCCGCTGAAATATATCTCATGCTTATTAAATAAAAGCAAGAGGTGAAATTATAAATGTTCTGACAGCAATTTTGCATTCTCCCTGTGTGCAGGTGCCAGAGGTTCAGAGCCCCACCAATGTTGTACTGTCGTTTAACAAGGGAGGAAGAGATAAACCAATTAATTACAATACAGTTAATTTAAGGGTAGGCAAATTATTGGAATTCATTCCAAGGGACTTTCATTTGGAAAGACACAGGAACAATCAGCATGGATTTGTTTAAGGAAGTTTGTGCCTGACTAATAATTAAATTCTTTGAGAAGGTAACATGGAGAGTAATTTGATGTAATTTACATTGATTTTTACCTGTAATTTATAAGATCCCACACAGCAGGCTGTACAAAAAGCAAAAGCCCATGGGGTCCAAGAGAGATGGCAAATTGGATCTTAAATTAGCTCCAATTTGCAGAGGTACTGGTATGATTGGAAATCCAGCGAAGTTCCACAGGGCTCAGTAGTCAGTTCTTTGCTTTCTGTAATGTAAATTAAGAACCATGATTGAAAGTTTGCAGGTGATACAAACATTATCAGTGTGGTTGGCAATGAGCAGAAAAGGTTTAGACTGCAAGAATATATAGATGATTTGGTCAATTTGGCAGGAAAAAAATGGCAAATGGAATATAATTCACAGAAATATGAGGTGCATAGGTCTTTCGTCACCCTAGCAAACAAATCCAGCTCAATCACTTGGCCTCAATTTCAATTAACTAACAATCTCTTCTGAGAGACATGATCAATTGTCTTCCGGAGAGTTGTATATTAATCATATCCATTGGAAAAAAAAACCTTTCCACTACTTTGGTTACTTCTTTGTAACATGTAACTAGCTTCCCCACCTGTCCTTTACAAATCTATCCCAGTTTAATTTAGTTTAATTTATTGTCACGTGATTTGAGGGACAATGAAAAGCTTTTTGTTGCATGTTAACCAGTCATCGGAAAGACATTACATGATTACAATCAAGCCATTCACAATGTACAGATACATGATAAAGGGAATACCGTGAATAACGTTTAGTGCAAGATAAAGCCAGTCAAGTCCGATCAAAGATAGTTTGAGGGTCTCCAATGAGGTAGTTAGTAGTTCAGGACTGCTCTCTAGTTGTGGTAGGATGGTTCAATTCTCTGATCAGCTGAAAATGTTCAAATGTTCAAACGTTCAATCATTTCATTCTTAAATATAATTGCCCACAACATCTTTCTGGCTAATACTTTTACGGAGAGGTTTCTCTTGCTTACTTTTCTAAAAAAACAGGATGACGTGCAGTCCCATCCGAAGGAATAGTTCCTGAATAATTAAACTTTGCAAGATCAGAGAGCATATGTACTTTTATGACCGTTAAAATATCTTCCTCAACGGTAATACTGATATAAATCAATTATTTCACATGTCTGTCATATCCTTATTTAGATTTATAACATCACCATTATTAATTCAAAAAATATTTTCATGTATTCTCTGTTGAATAAAATGAAGTTTTTCTTTTCTGCTTTTGATATCCTTTGCGTTTCTTTTCAAATTATGTTTGAATATCCTGAAAAGGCTATGTTATCCTCTGTAGCTCTTTGTATTCTTCCATGAGCCATGACTTAACGACATGATTTTACTCTAAAAGACTTACCTCTTTAATCAGTGTAAGTTGCGTTTCTATGACAATTTTGATCCCAAAATGGTGCTCCTAATTTATATTGTCATGTTTGACGATTTAATTTTTGCAGTTCTCCATTTGCACGTTAGGGTGCATTTTACACACTCAAAATGGGTGAAATCCAGAAATATCAGTCATCAGAGAGTCTTACAGCATGAGGACAGGCCCGTCAGCCCAATTCATCCAAGCTGACCAAGATGCCTATCTATAACAATCCCATTGCCAAATCTGCAATTGGCCGCTATACCTCTAGCTTTACACCTCTAGCTTTCAAGTTTCTTTGTTCATTTCATTTCCACCTAACTGCCTTCCACCTATCTCACATTGTCAAGAAGGTACAAAGTTATCAAGAACGGTTTGACAAAACCAACAGGCACATCCCGGGTTATATTGGATGTGATTTACAAAAAAAAAAGACTTTATACAAATTCTCTAATACATTTTTAAAGCATTTGTCAAGATAGTGATAATAATAAAGTGTTTTATTGTATTCATTAATTACTTGATACAGTATGTATTATGGATAGTGTTGGGGTGAATATTCAATGAAATGAAAGAATTATTGCCATATATGTGGAATAATATAATGCGGTTAAATAAAGAAAACAGATATTTCTGACATGGAATAAATCAGCTTATGGGCAGTTCTCAGGACTCTTGCATAATCTAGGAACAGTTTGTACTCGCACAAGGAGATCACTGAATAAATAATGCCTATTTAGAAGAAGAACCTCATCATCAAAGAAGACAGTTTACAACATCAAAAGGACTCTCCACACAAACTCGGGGTTCCAAAATCTTGGCTGATCAATAGGATAGTTGAGATTCTGACTTATTCAGACATAAAGAACGTCTACGATTCTTTGATGCAACCTGTAGGGCAAGTCATCAGGAAGATCTCCAGTCCTGAGTAGTAAGAGTAGTGCATTATTCATTGACAGTAAAGACAACAAACAAGAACAAAATAATCTTACATCTTCAATCAATATTTATCTATTGGTGAGGAGGCATAAGCTAATATCTCCCATGATGTTAATCCTCTATCACTGAATGAAGCAGGAAGCAATTGACATTCTGTCAAATTTCAAAGCATTTGGAGCAGATATGACACCAGCAAGATTATACAAGGCCAAATACTACCAATGGCTCTGTGAGAAGCTAAACTCCCTGTCAATGTAGATAATCCCCGAGATTAAAATGCTGCAGTCATTGCCCAATTATGTAAATCAAAAGGCAACAAAAATCTTATTAAAAATATTAGGTCTTCTCCTATACGTTTAGCCAGCAAAATCCAAGCCAGAATTCTGCAACATCATCAAAATCTTTCAATAGTATTACAACCTGCAAATCAGTATGGCTTCGTTGTGGTTGCAACTCCTCAGCTTCAGAAATCTTTCCATTTCCATTGGGTTGACAAAAATATTTGTGACACCATGGAAGAACACGGCAGAATTTGCTGCCCCGAAGAAAATGATCGACTTGTCCGGCTGCATGTTGGCCTCATTCCTCATGCTGCTATTCTTTGATGTGTTTACAGATGCCTATTGTGACTGCACCACCATGCTTGAAATACGGTATAGATAGCACGCTTTTCAATTTGAGGAGACTAGAAGCGAAGATAGAGAGGACAGGAATCATCATGATATCGAATTATATAGCACAAAACCAATTCATCCATCCCAACACAATTGTCCAACTAAATTATTTCCATTTGCCTGTGGCTAAACATATTCCTCCAAACCTTTCCTATCATTGCATCTTTCCGAGTGTATTTTAAATGTATAATTATACTCTACCACTTCCACTGGCAGCTCGCTCCATGTTTGCACCACCCTCTGCATGAAAACATTGCCCACAGTCCCTTCTAAATCGTTCCCGTCTCACATTAAATCTAGTCTTAGCCTCCCCTACCCTGGGGTAAAGACCATGGCTATTCATCCTATGCCCCATTCGCCTTATCTCTGCCTCTGTGTTTTGGAATTTATGATTTTTCCTTGTGCTGATTTTATGGAATAGGAGATGAGTGAAGACAGCTGCACTTACAATGCTAGGGGTGGAGACATCTTTGTAGATAGTGTTGCAGAATCTTTCTCTAACTCACTAAGGAACAATGACTATTCAGGGAGCTGTGGACCTTCTCCATAACATAACATAACAACACTTTATTGTCACTCGGCACAACACCGAGCGAAATTTCAGCAGTCACACAAAATACAGCAAAAAGAAAAGAACACAGGACACCCGACCCCAACACAAACATCCATCACAGTGACTCCAAACACCCCCTCACTGTGATGGAGGCAACAAAACTTCCCCTCTCTTCCCCCCGCACCCACGGACAGGCAGCTCGACCCCTACCGAGGCAAACGACACGCACAGCCCCCGCAAGGGGATGGAAGGCCCCCCGGCCGAGCCGCCCCGGGCACCGAAACGTCCCGCGGCCACACCGGGCGATGTTAAGTCCAACGGCCGAGCCGCACCGGGCACTGAAACGTCCCGCGGCCGAACAGCGCTGACGATGTTAAGTCCAGCGGCCAAGCCGCGCCGGGCACTGAAACGTCCCGCGGCCACACCGGGCGATGTTAAGTCCAGCGGCCAAGCCGCACCGGGCATTGAAACGTCCCGCGGCCGAGCCGCACCGGGCACTGAAACGTCCCGCGGCCGCACCGGGCGATGTTAAGTCCAGCGGCCGAGCCGCACCGGGCACTGAAACGTCCCGCGGCCGAGCCGCACCGGCAATGTTAAGGCCCGCAGCCGAGCCGCACCGGGCACTGAAACGTCCCGCAGCCGAGCTGCGCCGGCAATGTTAAGGCCCGCAGCCGAGCCGCGCCCCGGGGAAGAGACCTAATAAAATAAAGGTTTCCCCCCCCCCCACCCCACCCCCCCACCCCACCCCACACCCCCACCACACACCCCCACCACACATACACAGCCAAAAACAGAAACAAAAACCATCCCAACACCGACACAAACAAAAAAAAAAAGAAAAAAAGACAACAGACTGCCAGAGAGCCGCAGCCGTTAGGCGCAGCCAACTCCTCCTAGCTCCAGGAGAATCTGCAGCCACACTCCCAAAACCACCAGCTTGAAATATTTTACATTTCTATCCTCTGAACAACAATAGGATACTAGGTATTTTTGCCTGTCAGCAGTACAGTCATGGCTAGGAATTTAAAGATGGCAGTGGGGTGAACAGGGAGGGTCAAGTCAAGTCAAGTCAAATTTATTTGTCACATACACATACTCGATGTGCAGTGAAATGAAAGTGGCAATGCCTGCGGGTTGTGCACAAAAAGAATTACAGTTACAGCATATAAATAAAGTTAATAAGTTACTAAACATAGCACAAAAAGTGTCGACAAAAATTTAGTCTCTGGGGTTATCAAAGTTGACAGTCCTGATGGCCTGTGGGAAGAAGCTCCGTCTCATCCTCTCCGTTTTCACAGCGTGACAGCGGAGGCGTTTGCCTGACCGTAGCATCTGGAACAGTCCGTTACTGGGGTGGCAGGGGTCCCTCATGATCTTGCTTGCTCTGGATCTGCACCTCCTGATGTATAGGTCCTGCAGGGGGATGAGTGTAGTTCCCATGGTGCGTTCTGCCGAACGCACTACTCTCTGCAGGGCCATCCTGTCCTGGGCAGAGCTGTTCCCAAACCAGACTGTAATGTTGCCGGACAGGATGCTCTCTACAGCCCCAGAGTAGAAGCAATGAAGGATCTTCAGCGACACTCTGAATTTCCTCAGTTGTCTAAGGTGGTAAAGGCGCTGCTTAGCCTTACCCACCAGTGCGGCAATGTGCGTTGCCCACGTCAGATCCTCTGCGATGCGGACTCCCAAGTATTTGAAACTGCTCACCCTATTCACAATAGACCCATTTATCTCCAGTGGCGTGTACGTCCTTGGATGTTTAGCCCTTCTGAAGTCCACAATCAGCTCCTTTGTTTTAGTGACATTCAAGAGGAGGCTATTGTCCTGACACCAGAGTGCCAGATCAGCCACCTCCTCCCGGTAGGCCTTCTCATCGTTGTTGGAGATCCGGCCCACCACCACAGTGTCATCAGCAAACTTGATGATGGAGTTTGAGCTGAACCTGGCCCTACAGTCATGTGTGTACAGGGAGTACAGTAGGGGGCTAAGGACGCAGCCCTGGGGGGATCCTATGTTCAGGGTGAGGGAGCTAGATGTGTGTTCCCCCATTCTGACCACTTGGGGCCTGGCAGTGAGAAAGTCCAGGACCCAGGCACACAGAGGGGTGCTAAGCCCCAGTTCCAGCAGCTTTTCAACCAGTCTGCTGGGGACTATTGTGTTGAATGCTGAACTAAAGTCAATGAACAGCATCCTCACATAGCCCCCCTGGCTGTCCAGATGAGAGAGAGCGGTGTGTAGAACCTGGGAGACCGCATCATCCGTGGACCTGTTCGGACGGTATGCGAACTGTAGTGGGTCCATGTTGCGAGGAAGGAGGGCGCAGATGTGCTTCTTGACTAGCCTCTCCAAACATTTCATGACAACCGAGGTGAGGGCCACCGGTCGGTAGTCATTTAAACACGCTGGAGAGGCATTCTTTGGCACCGGTACAATGATGGATCTTTTGAAGCATGCAGGGACCACGGACTTTGCCAAGGAGAGGTTGAATATTGTGGTGAGCACTGGAGCAAGCTGAGTAGCACAAGACTTTAGTACTCGCCCAGATATACCATCTGGGCCTCCAGCTTTTCTCGTGTTCACACGCGTCAGAGCCCACCTCACCTCGTGCTCGGACACCGAGAATGTGTGCACATCCCCGGCGGTGGATCCCCCTCCAGCCTCGCTAGCCAGCGCCCCTTCGGTGCTGTTTTTAGACGGCGAGCTGGTGGTGTTACCCGTCTCGAACCGTGCGTAAAAAGAGTTCAGGTCATCAGCTAAGGAGGAGCCGGCACTTCCGGTTGAGGGGGTGCTGGACCTGTAGCTAGTTATAGTCCGTAGCCCCTGCCAAAGGCGCCTGGTGTCCTGCTGCTCCATCTTTGACTCCATCTTGTCCCGGTACCTCTTTTTTGCATCCTTCACTGCCCTTCGCAGTCGGTAGGACTCTCCCTTGTAGTCGTCCATGTTGCCGGATGCCAGGCCGGAGTTGTAAGCAGCGGTGCGAGCATTCAAGGCCATGCGAATAGACCTGTCCACCCAGGGTTTTTGGTTAGGGAAGATACTGACCCTTACCGTGGGGATGATGGTATCGGCTATAGTGGCAATGAAGTCCGTAACTGCTTCCGCAAACTCATTTACGTCTCTGGAACTTTCTTGGAACATGTTCCAGTCGACTTCGCTCAGTGCATCCTGCAGCATGGCCTCTGAATGGTCAGCCCACCGTTTTACGTCCCTCGTCACTGTCGCTTCCCGTACTATCCGTTGTTTGTACTCCGGCAGCAGGAAAATGGCAGCGTGGTCAGATTTCCCAAAAGGAGGGAGAGAAACGGCCTTGTAGCCTTTCCTGAACGGCGTGTAGCAGTGGTCCAAAGTTCTTTCCCCCCTGGTGGCACACGTGATGTGTTGGTAGAAGTTGGGCATGACCTTTTTGAGATTTCCCCTATTGAAGTCTCCAGCCACCAGCACAGCCGCATCAGGGTTCTTGTTTTGGTGTTGACACAACACATCGTGTAGGGTGGACAGTGCCACGTCGGTGTCCGCATGCGGTGGGATATAGACGGCTGTGATGATCATCGAGCTGAACTCCCGGGGTAGGTAGAATGGTCGGCATAGGATAGTTAGATGTTCCAGGTCCGGCGAGCAGGAACGAGAAAGCGTCTTAATATTACCAGGATTACACCAGTTATTATTGGTCAAGAAGCAGACTCCTCCGCCCTTGGATTTCCCGGATTCTTCCGTTCTGTCCGCCCGGAAAACAGTGAAGGACTCGGATGGGCAGATCACCTGGTCAGGCACCAGCGGGGTCAGCCATGTTTCGGTCAGACAAAGGATGTTACAGTTCTTTATGTCCCTCTGGAATCTGATCCTTGCCCTCAGGTCATCCAGCTTGTTCTCCAGGGACTGGACGTTGGCCAGAAGTATGCTGGGCAGAGGTGGACGTAAGGCTTGGGTTCTCAGCCTGTTCCGAATCCCCCCTCGCTTCCCTCGGTGTTTTTTCCGACTTTCCCACTGACCTGCGCTCCCACTGCTGCTGCCGCGGTGCGCTCCTTTGATGATCTCTATCGGTATATCGGTGAGTAGATTTCTGTTTAATAGTGCTCCTGTAGCGCTCGAGTTTAATTTTACGAGCGTTTCCCGGTCGTACATTGGTTAATGCTAAGTGCTAGCACACGCTAGAGCACTTAGGGATAATTTTAAAGTAAACATACCAGTTTAAAACGCACAGTTCCCGCAGAGCTACCACGACGGCGACTGGACTGGACCGCGCCATAGTTATCTGATTTATTGGTATGAAGTATTATTCTGTAATGGAAAGCCTGAGCTCTTCACAAATTAATGATATTCAACAAAGCATTTGCAGTTAAAGAAGTGATTCATGCAAGTGTAAAAATCCAATATTGATAACATCCACTGCTGTTTTACATAACAAAAGACCCTAAGGTTATTCACAGAAGCACTTAGTAAAACCAAGTTCTTTCTTTATTGCGTATCTCAATGCACTTGTCAGCCATCTGATACTTCCGTCTCTTCACTTTCCTAACATTAACCCACAATTTGGTGGCATCAGCCTTTAAAATAAGTGGAAAATAAAAGACTGCAGCATTGTGGGTCAAATCGCTATGTAAATCCAATCAATACGAAAAAAATCATTTACTTGCTCTATTTTCTGTCATTGTTACTTCTCTACCCATGTAGCTACATTGCCTTCAATACAATTTGCATATATTTTGGGAACATCGTTTATTTGACACCTTAACAAATTCCTTCTGAAAATTCATTCATGCAATATATTTTGAACTCTATTTAGTCACACATTACAGGTTTCCTCAGAAAATGCAATTAAATTGGTGACGAACGACCTTTCTTTTGCAAATCCATTCTGACTCTCCCATGCCTTTGTTAAACAGTCACTAGTTTCAGTAAATATAGATTCTGGGACGCTTGTATCAACCAATGTAATACTAACTGGGCCAATCATTCGTGCCTTGTCCCTTTCCCTCTTCTTCAACGTGGCTACAGCATTTGCTGCAGTTCAGTCATTTATTTATAGAACTTAACCTCTTCAACCAAACCTCTGGTCGCTGCTCCTATCATTTTCTCATGTTACCCAGTGTCATTCTTTTTACCAGTTTTCGCTTGAATTAGCTTGAGATGTTTTACTTTGTTAATGTCACCACACCACACCACACCACACAGATCACTGGTTGCGATCTGCAAACATTAATCATGTGTGCATTCTCATCCAAATCATTGTTATAAACCACACACAGAAATGGGCCCAGCTCCAGTCCCTGAGGCACACCACATGTCACAGTCCTCCAGTCAGAACAACATCCTTCCACCACCACCCTCTCCTTCCTTTCATGATGCCAATTCTGTACCCTTTTTGCTAGCTCTCCTTGGATCCCATGCAATCTAACCTTCCAGGGGAGCCCACCATGTGGCACGTTATCATATCATATCATATCATATCATATATATACAGCCGGAAACAGGCCTTTTCGGCCCTCCAAGTCCGTGCCACCCAGCGATCCCCGTAAATTAACACTATGATCCCCGTACATTAACACTATCCTACACCCACTAGGGACAATTTTTACATTTACCCAGCCAATTAACCTACATACCTGTACGTCTTTGGAGTGTGGGAGGAAACCGAAGATCTCGGCGAAAACCCACGCAGGTCACGGGGAGAACGTACAAACTCCTTACAGTGCAGCACCCGTAGTCAGGATCGAACCTGAGTCTCCGGCGCTGCATTCGCTGTAAAGCAGCAACTCTACCGCTGCGCTACCGTGCCGCCCTATCAATTGCCTGGATGAAGCCCTAATGGACCGATGGCCTTATCCTTGTGAAACTTTTTGGTTAACAATTCAAACACAACTAAGTCAAATTCGTAAGGGTACAGAGAAGTTTTACGACGATGTTGCCAAGACTAGAGGGTCTGAGCTATAGGGATTGAGTAGGCTAGGACTCTATTCCTTGGTGCGCAGGAGGATGAGGGGTGATCTTATAGAGGTGTATGAAATCATCAGCGGAAAGGATCGGGTAGATGCACACTCTTGCCCAGAGTAGGTGAATCGAGGACCAGAAGACATGGTTTAAGGTGAAGGGAAAAAGATTTTCACACAAAGGGTGGTTGGTGCATGGAACGACGGGCCAGAGGAGGTAGTTGCGGCAGGGACTATCCCAACATTTAAGAAACAGTTAGACAGGTACATGGATAGGACAGGTTTGGAGGGACATGGACCAAAAGCAGGCAGGGTGGGACCAGTGTAGCTGAGACATGTTGGCCACTGTGGGGAAGTTGGGCAAAAGGGCCTGTTTCCACACTGTGTCACTCCATGACTCTATCTCCCACGTACATAATCATGCTGCCTATCCCTAATCAACCTGTGTTTATACTAATGCATAGATATCATCCGGCACCTCACCAGTGTCCAACGGTGATTCATATATCTCAGCCAGAGCTCCCACAATTTCTTCTCTAACATCCCACAGCATCCTTGGATATATCTGATCAGGCCCGGGAGATTTATCTACCTTCATATAGTCTAGAATATCCAGTATTTCTTTGATTGTAATAGGGACTGGCCTCAAGCCATCTTCATTAGCTGACTCAAGTTGCCTCGCCTTCATGTTTTTCTCCACGGTAAAAGCAGCAGAAATATTCATTGAGGACCTTGCTCATCTCAAGCATCTCCTCATATAGATGTCCGCTTTGGTTTTTGAGGAGCCTTGTTCTATTTATAATTACCCTTTCTTTCTTAATGTACCAATAAATCTAATGTCCTCAATGTCATTTCATTGATAGATTCTATGACAGAATCCTCCAGGATGTCCATTGATTGCCATTGGCAGCTGCACTTTTTAAGAAAGAAGGGAGAGAGGAAAGGGAGAATTATAGACCAGTTAGCCTAACATCGGTAGTGGGGAAGATGCTTGAATCGATTATTAAAGATGTGATAGCAGCACATTTGGAAAGCAGTGACAGGGTCGGTCAAAGTCATCATGGATTTATGAAGGGGAAATCCATGCTTGACTAATCTGGAATTTTTTAAGGATGTAACAAGTAGAATGGATTAGGGAGAGCCAGTGGATATGGTATATCTGGACTTTCAAAAAACCTTTGACAAGATCCCACACAAGAGATTAATATGCAAAATTAGAGCACATGGTATTGGGGGTAGGATATTGACATGGATAGAGAACTAGTTGACAGACAGGAAGCAAAGAGTGGGAATTAACGGGTCCTTTTCAGAATGGCAGACAGTGACTAGTGGGGTGCCGCAAGGCTCGGTGGTGGGACCCTAATTATTTACAATATATATGAATGATTTAGACAAGGGAATTAAATGTAATATCTCCAAGTTTGCAGATGGCACAAACCTGGGTAGCAATGTGAGCTACGAGGAGGATGATATGATGCTGCAGGGTGACTTGGACAGGTTGGGTGAGTGGGCAGATGCAGTATAATGTGGATAAATGTGAGGTTATCCACCTTGGTGGCAAGAACAGGAAGGCACCTTATTATCTGAATGGTGTCAGATTAGGAAAAGGGGAGGTGAAACGAGACCTGGTTGTGCTTGTACATCAGTCACTGAAAGTAAGCGTGCAAGTACAGCAGGCAGTGAAGAAAGCAAATGGCATGTTGGCCTTCATTGCGAGAGAATTAGAGTTTAGGAGCAAGGAGGTCCTACTGCAGTTGTACAGGGTCCTGGTGAGACCATATCTGGAGTATTGTGTGCAATTCTGGTCTCCTAATTTAAGGAAGGACATTATTGCTATTGAGGGAAGACAGTGTAGGTTCACCAGGTTAATTTCTGAGATGATGGGACTGATATATGATGAAAGAATGGGTTGACTCGGCATGTATTCACTGAAATTTAAAAGGTTGAAAGAGGATCTTATAGAAACATATAAAATTCTTAAAGGATTGGACAGGATAGCTGCCGGAAAAATGTTCCCAATGTTGGGGGAGTAGAACCAGTGGTCACAGTTTAAGAATATGGGGTAGGCCATTTAGAACTGTGATGAGGAAAAAACCTTTTTACCCAGAGAGTTGTGAATCTGTGGAATTCTCTGCCACAGAAGGCAGTGGAGGTCAATTCACCGGATGTTTTCAAGAGAGAGTTAGATTTAGCTCTTAGGGCTAAAGGAATCAAGTGATATGGGGAAAAAGCAGGAACGGAGTTTTGCAAAACAGAGATTTTAAATGATCAGCCATGATCATATTGAATGGCAGTGCTGGCTTGAAGGGCCGAATGGCGTACACCTCCATCTATTTTTCTGTTCTCTTATCTTTCTCTTCATTCATGACTATCTCTCAAGCCTTGGTGCAAAATCGAGCTTGTTGGACTTATCTTTTGCATCATCACAACTTCTATCATGTTTCCTGTGATTTCCGGTAACAGTTGTAGAAAATGAGCCTCCATGCGGAGTCAGCAAGTCATCAACTGGTGCCAGCCATCTTTAACTGGTTCTCGCACCTTACATAATTGGACCCTGAGGAAAGACAATATGTTGCACAACATGGAGATTGCAGCAACTAAATGCTTTGAGAGAAATCAGGCAGAAGCACAAATTTTATGTTTGTGCAATGCCAATTCAAAACACTATGGGTCAATAAACAATAGACAATAGACAATAGGTGCAGGAGGAGGCCATTCGGCCCTTCGAGCCAGCACCGCCATTCAATGTGATCATGGCTGATCAGTCTCAATCAGTACCCCGTTCCTGCCTTCTCCCCATACCACCTGACTCTGCTATCCTTAAGAGCTCTATCTAGCTCTCTCTTGAATGCATTCAGAGAATTGGCCTCCATTACCTTCTGAGGCAGAGAATTCCACAGATTCACAACTCTCTGACTGAAAAAGTTTTTCCTCATCTCAGTTCTAAATGGCCTACCCCTTATTCTTAAACTGTGGCCCCTTGTTCTGGACTCCCCCAACATTGGGAACGTGTTTCCAGCCTCTAACGTGTCCAACCCCTTAATAATCTTATACGTTTCGATATGGGTCAATAACACATCACATTCTCAGAATGCAATTGAAGTGATATCCAATATAATCCTCAGCATTTTTCTAACAGTGCCACAGTTCCTCAAAACTGCAGTGAAAAACACTACTGGAAGCAAAAGTATTAAAAATACTTTAATTAGGATGACTGAGATAAATCTGTTAGGGGTCAGTGGTGTGATTGTCAAGCAGATGGAATGCTTGATCCATCATACTGACAGCAGCAGGCCTGCTGAAGGGGAATATGTTGACCTTTCTTCCTTCAGCTTGTAAGTTTCTCTGACATGTTCTTCATGTGAAGGCAACTATAAAAGGTGTTGTTGGGATTTGAGGCCGTTGCAAGCCATTGAATCATGTTATTCTGTGCTGAACAGGAGTGAAATTCAATTTCAGCAGTTGCACAAAAGAGGCCATAACAAGTCAGCAACCCATTTTACTGCTCTCCTGATTTCCAATTCATTGAAGGAAGATTGGGCAGAGTGTAGATGCATCAACCTATTCTCCACTGCCTATTTTGCACAACTGTCAAAGAGAAAATTTTACCCCATCTGTATCTTCCTGAGTCTGGCAATGATCAGCAGTGAAGTTGTCTAAAAGAGATGTGTCAGTCTGCTTTCTGAGGCTACAACTCTGATTAGACGCCACAGCTGCTGCTAAATAAAGCTGCAGAAAATCTTCCATCTGATGGAACTGTCATGTTTCATATTAAGGAACATTACAAAAAATATCAACATCAATTGAATGCACTGCAAACTCCAGAAAGCCTTGCACACCTTGGTCTCTTTTACTAATACTACTGTCATTGTAGATCAATCATAATATATATACAATGAGTCTGCTTACATTTCTATCAAGCAGCCATGATAGGAAGGTGTGGAATGGACGGTTTTTTCCCCCCAAAGTGTCTTAACATGTCTATAACAAACTGTCTGTGAGAGGTATTAAACTGACACCCAGTTTTACTGCTTTACTTCTTACATTTCAACTGTCTACGAACATTAATAAAATGTTGTTTGGTTCACTCTTTGTAAAACAGGACTTATGGATTTGAACTTAGACTGAACTTTAGAGTCATAGAGTAGAAGCAAAGAACTGCAGATGCTGGGTAATACACAAAGGGTCACAAAGTGCTGGAGTAACTCAGCAGGTTAGGCAGCATCTATGGAGAATATAGATGGGTGATGTTTCGGATCAAGATATTTCTTTGGTCTACTTCATATTACCACAAGATCTTTATAACTGTGTCATACTAACCTCATCCACCATGATCCATTGGAATAACATGATCCATGTTGACTAATGTGCCATTATCACATCCTTACTCAGTTAGGATTAACATTCATATTGTTTCATGTTTGACATTTGAGTATTGTTAAACAGTACAGTGAAAAAGAGGGTTATTCATTTTGAAAAACTAATTGATAAAAGATAACAACCTCTGAATATATTTTGGATACATGTGAAAAAGGTTGCCTTCTGTCATTGGTGTGTAAAAATATGTGAAATAAAGTAGGTTGATACTATATTTTGGAATGAAAAGCAATGGAGTAAAGTAATTCTGGCCACATTTATACCTGCCATTGGGTTGGATTATCCTTCAAGATGTGCCATTAGCTGGATTTCAGCCCAGAATTCAGGGGCAGAGCTTCATTTTCACACACTTGGCATATTTTTGGTTGTGCCATTTTCTTCCATATCTGATTCCAGGTTTTGCAGCTCGTTAAAGCAACACTGAGCCTGACGACCGCATTCTGCCCAACATCTTTCCCTGCTGTACAATGGGTCAGAGCTTCTTTGAGAGTGACCCTTGTACATTTTGTCCACATATAGTCCCATATCCAATTTATTAGCCATCACGCAGGGAATTCAATTGTTGCAGATTTTCTCAAAAACCAACAAAATTGCACTCTCCTATGTTTATAGTGCAGCAAATAAGGATATTTTGTACAAATAAACCACAAGTAATGATGAAACTCTTTTAAACTTTACACATTTTAAGGTAATATTTTTGAATGAAGCCTAGTCCACCGCAAGAACATTGAAGTTTTAAAGAAGGTTCAATTATACCAATAAAAAGAAAGATTTTAAAACTGGTTTTCTTATTACAGGTCCCGGGGAGCTACGCTTGCGGCGGGAGTGTTCCGGAGATCCAGCCTCTGAACAACCACGCAGCTGACGGGAACACGCCCCGGTAGGCCCGACTCACCCCACAGGCCTCCCAGGGCATTACAGTGAAGTCAGGCAGCGAGGCCTGTCTGGGACGAAGGAGCCCCAACGGCGTCCACGATGGGAGCCTCGGCGGCGGCAGTGGATGCTTCGGCGGCAGCGTGAGCGTGAGAGGGGGAGGGGAGGACAATGGGAACCCGGCATGGGGGGAACGCCGTGAGGGATGGTGGGAGAACAAAGTGGGATGGTGTGCGTGAGGCATTCTAGTCTCCATTCTAGAATCCTCTGCCCAAGGGATAAGTCTGTGTTCCTTTGTTTGTTTGTTCATTTGTTCCGGTGAAGGCGCTGTGCACATGGCAGCCAGCCAAAGACGCTTGTCTTTATCTTTTAGTTTTCACTTTTAATTTCAAGTTTTCGTCTACCTTGTTGTTTGTTGTGACTGTTGGCAGACCAATTCCCCTCTGGGGAAGAATAACATTTTATCGTATCGTATCGTAAAATGACTCTAGATTGCAGCATGGTATAAAAATTTGAAAAGATGAAAGTTTGGGTTTGTTTTAAAAGGGCTATATATATATATATATATATATATATATATATATATATATATATATATATATATATATATATAAAAAATAGCAAGTTGATGAAATGTCTATACATAAAATTGTGGAATTTATTTCTATTGTTTGTGAAAGAAGTTCTGACCTATTGTTTGTGGTTAAGACGATAACAATAAAAGAGATTCTTTCATTCATGCAGAGCTTTTTACATCCTTTTCAGGAAGTCCAAAGTGTTTTGAAGTGAATATAGATCAACTAACATTCTTATCAGAACTAAAATCAGTCTGATCCATCTGCCTTGTACAAAACCACTATCCATCCAGATGTATGGTATGGATTTGACCTGTGCAGATCATTCCGCTTCTTATTACTCTTCAGAAGAAGAGCTGGTCTCTGCTTATTCAGTGATTAGTCTTTCTGTGCTAGTTGAATTGAATCAAAATTCATTCTAGTGCAAAAGAAAAAGGATTAATCATGCAAATAAATTGTAGCATGTCTTCATCAAATAACAGTTGGTGCCATTGACTTGTGTAAACAAATATTGAAACTGCCGACAGATATCTAGTATGGTGTGAAGAAAAATCTGCATCAATGGAATATTGTGGAGAAAAAATCCAGGATGTAATCATGCATAGTCTTTTCGCGGACCGGATAGCACACAACTAAAAAGCTTTTCAATGTAAGTCAAGTCAAGTCAAATTTATTTGTCACATACACATACACGATGTGCAGTGAAATGAAAGCGGCAATGCCTGCGGGTTGTGCACAAAAAGAATTACAGTTACAGCATATAAATAAAGTTAATAAGTTAATAAGTTACTATTAGTGTCGACAAAAATTTAGTCTCTGGGGTTATAAAAGTTGACAGTCCTGATGGCCTGTGGGAAGAAGCTCCATCTCATCCTCTCCGTTTTCACAGCGTGACAGCGGAGGCGTTTGCCTGATCGTAGCATCTGGAACAGTCCGTTACTGGGGTGGCAGGGGTCCCTCATGATCTTGCTTGCTCTGGATCTGCACCTCCTGATGTATAGGTCCTGCAGGGGGACGAGTGTAGTTCCCATGGTGCGTTCTGCCGAACGCACTACTCTCTGCAGGGCTATCCTGTCCTGGGCAGAGCTGTTCCCAAACCAGACTGTAATGTTGCCGGACAGGATGCTCTCTACAGTCCCAGAGTAGAAGCAATGAAGGATCCTCAGAGACACTCTGAATTTCCTCAGTTGTCTAAGGTGGTAAAGGCGCTGCTTAGCCTTACCCACCAGTGCGGCAATGTGCGTTGCCCACGTCAGATCCTCTGCGATGCGGACTCCCAAGTATTTGAAACTGCTCACCCTATCCACAATAGACCCATTTATCTCCAGTGGCGTGTACGTCCTTGGATGTTTAGCCCTTCTGAAGTCCACAATCAGGTCCTTTGTTTTAGTGACATTCAAGAGGAGGCTATTGTCCTGACACCAGAGTGCCAGATCAGCCACCTCCTCCCGGTAGGCCTTCTCATCGTTGTTGGAGATCCGGCCCACCACCACAGTGTCATTAGCAAACTTGATGATGGAGTTTGAGCTGAACCTGGCCTCACAGTCATGTGTGTACAGGGAGTACAGTAGGGGGCTAAGGACGCAGCCCTGGGGGGATCCTATGTTCAGGGTGAGGGAGCTAGATGTGTGTTCCCCCATCCTGACCACTTGGGGCCTGGCAGTGAGAAAGTTTAGGACCCAGGCACACAGAGGGGTGCTAAGCCCCAGTTCCAGCAGCTTCTCAACCAGTTTGCTGGGGACTATTGTGTTGAATGCTGAACTAAAGTCAATGAACAGCATCCTCACATAGCCCCCCTGGTTGTCCAGATGAGAGAGAGCGGTGTGCAGAACCTGGGAGACCGCATCATCCGTGGACCTGTTCGGATGGTATGCGAACTGTAGTGGGTCCATGTTGCGAGGAAGGAGGGCGCAGATGTGCTTCTTGACTAGCCTCTCAAAGCATTTCATGACAACCGAGGTGAGGGCCACCGGTCGGTAGTCATTTAAACACGCTGGAGAGGCATTCTTTGGCACCGGTACAATGATGGATCTTTTGAAGCATGCAGGGACCACAGACTTTACCAAGGAGAGGTTGTCATGTGAGGCACATGTGAGAATAATAAACAAACTAAACAATGTCCGAAACTCAACCAGACTCAATGCAACTTTGATGTCATGCTTGACATAAATATCCATTCACAAGCAAGATGCAGATGGCTCCGTGCACCGTTTATGTAGCACCCTTTCTCCAATAACAGTAGGTTAACAGAGAGTGGTTTTCTATGTTTACAAATTGTATTTTATGGCAAGTAAGTGAGTAAATTGTCATGGGTATGGACAGCTTTATATTGCCTGACATTAGGAATCTGCTTCAAATGTGAGGAGTTTCAACTGCTTAGAATTGGGAAAGCAGGTTTAAATGGCAGCCCCACAGCAAATGGTACCAAACTAAAGCAAATGTCAAGAGTAAAAATAAACTCAAGGCACTTGGGAAATAAGCTTCCAGTCAGTCCTTAAGAAGCAATGCTCTTCCTTTTATGCACTTGCATCTTTCCTGCAGTGCTTAGCAATGTTAGCAACCACTATATATGTGCATAATTGCTGAATGTACAGCAGAAATGACAGAAACATTTAGATGTAAGATATCACAGCTTTAATATGGAGTTGGTGCTTTGCTGTCCCCAGGATGTAATGGCAGCAGGTCACTCCCTCGACCAGTTCTTGTCTCAGCTCTCCTGATCACTGTCTAAATGTATGCAATATTCATTGGGAAATCCTGAGCACTGAATTTCTTATCACTCCCCATTCTCCTTCAATCTTTCAACCTTACCTCCAGCTATTTCCATGCCACTTGTGGATGTACATCAGTTTTTCTTCCATTTTGGCACAATTTAAATTCTGTTTTTCAAAATATTCGTAGATTTTATTTCATCCTTGTTGTAGGTCATAAATAAATAATCCTTATTTTAGGTCACATATATTGTTTCCTCATAGATATTTCAGCATCCAACTTGCTAACCACTCCAATTCGAACACAATCACATTAAGTTCCTGCACTGGAGCTTTCAATATAGATTAAGAATAGCAATCATTGTAACATTCAAAACAACCACACTCCAAAGACGTATAGGTATGTAGGTTAATTGGCTGGGTAAATGTAAAAATTGTCCCTAGTGGGTGTAGGATAGTGTTAATGTACGGGGATCGCTGGGCGGCACGGACTTGGAGGGCCAAAAAGGCCTGTTTCCGGCTGTATATATATGATATGATATGATATAACTCTACACATATTTGAACATCATTCCTCTTGTCATTAATCGCTTCCCTATTTTCAGCATGTGCTAATGTGTCTCTATAAGGTCCTCCCTGGGTTACGGCTGGATTACATTCCTGATCCAAACAGTTTGCAAGTCAGAAATGTCGCTATGAAACAAATTCCCACACTACTGAAGATAATAACATGGGTAGGTTGTTCCATTGTCCCATAGACAGTCTGGAGAAGCATTTCAATCTTCTTTTACAATTCCAAATAATAAAGTTGATATTAACAAATTTTGCCTGAACCTTTCTCTTTTAAGAGATGTTTCTGCAGGTGAGATTTTGAATGTTGTTACCAGTTTTAAAAAGGAAGCAGCGTGGACACCATTTATCAGGACAGAATTCTCAAAATGGACATCAATGTGTTAACTAGTATTCTTCCTTGATTCATTCACAAAATGCTGGAGTAACTCAGCAGGTCAGGCAGCATCTCGGGAGAGAAGGAATGGGTGACGTTTCGGGTCGAGACCCTTGATTCGTTGTGGCACAATTCTAGCTGGTGTGAATGACGTTCGCCTGCAACCCTGCGGCAGCCTACAAATCCATCCCGCCAGTCTCGTGAACCTTTGATTGTATGTACAGTCTGTTCATAAACTGGGCACTCATAAACTGAAAATGACATGGAATTTGTTTTTAATTCCATTTTTCTACATAATACAATGGCATTGTCTAATTAACTTTGTCACATGAATTTTGGAAATTTACATAACCACAGCATGTATCACCAGTTAGAAAGATACTGGTGATAAAATAATCATCTTGGTCAGAAACCATCTTCTCTTTCTGCTGCAATATACTAGTGCAATTCACTAGTTTATTACAATATATATATCAGTAGTAATCCTGGTTCTACGATTTAACCATTTTTTGTGTAACACAAATAAGTTTGTATTTTCCAGGATTGCCTTGAAAGCTGAGAATGTCCTGGTTTTAATAATAATAATAATATTCATTTATTGTCATTGCAACGAGTACAACGAAATTAAAAAATAGCCAATCCTGACGGTGCGTACAAACATATATGCAATAAATGCAAAAACAAATAAATACATAAATACAATTAAATACAATTATGTTAAGTACAAAGATTTTTTAGTGTTGCCTAGTGCAAAGGTAGTGTTCAGTTCTCGTATGGCCCTGGGGTAAAAACTGTTCTTAAGTCTGTTTGTTCGGGATTTTATCGACCTGAAACGTCGACCAGAGGGCAGATGAACAAACAGACGGTGGCCGGGGTGGGATGGATCTTTTATTATTTTGCCTGCTCTACTGAGGCAGCGTAGGCTGAACAGGTGCTCCAGGGAGGGCAGTGAGCAGCCGATGATTTTCTGGGCCGTCGTGATGACCCTCTGAAGGGCCTTCCTGTCCTTTTCTGAGCAGCTGGCATACCATGTGGTTATACAGTATGCCAGCACACTCTCGATGGAGCAGCGATAGAAGGACAACATGAGCTTCTCCTGCAGGTTGGTTTTCCTGAGGATCCTCAGGAAGTGGAGTCTCTGCTGTGCCTTCTTTACTGTGGTGATGGTGTTGGTAGACCAGGTGAGATCCTCTGCGATGTGCGTACCCAGGAACCTGAAAGCTGGTACCCTTTCCACACAGACCCCATTGATGTAGAGTGGGTCGTAATCTCCACTGGTTTTCCTAAAGTCAATTATAAGTTCCTTTGTTTTGGAGGAGTTCAGGACCAGATTGTTCACTGAACACCATGCTGCCAGCCTTTGGATTTCATCCCTATAGGCTGTCTCATCTCCTTCTGAGATGAGTCCAACCACAGTCGTGTCATCCGCGAACTTGATGATGGTGTTGGTGGGATGGGTGGGGGCGCAGTCGTGAGTGTAGAGGGAGTAAAGGATGGGGCTCAACACACAGCCCTGTGGTGAGCCGGTGCTCAGTGTAATGGTGGAGGAGAGGTGAGGGCCTATTTTGACTGTCTGGGGGCGGTTGGTCAGAAAGTCCTTGATCCATTTGCAGATGGTTTGGGAAAATCCAAGGTCGGAAAGTTTGGTGACCAGTCTGCTCGGGATGACCGTGTTAAAGGCAGAGCTGAAGTCGAGGAAGAGCATCCTCACATAGCTCCCCTGGTGTTCAAGGTGGGTCAGTGCAGTGTGAAGAGCAGTGTCGATGGCATCCCCTGTAGACCTATTTGCTCTGTAGGCAAACTGGTGTGGGTCGAAGGTGGGTGGGAGGCTGGCTTTGATGTGCTGCAGGACCAGTCTCTCGAAGCACTTTGTGATGACCGGTGTGAGTGCTACCGGACGGTAGTCGTTAAGACTGCTGATGACAGACTTTTTCGGCAGTGGGATGATTATGGCGGACTTCAGGCAGGGAGGGATGGTGGATTTTAAAAGGGACAGGTTGAAGATTTTTGTGAAGACCTCAGATAATTGGTCTGCACATTCCCTCAGCACTCTGCCCGTCACACCATCGGGGCCTGCAGCTTTCCTGGGATTCACTGCTCTGAGCACGCGCTTAACATCATACTCCTGCACAGTGAAGGTGTTGCTGTCAGGTGCTGGAGAGGGTGTAATGTCTGCCACTGTAGCTTTCACCTCGAAACGAGCAAAGAAACAGTTAAGTTCCTCAGCCAGCGAGGCGTCGCCGTCGGCAGTCGTGCGGTTGCTGGTCTTGTAGTTGGTGATGTGCTGGATGCCTTGCCATACCCGCCGTGGGTCATTGTTGGAGAAGTGGTCTTCAATCTTCCTCTTGTAGGACGCTTTGGCATCCTTGATGCCTCTCTTCAGGTTGGTTCTAGCAGCACTGTATAGAGCTCTATCACTAGACCTGAAGGCGGTGTTACGGTCCTTCAGGAGAGACCTGACATCCTTTGTCATCCAGGGTTTTTGATTTGGGTACAACCGGATGCGTTTGTCGACGGTGACATTGTCAACACAGTTTTGGATGTAGCAAAGTACAGTTGATGTGTACTACTCCAAGTCCTGATCCTCAAAAATATCCCAGTTGGTCCTTTCGAAGCAATCCTGCAGCTGCGAGGAAGCTCCTTCAGGCCATGTCCTTCAGTCCACCATCAAGCAAAGCCAAGTTCAGTCTGTTCAGCATTACATAACAAAAAGGCAGCCAATATCATCAACGATCCACATCATCCTAGCCATGTCACCACCATGGAGAAGAAGGTACAGGAGCCTGAAGACCATGACCACAAAGTCCAAGAATAGCTTCTTCTCAGAAACCATTAGGCTCTTGAACATTATACAACATTAAGCTCAGCAATTATGATCTTCTATGGACTGTGTCTTTGGTTACACTAGAACATCAGTTTTTTACTGTTATGGTTACCTTGTATTTGGTTATTGATTTATTGCATTATGAATTATTATATATTTATCTGTGTGTTTTTGCACTTATGAACCTGTTAAGCTGCAGCAATTTAAAATTCTATTGTTTCGTTGCCAGTACATATGACATTTAAACACTTTTGACTCTCAATCCTTTGGATTTACTATGAATATTTCTGTGGCACAAACTATGAATGTATTCATTGTAAAGTGCTAAACATGTCACCGTGTGATACTTTAATAACAGGCTTGGTACCATCTGATTAATACTGCAATAAGCAGCCACTGCTGAAATGTTACATGGTGCCAACTTACTGCAAGGAAAATAGTCAATCAGTTATTTCTGTTACATTCTTTGTAACCTCACACTTAAGTAATATCTTTAATATTACTTGGGATGCAGAGAGTGCAAATGTTACAAGCAGAAAGCCTTCCCCCTCTCTAAGACCAGTCACTCCATGAGTTGTGAAACGTTGAGTTGCCCGATTGATTTGTTTCACATTGGTAAGCAACATACCATAGCTTGTCAGGTAAACATCAATAACAACTAGGCGTCAAGCATACTGAAACAGAGAAAAAAAGCAGACAGAGAGAAAGAAAAACAGAGAAAGGTATTGAACATAGAACATAGAAGTGTACAGCACATGAACAGATCCTTCAGCCCACAATGTCTGCACTAACCATGATGCCAATCTAACTAATCTTATATGTCTACATGTGATCTGTATCCTTATATTCCCTGTCTAAATGCCTCTTCAACATTGCATTTGTATCTGCCCCCATCTCCTCTCTAACAACATTTTCTAGGAACCTATTCTTGCCTTGCATATCTCTCTGAACTTTCCTCCCCTCTCATTAAACATATGTCCTCTCATATTTGACATTTCCTCCCTGGTAAAACTCTATTCTATCTATGCCTCTAGTAAGTTTATAAACTTCTATCAGGTCTTTCCTCAGCTTCCAATCTTCCAGCAAAATCAATGCAAGTGGGTCCAACCTCTCCTTGCAGCTGATACACTCCAATCCAGACAACATGCTGGTAAATACCTTCTGCACGTTTTCCAAAGTCTCCACATCCTTTCTATAATGTGGTGACCAGAACTGCACATAATACTCCAAATGTGGCCTAACTAAAGTTTTAACAGCTGAACATGACTTGCCTACTTTTATACTCGGTTCCCAATGTCTTCTGTACACTTGAATTGCCACTTTCAGGGAGCTGTGGACATGCTCCCAAATATCCCTCTGTATATCAGTGCTCCTAAGGGTCCCGTCGACTACTGTATGCTTTCCTCTTGTGTTTGTCATCCCCAAAATGCAAAACCACATACTTCCAGCTGATTTATATCCTGCTGTAACATTTGACAACCTTCTTCACTATCCACAACTTCACCAATTTTGAAGTCATAGAGCCATTGAGTCTTCGAGTGATACATTGTGGAAACAGGCCCTTCAGCCCAACTTACCCACACCAGCTAACAGGTCCCAGCTACACTAGTCCCACCTGCCTAAGCTTTCCCCTACTCTGGGCAAGAGATTCTGTGTATCTACCCGATCTATTCCTCTCATGATTTTATACAGTCATCTGTAAATTCATCAGACCACCTACATTTTCATATTAATCTTTTACATTTATATTATGTGTTCACAGACCTCTGCTAAACACTTCTCCACTACTACCCTTTGTCTTCAATGGCAAAGCAAATTTTGTATCCAACTTACCAGATCACCATTAACCCCATGTGACTTAATCGTCTGGACAGCCTACAATGAAGGATCTTGTCAAATGCTTTATCAAAATCCATGCAGACAATGCCCCTACCCTCATCAATCTTCTTTGCCACTTCCTCACAGACTTCACTAAAACCTATGAGACAAGATCTTTCCTGCACAAAGTCATGCTGACTTTCCATAATAAGTCTGTGCTTTTCCAAATGTGAGTAAACCTTGTCCTGAAAGTGTACTATGCCTTGTCATACCCACCTTACTCAATACTTGTGAGACATGGACATTGTACAGCAGACATACCAAACAGTTTAACCGCTTCCACATAACCTGCCAGCATAGGGCACTTCACATCAAGTGGCAAAACAAGGTTCCAAGCACACAGATTGCATCTCAGACAAATATTCTTAGCATGTATATTTTGCTGAAAGTATCATAGATCAGGTGGGCAGGATATGTCAAAAGAATGTCTGATGACAGAATATCAAAGTAACCACTTTATGGAGACCTGAATGATGGCAAATTATCAGATAGTGGAAATGTAAAGAGATTCAAAGGCTCTCTTAAAATATCCCTGAAGAGTTTCAACATTGGCACACACCAAGCATTGGATCATTCTGTTTGGCGTACCCACATAATAAGTGATGCTACAGCAAGAAAGATCTCGACCCAAAACGTCACCCATTCCTTCTCTCCAGAGATGCTGCCTGTCCTGCTGAGTTACTCCTACCTTCAGTTTAAACCAACATCTTCAGTTCCTTCTTGCACAGCATCCTGGTATCTGTGTTGAAAGAACATCTAAGCCCAGATTAGTCTAATCAGCCAACATCTTTACACATTATGAAATTATAGATTAAATGTCATGGCCTTATTCGAGATCAGGTGACGAACAACTACAAAATCCCGAGGAGAGGCTCATTTTCCTGGTTTGTCCCTTTTGTCTTATAAACAAAGGAACAACAATAGCAGAAAGCGAAACCAGGATGAAGAGGGCAAGGAATAAATATTCACGAAAGGCACAGTGAAACAAAACAATCATCTCCAACCATTTCCAGCATAAGACAGAGGGATCAAAGAAAATGATAAGATAAAGGGAGAGACCTCAAAGGTATTAGAAAACAACAACCGATGCATGACAGGGAAAAGATTTAGTAAATGTGGGGAGAGTGAAACATTCAGGGAGAATTAATAAATGAGAAGAATGTGAATCAAATAGAAAAAAGACAGAGAGAGGTTTTAAAACATATGCTCAGATTACAATATGTGATTAACCTTCCATCGATTTGGCCCGTACAAAATTTATGCTGACTGGTCAATATCATGATGTCAACATGGACCATGTTATTTAATTGCCTTAGTGCATCACCAGCTCTGGTAAGAGCTATCAAGGTTCAAGCGAGCACTGAATAATGCCATGCCTTTTAATTGAAGAGAAACTGATGGAACCTGGGAAGTTTAGTTTAGTTTAGTTTAATTTAGTTTAGTTCAGAGATACAGCATGGAAACAGGCTCTTCAGCCCACTGAGTCTGCACCGACCAGCGATCCCCACACATTAACGCTATCCTACACACACTAGGGACAATTTACACTTGTACCAAGCCAATTAACATGCAAATCTGTATGTCTGTGGAGTGTGGGAGGAAACCGAAGATCACGGAGAAAACCCACGGGGTCATAGAGAGAATGTACAAACGCCGTACAGACAACACCCATAGTCGGGATCAAACCAGGGTCTCCGGCACTGCAAGCGCTGTAAGGCAGCAACTCTACCGCTGTGCCACCGTTATTCTGAAGAGCCAAGCTGCTCCCTGTGAGGGATATTTGAAACATAGTTGAGCATGGGCACATGGACATTCCAGTCCATCACTGTAGGCCACCGTAGGAGATGAAGAGGAGGCCACTCCTCTACCTACAGTGGCCAGGAGTGTGGCCCAGTATGTCATCACATGTGGTCAGTGAATCCATCTTCAGGTCTCATCTGTTTGCGCCACTGACCTTCCTGTGAGATTGCAGGATGATTATTTGGCCAGAGATAGTCCAGCACGGGAGAACCCGACTTGGACATCTTCCTCTCACCAACCTGTACTTGTGTTCCTTTACCTCCTGTTGTTCTACTCCTGCCTAAGGTTGTTTGGAACAATAATGATATCCACAGATATGGACACCACCTCTTTTGTATGGTACAAGGCTCTTCCAGAGTTGTCCAGATTAAAATGTTGTTAGAGTGCACAAATGGTCAGCAACTCTCACTGTACCAATCAATGGTACAAAGATCAATGTGAGGAAGGCGGCTGGTCCGGACGGCATCAGTTCGAGGCTCCTCAAGTCCTGTGCAGACCAGCTGTGCGGGATAGTGGAGCATGTCTTCAATCTGAGCCTGAAACTGGGGAGAGTTCCACAGCTGTGGAAAACATCCTGCGTGGTACCGGTACCAAAGACGCCGCACCCGAAGGAACTCAACAGCTACAGGCCGGTGGTACTGACATCACACCTGATGAAGACACTGGAGCGTCTGGTCCTCGCCCATCTCCGCCCCCTGGTGAGACCATCAATGCATCCGCTGTAGTTCGCCTACCAGACTCGCATCGGGGTGGAGGACGCCATCATCTACCTGCGGAACAGAGCTCTTTCACACCTGGAGAAGACAGATAGCACTGTGAGAATCATGCTTTTTGTTTTCTCCAGTGCATTCAACACCATCCAGCTGGGGCTTCTGGGGGGCAAGCTGGAGCGCACAGGAGTGGATCACCACCTCACATCCTGGATTCTGGACTATCTCACCAACCGACCACAGTATGTGAGGACAAAGGACCTGGTCTCGGACAGGGTGGTCTGCAGCACTGGGGTTCCGCAGGGAACAGTGCTAGCGCCATTCTTGTTCACCCTGTACACTGCGGACTTCAGGCACAGCTCTGCAAGCTCCTATCTACAGAAGTTCTCTGACGACTTTGCCATCGTTGGCCTCATCACGGGTGATGAGGACAGGGCGTACAGAGAACTGATCAAGGAGTTTGTGGACTGGTGCCAGCAGAACCGCCTCCGGATCAATGCGGGGAAAACCAGGGAGATGGTGGTAGATTTCCGCAGGCGCAGCCAGGTACCCCCGACACCGGTAAACATCCAGGGAATGGACATCGGGAGGGTGGACTCTTATAAGTACCTGGATGTCTACCTCAAAAATAAATTGGACTAGACCGAAAACACCGATGCGCTATACAGAAAGGGCCAGAGCAAACTCTATCTGCTAAGGAGACTCAGATCCTTTGGAGTTCAGGGGACACTCCTAAGGACCTTCTACAACATGGTGGTTGCATCAGCCATTTTCTATGGAGTGGTCTGCTGGAGCAGCAGCATCTCAGCGCCGGAAGGGAAGAGACTGGATAAGCTTGTCAGGAAGGCCAGCTCTGTCCTGGGTTGCCCCCTCGACTCAGTGTAGGTGGTGGGAGAGAGGAGGATGATGGCAAAGTTAACATCGCTGCTGGACAACGACTCCCACCCCATGCAGTGCACTGTCACTGCACTGTCACTGCACTGAGTAGCTCTTTCAGTGACAGGCTCCTTCACCCCAAGTGCGTGAAGGAGAGATATAGGAGGTCTTTCCTTCCCGCTGCTGTGAGACTGCACAACCAGCACTGCTCCCAGCAGACAAGTCAACAATACTAAGAACACATGGAAACTGATGACAATTTATGTATCTTTTATTTATAATGAATGATCTCTTGCTCTCTTGCTATCCACTTTGTGCTGCAACACTGTAAATTTCCCCGGTGTGGGACGGACGAATAAAGGAATATATTATTATTATTATTATTGTACACCTGGTTTTCTCTTGTAAGTGGGTTTCACAGTGGAGTCAAGATCCAACTACAGAGGAGCCAAATGGAGGCAGGTTGTCTTCCAATAGCCAGAAGGTGCCTCAAAGGTGGACACAGTGGACTATTGTAAAATAAAGGGAGCATGACTGCTACCTAACTGATTTGTCTACCTTCATATATTCCAAAATTTCTGGTACCTCTTCGATTGTAATAGGGACTGTCCTCAAGTCATCTCCATTGGCTGTCTGAAGTTGCCTAGCCTTCATGTTTATCTCCATGGTAAAAAAAACAGAGCAGAAATATTCATTGAGGACCTTGCTCATCTCAGGCAGCTCCTCATATAGATAACTGTTTTGGTTTAGAGAAAGATGAGAAAGATGGATTTTTACATTTGTGAAACTCCTCGGTGTTCAAATCTGGTGCCCTCAACACTACATGAGAAAGGTTACTGGCACCCTGCACCTTCAGGAAGTCCACATCCCTGCTGAATCTGTTTGCTTCTGCAACCTGCCAAGTGAGAAGGAGATAAAAGCCCCTTTGCATTTGAGTGCTTGCGTGGTGTGCTGCAAAGTTGTGCCCAAAGATCAAATAACATGAAAGTAACTGACTTTTCTAGCCAGTAACATTATGGTTTTGACTCTACCCTCCAACAGGAATTGTTGTTCTAACAGAGGTAAGCATCTCAAGTGAAGCAGAGCCTCCAAATCCACCGAACATTGCAAAGGAGAAGATGTTCCTTACAAGCACTCTTGCTGAACACAGTTTTCCCTGTGAGCCTTTTTCTCGACTTTTGGTAGTTCACTCTGTTCCATCTGTTCTCTCTTTAATCCCCTATAATGTTGCACTCTGAGGGGAATTGTCACCAGGGCAACCTTGTCTGTCAGCAAGAGCATTCTACTGAAAACTGGTCAATACACATTCACTTTAATCTGTAAAACCAGTCAATGTAGAAACTGGAACTGCCAGAAAGTCACGGGAAAGGCAAACACATAAATTATTCCAATTAACACTCCAGAAACCAATCAACTGAAAATCAACTAGGAACTGAATATCCCTATAAATAGCACAGGTTGATGTGAGGTTGGTGTGGGGAAGTGGGGCATGAAGAAAGGAAGATGGAAAGGGGAGATTCTCACTGTTGTTGAACACTGGAGTCTCTGCATGAGCAGTGCCATGAACTGCATTGTTGAGTTTTAATTTGATGGCAAATGAGTTTTGCACACCGATTGATTGTTAGGATCTTTCTGATCTGCATATGTCTGAGACCAATCTTCCTAATATAGTGAATGTTACACGTTAAGTTGGAAGCAAAGAAGGACTATGAACACCGAAACAAAGAATAGTGCTAAACCCAAAGTCTGTAGCCAAAGAGCAGTAAGTGAGGATAAAGTGAGTATGTAGAGGGTGTCAACTTGTGGCCTGGGAACTGAGTGCATGGCAAAAAAATTTAATGGTGTATTTACATAAATGAAGCATAGTTATTTTTTCTGAAGTGGGACACAATTACTACTCCAAAAATGTGATTGGGTACTTCTCCTTGCAATAACAACGCAAACCAAAAACAGAGACACAAGGAATTGCAAATGCCGGAATCATGCATAAAACACAAAGTGCTGGAGTAACTCAGAGGGTCAGGAAAAACTTTTTCACCAGTCTGAAGAAGGGTCCCAATCTGAAATGCCACCTGTCCATTGCTGATGCCTGAGTTACTCCAACACTTTGTGTTTTATGCACCAAAGGCACAGAGGTGCAGCGGTAGAGTTGTTGCCTGACCACGCCACAGACCCGGGTTCAATCCTGATTTCAGGTGCTGGCTGTATGGAAGTTTGTACATTCTCCCCGTGATTGTGTGGGTTTTCTCCAAGTGCCCCACATTCCAAAGACCTGCAGGTTTGTAGGTTAATTGGCTTCTGTAAATTGGCCCCAGTGTGTAGGATAGAGCCACTGTTTAAGTGATCGCTGGTTGGCATGAACTCGGTGGGCAAAAGACCTGTTTCCATGCTGTATCTCTCAACTAAACTAAACTAAACCCAATTTCTGCACCACATACCCCACAGAATGATGTAATTCTTCCTTGCAGTATTCTTTTAGAATGTCACCCAGGAAATTGGGACCCTTCCAGGACAATCATTTTTTAATTAGGCATCCTGCAATGATATTTAAAGCCAGCTTCCCTGATCAGATCCTTGGCTACTGCTGGAGATCTGACTGAGGAAGATTCTTTTAATTCAGTCATTCACTGGCTTTCAGGGGACTGTCCTATGTCCACAACAGCCCAAAGATGATGATTCTTGTACAATGCATCCACACGGCAATATCAAACCTTACTAGCCTGATTCCTTCCAGGCTTATCTCTGTACCTGTCTCAATCCATAGGCTCTAGTCGACAACACTCACTCCACCCCAGCTCGAATCTGACCTGCTCCCATCAATATCCAAATCATCTGTGTTCCCTTTTCCAAGCTTTAAATTGCTTCTCAAACCCCACCATCATCACCCTCCACCCCTGCAATCCCAGACCATGACTGAACTTCAAATGTTGTAGTTCACTCCAAATGCAAGGTCGCAACCGAAAATGTGAATCACCCCTTTGCCTCCACAGATGCTGTTTGACCTGCTTCCAACAATTCATCTTTTGCTCCAGCTCCAAGCATCTGCACTCTCTTGTGCTTTCAAGGTTTCTAATCAAACTTCTGATCCCTCCCCTCCCTCTATCTACAGGCCTTTTTCCACTTGCATCTTCACAAACCAGCACACTCTCCCTAGACACTTGAAGAAAATGTGCAAGGGCCAAATAGTTGCACTTGCAACACTTGCCACTGAACTTACAGTGCACCCACAATAAAAATGGTCACTTTGAAATGACCACGTATCAATTGCGACCTTGCATTTGCAATTTCTAGGTCAAAGAGATTGAGAGAATGACTGGGAGAGCGAAAATCATCCAAACCTGTAGCAAGAATCCATTTCATTACATTGAAGGGCCTGGTAACTGTAGTGTAAAGACATTCATACTAGGGCAGCAGTGTGGCACAGCGGTAGAGTTGCTGCCTTACAGCGCCAGAGACCTGGGTTTGATCCTGACTACGAGTGCTGTTGTACAGGGTTTGTACGTTCTCCCCATGACTGCATGGGTTTTCTCGGGGTGGTTTGGTTTCGTCCCACATTCCAAAGCCACACAAGTTTGTAGTTCAAATTGGCTTTGGTAAAAATGTTAAATTGTCCCCAGTGTGTAGGTTAGTGTTGGTGTCTGGGGATCGCTGGTCGGCGCAGATTCGGCGAGTCGAAGGGCCTGTTTCCGCACTGTAGATCTCAACTAAACTAAATATTCACATATATCCCATGCCATGAACAACCTATGGGCCCTGTTATGAACTTTTATAGATCAAGCTGTGGGCTGAAAGAATACTAAAGGAATTGAGCCTATGTTGAAAGGCTGGAGCGATTGGGCTTGTATACACTGGAATTTAGAAGGATGAGGGGGGATCTTATTGAAACATATAAGATAATTAGGGGATTGGACACATTAGAGGCAGGAAACATGTTCCCAATGTTGGGGGAGTCCAGAACAAGGGGCCACAGTTTAAGAATAAGGGGTAGGCCATTTAGAACGGAGATGAGGAAGAACTTTTTCAGTCAGAGAGTGGTGAAGGTGTGGAATTCTCTGCCTCAGAAGGCAGTGGAGGCCAGTTCGTTGGATGCTTTCAATAGAGAGCTGGATAGAGCTCTTAAGGATAGCGGAGTGAGGGGGTATGGGGAGAAGGCAGGAACGGAGTACTGATTGAGAGTGATCAGCCATGATCGCATTGAATGGCGGTGCTGGCTCGAAGGGTTGAATGGCCTACTCCTGCACCTATTGTCTATTGTCTATTGTCTATTGTCTATTGAGAACATTTATTTCAACTTGTCTGCAGAAACAGCTGTTAACAAACAGCAAAGATTGGTGTTAAAGGAGCAATCACTCAACTGCGAAGGTCAGTGTAGTCAGGAAGGGTGGCCTTGGCATTCACCAAAAGATATACATCACCAGCTTATTGCTCGATTGCCAAGCAAACTGGCCAGGAACTTGCAGTATGTGTGTATAACGAAGAGAGAGGGGATAATGTCGCCCATTACATTAAGCCACTGCAATCTCTCAACTCAAGTAAAGAAATAGATCAACGCAGAATAAGATATTATGATTCATTACAACCCCAGGTCAGACCGCTGGAAGTAGTTTAATTCCCACCCACTGTAAGTGGAGGTCGCCTTGGTGGAGCCATTTTGTCCTACAAAATAATGCATGGAAAGTTGAATGCACATCAATGCACATATATGAAATGACGTGCATTATGCAAGCACATGCGGAGATACACACATACACAAAACACACACAAAAACATACAGACACAATGCACACTCACACATACACTTTCACACCATGACATGTATGGTCATGTCTGTTGTGTTCGATAAATCACCGGATTCAGAGTTTGAATTACAAGGTATTTTATTACACTACCAAATAGGGCACCTAGACTCACGTATCCGCGCACGCACTCGCAAACCCCGTGTTCACAGCAGAGCATGCCACCGGATCGTATCCTGTTGTAGATCACCAGGCATCGCTTGCGACACGGTCCAAGGCCTGGGGTTTCTGGAAGGGCGCCCGACACAGTCTTTTATGGCGTTTCTCTTCCATTCTAACCGTGCCAGACCCCCTCCCTTAACCAATCATAAGCCCATTGAGCACAACGTTTCCTATTGCAGTGTTTTTACTCAGCATACCCAAACATCCCCAGAATTGTTTGGGAACATGTTCAAAAACATCTTCTACTTGTTTTCAAACAGTTTGGAATGCTGTGCTACTAATTTAGCTGGCACCTCCATTTTAACTGACATGGTCTGTTACAATACAGTCATAGAAACAAGAAAAGGCAGAAGACATAAACAGATATTAATGAACAGTTTGCCAGAAAACAACGGACTGTTCAAAAGGGGGAAGAATTGGAAAATTATATATGTGTACACAGATCTGGACAAGCAATAGTCTGATGGGAAAGGTAGTGTGGAACATCGAAACAGAAATAAGAAAAAAGTCAAAAGCAAAATGCAAGGGAAAGTACAATAGGATAAAGCAAACTGGTGAAATACTAAATGTCAGAGAGGGTGCAAAATAAACAAAGAATCGACATGATTAAGCACATGGAAAACCAGCATAGGCCTAGAAAAAGAGACAGGGACAAAAATAAATCAGACTGCTCCTTGCAGCTCTGGGGAGTAAAATCCTAACAAAGATAGTGAAAAGGGCAACCTATCCAATAGTCAAGTCAAGTCAAGTCAATTTTATTTGTATAGCACATTTAAAAACAACCCACGTTGACCAAAGTGCTGTACATTTGATTAGGTTCCAATAGAAAAAAAAATGAAAACATACAGTAGTACGCAAACAGTTCACAGCGCCTCCTCAATGAGCCTCAAACGCTAGGGAGTAGAAATATGTTTTGAGCCTGGACTTAAAGGAGTCGATGGAGGGGGCAGTTCTGATCGGGAGAGGGATGCTGTTCCACAGTCTAGGAGCTGCAACCGCAAAAGCGCGGTCACCCCTGAGTTTAAGCCTAGACCGCGGGATAGTGAATAGCCCCAAGTCGGCCGATCTGAGGGACCTGGAGTTAGAGAGGGGGGTTAGAAGATTTTTGATGTAGGGGGGGGAGTGTCCATTTAGGGCTTTATACGTGAATAGGAGGAGCTTGAAGTTGATTCTGTACCGTACAGGGAGCCAGTGGAGAGAGGCCAGAATCGGGGTGATGTGGTCCCTTTTACGGGTACCCGTCAGGAGTCTCGCTGCGGCGTTTTGGACCAGTTGCAGGCGGGACAGGGAAGATTGGCTGATCCCAGTGTATAGGGAGTTGCAGTAGTCTAGGCGGGAGGAAATGAAAGCGTGAATGATTTTTTCTGTGTCGTCGAATTTGAGGAAAGGTTTGATTTTAGCTATGGTTCGAAGTTGGAAGAAGCTGGCTTTTACCACAGCGTTGACTTGCTTATCAAATTTTAATGCAGAGTCAAATATCATGCCGAGGTTTTTGACATGCGGTTTGACTAGGCAGGATAGGCTTCCAAGACTGCCTGTTATCAATTTGATGGAGTCGGGGGGGCCGAATAGGATGACCTCAGACTTGCTCTCATTTAATTGGAGGAAGTTCTGTGCCATCCAACATTTTATGTCCTCAAGGCAGTGTGAGAGGCTGTTTAAATTTGACTGGTTGTTGGGTTTCAGGGGGAGGTAAAGCTGAGTGTCATCGGCATAGCAGTGGAAAGAAATGCCGTGCCTTTGAATGATTTGGCCAAGGGGGAGCATGTATAGAGAGAAGAGAATGGGGCCTAGGATGGAGCCTTGTGGAACTCCGCAGGAGAGGCTAGCTGGAGCAGAGGAATAACTGCCTATGTTGATGGCGAAACTCCTATCTTTGAGGTACGAAGCGAACCAGCTCAGGGCAGTGCCATCAATGCCAACCGCGTACCGGAGACGGTCAATAAGGATGGTGTGGTCCACTGTATCGAATGCTGCGCTGAGGTCGAGAAGGAGCAGGATTGCACAGTCGCCGGTGTCGATGGCGAGAAGCAGGTCGTTGTGTACCTTCAACAAGGCAGACTCTGTGCTGTGGTGGGCTCTGAAACCTGACTGGAAACTTTCCAGGATGGTGTTTTGGTGCAGGTAGGGCACTAATTGGTTAAGGATTGCCTTTTCAAGGACTTTTGACAGGAATGGCAGTTTGGAAATGGGTCTGTAGTTGCTAGGCAAGGTGGGGTCTAGGTTAGGTTTTTTCAGTAGGGGCTGGACCACCGCGTGCTTGAAACTGGTTGGAACAGTGCCAGTGGCCAGAGAACTGTTGATAATAGAGAGGATGCTGGGACCAGCTATTGCAATGATATCCTTCAGAAGGGCAGTGGGGGCAGGATCAAGGGGGCAGGTTGCAGGTTTCATAGGGGAGACAAGCTTTGCAAGGGAGGATAGAGTGACGGGTTGGAAGCAGTCCAATTTAGATGAACAGACTAGTGAGACAGCTAGGTCACGGGTGGGAGGGGAAATGTTCATTCTAATATTCTCAACTTTGTTGGTGAAAAATTTAGCGAATTCTTCGCACTTAGCAGGGGACCCAACTAAGCTGGTACTGGGGGCGGGACATATGACAGAGGTAATTGTTCTAAATAGGACCTTGGAGTTATGAGAGTTTTTCGAAATAAGGTCGGAGAAGTATTGTGCTCTAGCAGACTTTACTGCTTCCTGGTATTTGAGAAGATTGTTTCTCAGAATTTCGAATGAAATTTGAAGCTTGTCACATTTCCATCTCCTTTCTGATTTTCTGCACTCCCTTCTTAGGGCTTTGGTGGTGTCATTGAGCCACGGCCGACCTTTGGGCTTAGGCTTTTTCATTTTAAGGGGAGCGATAGAATCCAGGATGGAAGAGCAAGTGATATTAAATAAAGAGGCGAGATCCTCAGTGCTGAGATGGGGGGGAGAGGCCTCAATAGTGCAGATGTTGGGGGCAGCTGTGAGAGCCTCGGAGAATTTACTGGCAGTCAATGAATTTATGTCGCGGGAGTAGCGAACAGGGAGATGAGATTTTGCGGGAGATAAAGGCAGAGATGCGTCAAAAATGATAGCACTGTGGTCCGATAGACAGGCTTCAGTAGTTTCAATGTTGTTGATTGGGAATCCGGACGATAACACTAGGTCGAGAGTATGGCCTAACTTGTGAGTGGGTCCCGTGGTGTGAAGAGTCAGATTGAAGGACTCAACCAGGTGCATAAATTCACTCACAAGAGGCTTAGTGGGACAGCAAACATGAATATTAAAGTCACCAAGAATCATGATCCGGTCAAATTTGGGCAAAATGCTAGAAATCAGATCAGCAAATTGGGTGATGAAGTCCTTATGCATTTTTGGTGGGCGATACACAAGAACAATTAAGAGGGGGTAGGCTAGGCCTACTTTAATTAGTTGCACCTCGAAACTGGAGAAATGATCAGCGTTCAGGAGGCGGCAGTTGAAATGTTTCTTAAACACAGTGGCTAAGCCCCCACCGCGTCCGGAGAGCCTAGGCGAGGTGAAGAAGTGACAGTTATCAGGACAGAGTTCCACGAGTGGAGCAAGCTCACCAGGGTTAAGCCAGGATTCTGTGAGCAGTAGGAAGTCCAATCCACGGGTGATGAAGAAGTCGTTGAGGATGAAAGTCTTGTTTTGGAGGGATCTTACGTTGATCAGGGCCACTTTAGCAGGGACAGTAGGGACAACAGGTGAGCTTCGGTCCGGTAGCGGCTCCCACGCCAGCGGGCGGAGGTTCAGGGAGACCACGCCGCTGCGCTTCACAGATGGCCTTGCTGGGAGCCCACGGGCCGGCAGTCCAGGGACCGGGATGATCGGTCGAAGAGCGGCATACCTGAGCTCGAGGGAGCGCCGGTGGATGGAGCTGTAGGGTCGACCAGGTCCGACTTCGCAGCGCTGGGCGAGGTAGGCCGCTGTTGGATGAGCGCGAGCGAGGTTTTTTAAATTTTCGAAAGTTCCCGCGCGTTTACCCCGCCTCCTAGCGCGGTGCGTGCGGCGGTGGATGTAAGGCTGGGCCCGCACATCTACCGGGAGTTGATCGAGGAGCGATCGCTGGAAGAAACTTTGTCCGGGACCTGGACTGAAGAAGTCGACGACGGAGGGTCGGATCAACAGGAGGGTTTGGCGGTCGTAAACTAAAGTGGCTCGAAGAACACTACGAATACTACGATCTCCAGGTGAGCGACGACAGGCAGCCAAACACAACGGCGCGGCCATCTTGAGTAGTGATATAGGAATAGTGATATAGGACTGCTTGAGGGGGTCACTGGATTGTAACTGGTGAACTGGTGAACTGGTGAGGCTGTATGAAACAAATTTATTTATCCAGTACCCTGACAGTGTAAAACTCAAACCTAGGTTTAAGTAGGTTTAAAAAAAGGAAATGGGCAGAGATTCGTCACTGGGCTCTCCCAGATTACACCAGGTTTGGACCGATACAGGAGGATATTACACAACATAGGTTGTGCAACTGCCCATTCTCTACCACCATATGTTAGTAGATTACCCAGGGAAAGCTAGGGGAGAATAAGACACTATATGAAATGCAGATGAAGATTTTGGTCAGTGACAGATTGTCCTCGAAACTTGGCTGGGCCAGCAGATGACAGACTCTTAAATTAGTGGTCAAACCAGTGAACCACTACTCCATTTTGTATGCTGGAGCTGTGACATTTGTGTAATCTGTTTTATATGTGTGAATGCTTAGTTTAGATTAGAGATACAGTGCGGAAACAGGCCCTTCGGCCCACCTGGTCCAAGCCGACCAGTGGTCCTGCACACTAAATTTATCTTACACACACTAGGGATAAATTACCATTTTACAAGTCAATTAGTCTACAAACCTGTACAGCTTGAGTGTGGAAGGAAACCGGAGCACCAAGAGAAAACCCACATGGTCACAGGAAGAATGTACAAACTCTATGCAGACAGCAATCAGGATCGAACCAGGGTCTCTGGCGCTGTAAGGCAACAACTCTAATTCAGCGCCACCATCTATACCTCAGCTTAGTCAATTCCTCAGAGCAGTTTATGATCCCAGCCAAATTAATATATTCAATGTCCAATATCTCTCAGTGAACTGATGTTGCTGACAGCCTGCTCTCCATGGTCGAGTGGGGAGGTTTATTCGCATTGCATCGGTTGGGGGCAAGTTTGTTGAACTGAGGCAAATGTTCAAGAAGCATATTGTTTTGTATTCTGCATGAAAAAGGGTCACGAATAGCTGGCAACACCATCCCTGCATGACAGAGTGCTACCTCAACACCGGCATGAAAAATCCCATCTTTCTTTAGTCCTTTAATGGGTCCACCATGTAATTTTCATGAGCCTTTTGCACAATTGTGGACGCCATAAAATATTCACAACAAAAATCTGTTTCTTAACAAAAATAGTTACATTAAGAAGTGCATCAAGATTTCTGGAACCGGCAATCTGCCCTCATTGCTGTCCTTCGAATCATGAACTGTTTGCTGCTTCCTCAGCTGCTCTTGAGATGCAGGACAAGGCTCTGCTCATCCTAAGAATGCTGAAGAAGAAACATATCCAGACAGGCAGCTGCTTCAGATGCCAATGCAGTGTTGCTAAGCTGTTTTCTGTTGATTGATCAGCACAGAGGTTGAGGTTGAGCAAAGCCAGGCAGGAGATGGGTGGAAGCTGGTGGCAGGGGTGGTGTGGTGCGTGGAGATGGTGACAAAGTCTGGAGGTGAACAAAAAGACAATAGACTGTAAGATATGGAAAGAAGAGGAGTGAAATGTAAAGCTGGAAGGAAGGATATGGAGTGAAGTAGACAGGTAGGAGGGGAAAGGAGGATAAAAAAGAAAGAGGGCACTCAGAGTAGGAAGAGGTGAGAAATAAGCAAAAGGAGGAGGGAAAAGGAGGGGGAAGGAGCAGGGAGATGGGAGTGGTGGGAGTAATCTAAGCACACCATTTTCCAGTTTTATTTTTTCTTGTTTAATAAGGGTTTTGTTAGCAAGGTCAATGCTAATAGCCCATCTCAACTTTCAGGAAAAAATCTGAATGCAATCCTCTTGAGATTGATACAATCTCACAAGCCAAACAGTTTAATTCCCCTTCCCATACCAATCTTTCTGTCCTATGCCTCCTCCATTGTCAGAGGGAGCCTAATCGCAAATTGGAGGAACAGCATCTCATATTTTGTTTGGGCAGCTTACAACCTTTACTCTAACTTCAAGTAACCCCTGCACTCCCTCTCTCTCCTACATGCTCCTCAGCAGGCTGCATATACAAATGAAAAAGATAAAGGGGAGAAAAATGGGAGTAGGGAAATGGGAAACATAAATGGTAGATGAATGACAACCACAAGTACCCAGTCTAAATACTGAACCTTGGGAAACTCATTGCAAACAGCTTTCTAGTCACTAAAGCATTGATCAACCATTGCAGTGCCCTTTATGTCACAGAGCCAGTTCACAACTCTCCAATGAATTCCATGGGGTGGCATAGTGGTAGAGTTGCTACCCTTACAGCACCAGAGACCCGGATTTGATCCTGACTACAGTTGCTGTCTGTATGGAGTTTGTACTTTCTCTCTGTGACCGCGTAGGTTTTCTCCAGGTGTTCTGATTTCCGCCCATACTCCAAATGCGTAGGTTAAATGGCTTCTGTTTGTAGGTTAATTGCCTTTTGTAAAGTGTACATTGTCCATGGTGGGTAGGATAGTGCTTGCATACTCACCAGGGGTGATTGTTGGTCGGCACAGAATCCATGGGCCGAAGGGCCTGCTTCAATGTTGTATCTCTAAAGTCTAAAGTCCATGGACCTGTTTGGTCAGCCTGCCTTGTGGGATCTTGTAAAACTACATGTAAAATCATAGCAAAGTACATCAAACAAAATTCCCCTTATCCCCTGGACATGCCACCACCTCAAAGAAAATCCATTAAGTGAGTCAGACAAAGCCTTCTCTTAATAAATCCAAGTGCATTCTCCTTCATTAATCTGAGCCTCTCTAAAATAGAAACAGTCCAGATCTGGCGGCACGGTAGCGCAGCGGTAGAGTTGCTGCTTTACAGCGAATGCAGCGCCGGAGACTCAGGTTCGATCCTGACTACGGGTGCTGCACTGTAAGGAGTTTGTACGTTCTCCCCGTGACCTGCGTGGGTTTTCTCCGAGATCTTCGGTTTCCTCCCACACTCCAAAGACGTACAGGTATGTAGGTTAATTGGCTGGGTAAATGTAAAAATTGTCCCTAGTGGGTGTAGGATAGGGTCATTGTACGGGGATCGCTGGGCGGCACGGACTTGGAGGGCCGAAAAAGGCCTGTTTCCGGCTGTATATATATGATATGATATGATGATTTGATTCCAAAAAATGTACCCATCACAATTGTTAATCTAAACAACCTGTAATTACTTTGCATTATATCTTCCTACTTTTTTAAACAATGATATAATGTTGCAGTCTTCCATTCTCTTCTGGCACCAATCCTGTAGCCAGGAGTGACTGAAAAATAACGCTCAGAACGCTACAATTCCTTCCTTTAATTGCCAGGATTATGTATTTGCCCCGAACTGCTGACTAATCCGAAAATGTCACTCCCCCTTAATTATTCCTCTTTTAACATAATTCTGTCCAGTATTTCTTACTATTCCCACTTTCAATATTGACATTTTCAATTTTGTTTTGTTCAGCAGTGTTTTTCACTGAAAACCTTACCCTGGCCCTTCACCTCCACACCTAGATGTCTGCCTTGATTCCAAATCGACCCTACTTGATTTTGATATAATTGCACTTGATATAATTATAAAACAGCATTAAATTTCTTTGATTTTCTCTGCCAGTAATTTATCATATTCTGCTTTTCCTTTCTTAATTTGTCTGATAATGTTGCCCCTGGATGTTGTCGTTCTCCACATTGCCTGCAATGTTGAGCTCTTGGTTTCTGCCATAAGCTTTCCTTTATTGCCGTATGCACCTTGTTATCCAAGATTGGCATGCCAGCCTTTTTCCTGTGGGAACATGTTTATCCTGATCTCCTTCTTCGCTGTATTAGTTTATTTACACAGCAGAAATTAATCCGCACACACTGACTACTCAGGTAGAGAGTACTTATTCCAGTCAATATTGTTACAAAACAGACACACCGCATGATTGTCCCATGCAACAGGATCACAGCAAGAACACACATATAATTGGACTGAGTATATATATTATGTTTCTACCTATAGATATACTCTTGTCATCACCCTTTGAGTGTTGCCAGAGTAATGAGCTCACACTCCATCAACATAACATGCTTGATTTCACAGAAGTATTCTCCCATTGTTTGTGCAAATTTCAAGCAGGTTTCTCTGAATCGTTTGTATAATCTGAATATCATTTGACTTCTCCAAAGCAATGAATAGGTCAAATGCAAATCAGAAAATCAACATCTCATATTCAGTTTGGGTAGCTTATGAGCATAGAATGTTATGAGTATGTTTCCTCACGCTAGACCAAACCCACTCTCATCGACATCCAGTGTAGTCCCTGGTGGACTCTTCGGAGGTGATGACTACCAGAGGAAAGTTACAAGATATGGAATTTTCCAACTTTCCAACCCTGGAGTTCTTCTCCCTCACACATTCGTCTGTCCACCCAGTTTACCTCTCCCTTTGTTCGCCTTTCCCAATGACTACCCCTTCCCCCTCACCCATGGGGTTCGAATTGCCATCATCTCCTGCCCATCTCGTTCTTCATCTACCAGCCTCTGTCCCATCTTTCCCTCACACTGCTATATACTGGCAATCAATCCCCTTCCCTCTCAGTCCTGATGCAGTGTCTCAACCCAAAACATCAACTTACTCACTTTGTCTCCAGGGATGCTATTTACTCCACTGAGTTCTTCCACCATTCTGTTTTTTTACTTCAAAGTTCCAGCATCTGCGATCTCTTTTGTCTTTCGAAAATTATGTGTACTCTTTCTATGTTTTGCAGCATTAATCCAATTCAGGCCATTTGAGACATGATTTAGTAAATTTAGCCTACAGATTGAATAGCATAAAATTCTATAATTTTATGCACAGGGTCCTCCATTGAATCCTGGCCCAGTAATTAAATATTTTGACCCAAAATTTGGTTTTGAATGTATTTACGCTGTTAGAAACAACATGAATCACCGATTGTCACAAAGGATATTTCTCAACAAAACACACTGGCCAAAGAACAGATGGATGATCTGAAGCGATCTTCAGAAAATGCATCTCCAGAGGGGAACCATGCATGGAGTTCATGGCGTGAATTGTTCAATTGTTCACTGAAACCTTCATAGTTTGTCACAGAGTTGATCATTACTTTAGTTTAGTTTAGTTTAGAGATACATCGTGGAAACAGGCCCTTTGGCCCAACGGGTCCACGCCGACCAACGATCCCCGCACATTAACACTATCTTGCACACACTAGGGACAATTTTTACATTTACCAAGCCAATTAACCTACAAACCTGTACGTCTTTGGAGTGTGGGAGGAAACCGAAGATCTCAGAGAAAACCCACACGGGTCATATGACCGTGACGACTGATATTTTGTTGTTGATCTGTATAATTACAAGAGATGCTATCATTAATTTCCTTCCATGCATGCATAGGTTTTATGAAGATTAGATTATGCTTTTGATAAAAATGGTAGTAATTGTTTTCTATTTTGTTGTCAACAATCTTTGTGCGTTACTTTGGTGCTAGCCAGTGGGAAAACTGGACTCATGTTTTACATCTTAGCCAGTTCCACAAGAAGGGAAGTGAGATTATGATTTTTAATCTATATTTACAATTGTAAATTTCTACCAGAAACAGAACATCGGGGTTTTGGTTTCTGGTAAAAATTCTCTGTACCAATCTCTGAAAATAGAAAGCCAATGGACACAGTTTACAAGAAGGGAAGTGAGATTATGATTTTCAATCTATATTTACAATTACATTTTTTTTAAAGGGAAACATCAGGCGTTTGCTTTCTGGTGAAAATTCTCTGTAGCATTGACTCAAAAATAGAAAGTCAAGGGGCATGGCTCACTGCATTTGTGGCAGATTCAAACTTCTAACACAATCCAATAATCCCATTGATTCTATCTCCATAGCAACATCAATTCCTGAAATATTGCAGTCTCCTTTCACTTTGTATTTCCATGGTAACAGCAACATTTGGATTGGTCGTGGAGTTAAGTACACAAAATATCTGATAAAGGTCCTCACAATGAGTTCTCACAATGCACTCTCAAAAAGACAAGAAGCAGGGACAAGTGACAGGGCTGTTAATCCTCCAGTTTCAAGAAAGGTGCATTAAACCAGAGATGTGCAGGAACACCCCTCCACCCCCACCAGTTTTGGTGTCATGTTTTTAAATTCAGTTCAAGGGAATTAGACTTAACAGACTGAGACAAAATGTAACTGCCCATGCCTAATTGTCCTTGTGAAGGTGGTGGCGATCTGCCCTCTTGAACTACAGCAGTCCCCGAGGTGTATGCACACCCACAATGCTGTTAGGGAGGGTGTCTAAGGATTTTGACCCAGCGATGGTGTCAGAATGGCAATATATTTCCAAGACAGCTTGGTGTGTGGCTTGGAAGGAAACTGCCAGGTGGTGGTATTCCTATGCTCCTGTTGCCCTTGTCTTTCTAGCTGGTAAAGGTCATGGGTTTGAATGATGCTATCAAAAGAGTCTTGGTGAGTTGCTGAACTGCATCCAACTCAATGAACTGCATGAACTCAACTGATGGTACAAACTGCTGTTACTGTGCTCTGGTGGCAGAATGAGTGACTGCTTGTGAATGGTTGTGCGTGTCAAGCAGGGTGTTATGTCCTGCAAGGTGTCAAGCATCTTGAGTGTTGTTGAAGCTGTACTCGTCCAATCATGGAGTCACAGAGAGACACAACATGGAAACAGGCCCTTCAGCCCACATTACGCCCCCATTTTCGTCACCAAACTTGCCCTGACCCATTTTATTCTCCCCACATTCTCATCATCTCCCCCCAGATTCAATCACTCACCTGCACACAAGGGGTAATTGGCATGGCAAATTAACCAACCAACCTGTGCTTTTTTTGTTGAAATGTGAGGAAACCAGATGAACCTACATGGTCACAGAGAGAAAATATGAAGTCCACATGGACAGCATCATCTTAGCTGGTATCACATGCACAAGCCACCCTCCTAGCTTAATTACTTTTAGATGTATCCAAATAATGTGCATTGAAAGCAGAATGCTTGAGAATCGCACAGTTGTAATGATTTTCTGTTCTGCTTGCAAGCTAGCAGCAAGCATGAAAGCCTCAGGAAAATATACAGATATCATTATCTGACATAAATCCATTCATAAAGCATCATGGTGTTATTGGTGTTTCTCTGTGTAAAGAATCCTTTGAAAATTAATGATGGACAAAGAACAGGTTTATGAGGAGAAAGACTTTAAGAGGACAAGGTCCATGAAGAGATCGAAAGATTCCACATGTGTAGAGAGCACGCACCAAGCAAAGTTAATTTCATAACTCTTATCGATTGGCATCCTGGCTTTGAAGATTTCAAGTTTTGGAATTATTTCACGATTATACAAGAGAGTGAAACTAAACTAGATGAACACGCATATATTAAAAAGGTGTAATGTTTTATGTCAACTACCGAAGAATAATGACATGAGTATGAAAGCGCATTTAGAAATGTAATGTTTGAAGTAACCAATATCATTCAAAGAGGATAAGAAGAATTTGTATCAGCAATATTACAACAGGCTTATACTCCAGGTGTTACTCTGGACCTCTGTCTCACCTGGAAAGACTGTTTGGGTCCTTGGATGGAGTTGAGGGGGGAGGTAAAGGGACAGGTGTTGCATCTCCTGCGGTTGCAGGGGAAAGTGCCCGGGGATGGGGTGGATGTAGTTGAGGGGGGAGGTAAAGGGACAGGTGTTGCATCTCCTGCGGTTGCAGGGGAAAGTGCCCGGGGATAGATAGAGGTTCACCTGCACCTTCTCCAACCTCATCTATTGTATCCGCTGCTCTAGATGTCAACTTATTTACATCGGCGAAACCAAACGCAGGCTCGGCGATCGTTTTGCTCAACACCTTCGCTCAGTCTGCCTTAACCAACCTGATCTTCCGGTGGCTGAGCACTTCAACTCCCCCTCCCACTCCCAGTCTGACCTTTGTGTCATGGACCTCCTCCAGTGCCATAGTGATGCCCACCGGAAATTGGAGGAACAGCACCTCATATTTCGCTTGGGCAGCTTGCAGCCCAGTGGTATGAACATTGACTTCTCCAACTTTAGATAGTTCCTCTGTCCCTCTCTTCCCCTCCCCTTCCCATTTCTCCCTCAATCTTCTTGTCTCCACCTATATCCTTCCTTTGTCCCGCCCCCCTGACATCAGTCTGAAGAAGGGTCTTGACCCGAAACGTCACCCGTTCCTTCTCTCCTGAGATGCTGCCTGACCTGCTGAGTTACTCCAGCATTTTGTGAAATAAATACCTTCGATTTGTACCAGCATCTGCAGTTATTTTCTTACAATAAATGTTATCCTTGCTATCTTCCTTTACATAAATTTAACAAATACATCTATAGAACACCCGAGGAAATGACTTATGAAAGACCGTGCACATGAAATGTATTGCATTTCATCAAATATAGGTTGGTATTTCTTCAGAGAATTCTGTGTTGGCTTCTCTCACTTAACCCATTTATCTAACTGAGTATTAATCATATCCTATATTATGACCTCCTGTTTTTTTCTGCCTTTACTGATATTATGCTGATATACTTGTCTGCAGTCACTTGTTTTATCCTCTTGGCAATCTTCCAGTCCTCTTACATTTTTCCACATCTATGAATATTAGAAAAGCAAGATGAATGAATCAGGAAAACAGCAGTAGTACAATGTGCCAACTTCTTCACTTTGGCATTTATATTACTTGCACATAGTTTATCTGTGTATATTTAAAATTACATCACATCATTGTTCTTTTCTTCCTGGATTTACTTTAATTGGCCACATATCTCTTCCTCCATCTCCTTTTAATTATTTAGCTGCCTGCGTACTCCCACTAGAATAACATTATTCCATACTTCTAAATAAACAACTTTTACACCCATCCCTTATATCATCCTTATGAGCCAGCACTGTAATGGAATATCTAATTAACTTGGCCATTCCTGCCTTTTCTCCCTTATTTGAACCCTTTCGCATATTTGTAACAAGGCATGCTTAGCTCACAAAGTCACGTCTTTATATATTTGTGTTTCCAATTCTTAAATTTTACTCACAATACATGCTTAAAGAAACAAGGTTGCATAGCATCAAGATTTTGTTCACTAACACAATACAATTTCTGTGAAAAATGATGCATGAATTATAATCAGGAAAACTACACAAAACCACAATATTTGCATTTTTCCTTCCAAGAACTCTCATGCATTTGACACGTAAAGTCAGAAGACCCTGGTCCTGAGTGTGGTGGTTAATAGCATGTTTGAATGCTATTTCCAGTATTTGCATCTGTGTATGTATGCAGGCCATTCCCATAGAAGTGAACTTCCAATGTGCCTATGAACATTATTGCTGCATGAATTATAGGGAATTACCCAAAGAGGTTTGCAGCCCAATTCTGAGAGCAGGCTCAGATATATCTCCTTAAGTAACTTACTTGCTTATCTATCCCCAGTCTACACGAGCAAAACCCACCCAGCCTCCAAATGTGCATCCCTTGACCAAATCACAAAAAAAACACAATAATCTGATTCAACCTGGCATCCAATCTCAACACCTAAGATGCCACTACAACCATTGATCATACCCCACCAAATACTAACCCCCTCCTAATGCCGGCGCACAGCCTGACTAATGATTACAACTGCCCGACTTGAAACCCTCCCTGACCAAATATAACAATTCCACTAAATTAGCACTCCATTCCAACTGCAACCCCTTTCTCCACTCCCATCATTGACCCAAACAGCTCCTTCCCCTCTGTTATCAGGTTTCTGAACAGCCATTCTATAAGCTAGGAACCCCCACATCGACCACATTGAGAACATTGGACATCGACCATGGAGCCGATGCATTACAAAGCTATTTTCTGCTCTATCTATCTATCTATCTATCTATCTATCTATCTATCTATCTATCTATCTATCTATCTATCTATCTATCTATCTATCTATCTATCTATCTATCTATCTATCTATCTATCTATCTATCTATCTATCTATCTATCTATCTATCTATCTATCTATCTATCTATTTATCTATCTATCTATCTATCTGTCTGTCTGTCTGTCTGTCTGTCTGTCTGTCTGTCTGTCTGTCTGTCTGTCTATTGTATTTGAGTTTGCCTTAATTGTATTATGTATGATATATTTGCTCTGTCTGGATAGCAAACATTTAGTTCTTACAATTGAATCTCCATAGTTTAATAAAATGCAGCAATTAAATGACAACAATTGGGCAGATACCACAAATGAAGAGATCAAAAAAAGTGCTTGATTTTTATTTGGCACATTTTGAAGTAATTAGTGGCAAATTATACACACGAGGAACTGCAGGTGCTGGTTTACAAAAATGAACATTGAACTGTTCAATTTACCAACAACACCCCCCCCCCTCACCTTCACTCCCCCCCCCCTCTTCCCTGTGCCCCACCTTGATGCGTACCCATTACTCCCACTATCCTTCCCCCCATTTCCCCTTTCCCCTTTATCCCTTCCTCTGGCTTCATATTTGGCACCTCTTCTCTCCTTATCCCACAGTCTTTTCTCTGGCCTTTGTCCACCCATCTGCAAAATAAAACCCCTCTCGTATTCACCGATCACTTGCCAGGCCTTGTCCCACCTCCACCTCTCTTCCAGCTTTCTTCCCCCACTACAATCAGCTTGAAGAAGGGTCCCAATCTGAAACATCAACTATCCATGTTCTCTGAGGACACTGCCTGGTCTGATCAGTTACTCCACCGCTTTGTGTCGTGTCTTTTTCAGTGGCAAATCATATTGCAGATGTGAAAAAAAGGGCACATTTATTCCTTTCTATTTTATCAAAACCTAGCTACACCAAAGAAATCCATGGATTTGTCATGTACAGACTTATTGTTACAACCTTTCAAACCCAAGACAATCTTCAAAGCAAAGTTGTCAGACAGAGGGGTGAAAATATTTCCCTGGTGATATCAATGCATCTGACAGGCACTTGACTTGTGCTTTTTGAACATCCGTAGATATTACCTTCAGAGATCATTTTGTACATCATCTCCAAGGGAAATGTCTGTAGTCATAAGAGGATTTGTCTTTTAAGTCACCCTGTGATATTGCCATGGTTTTGAAAATTACCAAAGAATTAGCACACCAGTCTGACCAAACCAGAAGGGCTGTTAAAGAGTCCACACAGCACCAAGAGGCAACACATGCATTTAAGGATCTTGCATCCATTGATGAAATGGAGGGGTGCTCACTTTGTCAACACACAAAGTGAGCCCTCTCCATTTCATCAATGAATGCAAGATCTTTAAATGCATGCTCCTCAAAGAATTGCCACACAACACAAACAAGCATGTTACCATTGTGTTGAAACCCCCCAATTGCATTTCCTGTACACTTTATCAGGCAAGATGCACAAATCATGCAAAAAAGAGGCTGACAGAGAGAATGCAAAAGTGCACAATGTACTACTTGTGCACAGTGTGTGATTATGACCAAAGGAACAATTGAACTTGAGGAAATGTCATTTGTCTTATTAAATATCTACACAACTTGAAGAAGTAGAGACAAAATTTACCACCAGATGGACCTGACAGGACAAATTGTGAGCATGTAGCAGGATACTGGGCCATGTGCATCAGCAAGACAGTGAAACGACTACAATTTAATAGCATCACAAAATGCTGGAGTAACTCAGCAGGTCAGGCAGCATCTCAGAGAGAGGGAATGGGTGACGTTTCAGGTCGAGACCCTTCTTCAGACTGAATTTAATGGCAAATCACTATGTAAAGGCTGAAATATATCATTGCCCAATACAGAGGATTTATTTGCTCGCTTGGCAGGTAGAAGTGTCTGCAGTAAACTTAAGTTATTCTTCAAATACCCACAGCTGAAGTTGGAAACAGAGTCAGAAAATCCCACAAAGGCTGCACCAATATCATCACTTGTGTACAGCAGTTAAATATTACCAGAGATCCTCCAGCACTCCATGGGCCTGTTTTGTTTGGGGTTTTTTTTTGGGGGGGGGGGGGAGGTTTGCATAGTCTGGACCATTCCTGCAAAATTTATTGGAATACCTTGTCAATTAAATTAATGATTGAGGCCTGCATCCAATTCAAAGAAAAGATGATGCAATAGCTAACACATCTTAACCAAATTATATGGTAGAACTCAACTCATTCTTGGATTCATTGAATTAATCTGCCTGGACAAACAGCGGTTGAGGATCAAGAAGATGAGGAAGATACACCACCACATCAAATGTATATTCATGTCCAATGGTTCACAGCCAATTTATACTTACATCCAAAGAGTAGTCAACGTTATTAAGTAATCAAACTATTTCTCTGGGAGATCCAACAAACAGCATGTAGAGGACAAGATGGCGAGATGATAATCTTGCTGATTGAGATGAAAATATTGACCAAATCTCTAAAGATTTGGTATGCTTAGCCACACTCCCAACCTATTGAGCAACTATTACTGGCTCAGTAACACCGATTTGGCAAGTTAAATTTCTCTCATAAAGGGGTCTGGGGATTTAGGCAATATTTTTATCTCAACCAGCAAAATAATGGTATCTTCAAAACTTTGATGTTGCACCAAAACAGCACACCAACACATCTACTACCTGAGGAGACTGAGGAAATTCAACGTCTCCAATAACTCTTACAAACTTTACAGATGCCCATTGAAAGCAGACTGTTGGATCGCATCACGGTTTGGTTTATGAACACCTGTGTCCAAGACCACAAGAAATTGCAGAGAATTGTAAACGTAACCCAGTGCACCACACAGACCAGACTTCCCACCATTGACTCCATCTACAATTAAGCTTGCCTCTGTACAACAGCTAGCATTATCAAAGACATCCCACTCTGGTCATTTATTCGTCTCCCTGCTCCTGTTCGGCAGAAGGTACAGAGACTTGAAAGCACACACTACCAGACTCAGGAACAGCTCTTCCCTTATGTTATTAGGCTTCTGAACGGTCCTTCTATTGACTAGGGTACTGTTGGATTCATCTCTACCCCATTGTGGACATTGGATGTTGTCTATGGAACTGGGACGCTTCAATGGACAACAATATTCTGCACTCTATATCTTCCCTTTTGCTCTATCTATTGTACTTGAGTTTGACTTGATTTTATTTATATGTAGTTTTATCATATATAATTGAATCGCATGCAAAAGAAAGCTTCTCACTGCACCTCAGCACATGTGACAACTATAAACCTAAACTTTTCGTTTTAGTTTTAGTAGAGATACAGTGGGAAACAGGCCCTTTGGCCCACCAAGTCTACACCGACCATCGATCACCCGCATACTAGTTCCATGTTATCCCACTTCCACATCCTACACATTAGGGGCAATTTACCAATTAATCTCTTGGAGGTCTTAACACTATCTAACACCACACTGCTCCAACCATGGGTGCCTGCGGACTTACCATTGCGGAGCTCGCGATCCCTTTGCCAGGGGTCGACCTCCGAGCTCCAATCGTAGGTGCTTGTGGACTTAACATCACGGAGCTCGCAGTCTCTGGTCAGAGACTGACTTCAGGAACTACAAGCGACAGGAGTTTCGATCGCCCCGACGCGGGAGTTTCATTAGCCCCGACGCGGGGGCTTCGACCGTCGGCTGCGGGAGCTTCGATCGCCCCAACGGATGGTTCAACTGCCCCGACAGCGGGAGAACAAGGTGGAAGATTGGACTTTTTTGCCTTCCTCACAGTGAGGAATGTGGGGAATCTGCTGTCGTGGATGTTTATGTTAACTTTTAGGTAGTTGTGTGAATTGTTGCTTTTTTTTCATATGGCTGTATGGTAATTCGCATATCACTGTACCTTAATTGGTACATGTGACAATAAAAGACCTTTGAAACCTTTGAAAGGCTGGGACGGCTCACAATACACGCTGACACAGTGAAAAATAGCAAAAGTGGCCATTTTCAAGGACAGTGCAGTCGTATGGCCTTCTGCTAATATCGAGTGAGAACTGCAGTATTTGGCATCGGAAACTGTTAATAATATTTTGCACATTACAGTAAAAATAATCATTCCAGAATATTCACATGCCACGGAGAGTAAATTAGAAGTAGCAAATGAAGTTGTTTTTATATTTATATGCAGACAACACTTAATAATTCCAAGTCCCAGATTAATATTAATTGTTTCTGTGTAAAAGCACCTTCATCAAAATTTAATATTATGAAGCTCCAGCTCACATTGCCTCTGGGAACACTCTCCACCACGGTATGAAAGTTAAACAGTTTTCAGCAGACGGATTAGTAATTCACACCGGGCATTTGAGAATATGCTTCACCAGCTAGACATAACAGAAGAAGGATTCTCTCTCAGTGGGAGCAGTGACTGTCAAAATAGTGGATACTGCTGTAATTAACCACAGAAATCAGAACCTGTGGATTACAGCTGTGCTATAAGATGATCAAAAGTATAGTAACTAAGTCAAAAATGTAGTTTTTACCTTCATGTATCTGCCCATGGGACAATCTAGCAATCTCCCATTGACCCAGCTCTCTACCATTCCATCAATGGAGCCTCACATTCAACCACCCACCCATTCATTCAAATATTTACAAATCCAACACTCTACAATTTTTTTCATTCCCTAGTTCAATTGTCATAAATTATAACCAAAGAATGTTATCCATGCATTACCAAGCTGTCTGCCAATTCCTCCATCCACCGATCTGTCCATTCCATCCATTCATCCACCGCCAGGACATTTGCTTGTCATGCAATCCATGAAATTCAACTTGTCAATTACTTAATGAATCAATCACCAAATTATCATTTTCCTGTCCTCTCACATCCTCTCTTAACATAGAAACATGGAAACATAGAAAATAGGTGCAGGAGGATGCCATTTGGTCCTTTGAGCCAGCAGCGCCATTCATTGTGATCATGGCTGATCACCTGCAATCAGTAGCCTGTGCCTGCCTTCTCCCCATATCCCTTGATTCCACTGACCCCTAGAGCTCTATCTAACTCTCTTTGAAATTCATCCAGTGAATTGGCCTCCACTGCCTTTTGTGGCAGAGAATTCTACAAATTCACAACTCTCTGAGTGAAAAAGTTTCTACTCACCCCATTATTAAATGGCCTCCCCTTTATTCTTAGACTGTGCCCCCTGGTTCTGGACTCCCCAAATTTTGGGAACATTTTTCCTGCATATTTCTCTTCTATTTCACACAGCTGTTGGTGTGTATATGGAATGAGCTGATGGGGAAGTGGTAGAGTGAGGTACGACTATAATGTTTAAAAGACACTTAGACAGGGTAAGAAAGATTTGGAGGATATGGGCTAGGAACAAACAAATAGGCCCAGTTTTGTTACATAGCTTCATTGATATGGTCAAGTAGCAAAGATAGTCTAAAAAAGCTGTAGTAACTCAGCAGGTCAGACAGCATCTCTGGAGAAAAGGAATAGGTGACGTTTCGGGTCGAGACACTTCTTCAGACTGAGAGTCAGGGGACTCTCCAAGTGGTCAAGTGGGGTCTGTTTTTGTGCTATATAGCCCTTTGACTATGATTATTATTACTCACAAGATAATCTGTCAAATTTACAGATCAGTTCACCCATTTACTACATATTAAGGCATCCACCAGTTTCTCTCACCAACCATCCAAAAGCTCATCTATTGAAGGATTATTTATGTTACCATTTATGTTTTCATTGTCTAATGCATCTATCTCTTCATTGTATACATTGCTCTTGTAAGGCTCATTTATATGTTGGGTACTTGTCCTCATATATTAACATAGCTTTGAAATGAACAGCTAGTTCATCCACAATCTTGTCTATACACTGAGCAATCTATAAATCCTATACAGATATCAGGTTAACCATCAACTGCTTAATTCACATAATTAGAAACGTAGAAACATTGAAAATAGGTGCTGGAGGAGGCCATTTGGCCAGCGCCACCATTCATTGTGATCATGGCTGATCATCCACAATCATTGACCCGTGCTTGCTTTCTCCCCATATCCCTTGATTCCGCTAGCCCCTAGAGCTCTATCTTTTAAATTCATCCAGTGATTTGGCCTCTACTGCCTTCTGTGGCAGAGAATTCCACAAATTCACAACTCTCTGGGTGAAAACGTTATTTCTCATCTCAGTTTTAAATGGTCTCCCCTTTATTCTTAGACTGTGGCCCCTGGTTCTGGACTCCCCCAATATTGGGAACATTTTTCCTGCATCTGGCTTGTCCAGTCCTTTTATAATTTCATACATAAATTGTCTACTCGTCCAACAGAAAATAGGAATCTGTGCTCATCAGAATAGAAGAGGGAAATAACAGCACTGTGACAAAAAAATACCAACAAAGTATCACCAATACAAGTACCCTGGAGCTTACTGCATTCTGCATTAATTGGTCGTAGTGTTTTGGTTCCACAGCATAGCTTCTAGTTTTTTTTCCCTAAGGTTCGTTGTACTATATTAACAAAGTTTTAAACCAGCAGCATTTAATAAACACTCGTGTAGGAAAAAGAGATCAGCAATAATGTATGTGAGCACATTTTTAAAAACTTTGTTGTTTCATTCCATTGTGCAAAGTTCTCTCACTGGACTGAGGAGCTGGCTGATTTTGAGAACCCACTGGAGTAATCTGTAGGCATATTGTTTCTTGTAAACTTGAAGTGATTCTAGCATGCAACAATCGATGGGGAGATGAAGATAAACCCATTTGTGTACTGCTTTTCTTAATGCTTCTGGATGATGAAAACATCATCCAAAAAATCAATTTGATTCTGACAGGTTCTCCTGCGAAAGCTCGCTTGAATAATATTAAATAAATAACCCTGATAATTGGGAATTATTCTCCACAATCTGATAAAAAATGGATAATGTGGCTACAACACTAGCCCAAAACTGGAGGCCTGAGGATTGCTGAAAACTGGCTTGAGGCTTCCACCGCACGGCCAGAAGGCTTCCTGATGGGCTGCGCGGCCAGAAAGCTTCCCGACGGGACGCGGCTGTGGACTGGGAATGCGGCCGGCCTTTATCGAGGTGCCGCGGTCTCGATGCCTCCCAGATCGCCACGTGGAAGCCCAGGTCGGGCCCCGTCCGGAGTCTCACGGGTCGGAGTCCGGGTCAGCGGAGGGGCAGGCAGAGCCCATGGCTGGGACCCAGGTCGGCACCATGGGGCGTGAAATAGGGCCTTGACAGCGGTGAGGCCTTGGCGGCGGTGAAGCAGCGGCAGTGGTGAAGCCTCGCGACGATGGGGGCTCGGCGGTGGTGAAGCCTCGCGACGATGTGGTGAAGCCTCGCGACGATGGGGGCTCGGCGGTGGTGAAGCCTCGCGATGATGGGGGCTCGGCTGTGGTGAAACCTCGCCGTGGCGGCGATGCCTCGCAGGTCGATCCGCGGTCGATGGTCAATGAGAGCGTGGAGAACTACCATGAAGGGAGGGAAGAACAATGGACTGGACAGAACAAAGATTGTTTATTGCAAAAACCTTGCACTGAATCCCACAGACTGGACAGGGACATTACCTGCGCTAATCTGACTAACGCAGATTGTAACCTTTGAGAGTCAGTAAGTACAGCATTAAGCTTTATTGGAAAAGCTGTTTTTCAGAAGTTGAATTAGAAAGCTGCTACTGAAAACTTTGAAATGCTGAGAACAAAGAAGTGACCTTGAGCATCGCAAGATATCAGTTTGTTTTGAATTCCTTTGAAGATACGACTTTACGTCCACACGTCTTAAAGGAATAGTGTACAAGTATGTCTGTGGTTGGATTTGATGTTCAGTCACAAGGTGGCGACATCAGAAAAGATTCTGAAAAGGTGGAAAAGAGGATTATCAAACTCACAGCCAAAGGCTGTGAATTGCTCTTTGAGAAGCACGAGACGAGGAAAAACAGAAGATATAAACAAGCTGGCAGGTTAATGGATGCCACGAAAGAGCTAATGAAATCAAGTGATAATGTAAATGAGGTACGATTCAACTTGATTCAATTTAACCATCTCAATGATGAAGTCAAATAAAAATTTGAAGCATTGAAACAGTTATCACTGCCTGAAGATGAACTTAAACAGCAAGATCAGTGGATGCACCAAACAATGGACACTTTCAATGAGTTTACACAAGATACTAATGAATGGTTATTCAAGGTTGGTCATCAAACTATGCACTCCATTGTTGAGAGTGCCTCACGACAGAGTGGTGTAAACTTAGATATCATTGGACCTATCAGATTGGAAGACGTGAAAGCATCTGTTCCTTAGAGGTTGTTGCAGTGCAATGAAACATCTCGCCTCTCTGCAGGAAATGAATGTCACTTCCAATATGAGGACTATCCTTCTAAAACTGCCTTATAAGCTCGGAGACAAGTGAAGGGATAAGGCAGGTAAGATACAGGGAAAGCATGGATATCGAGCTAGATTTACTGACCTGGTAGACTTCATAGAGAAACAAACAAGTGGAGATACTATCAGATCCACTTTTTGGGAATATCCACGAAGTTAAGCCAGTTAAGCCAACTGTAAAAGGCCCTACCTTTGCTAAGGCAAGAGAAAAGCCGCAAACGACCAGAAGCAGTTTTGCAACGACTGCAAAGCTTGTAGAAGCACAGGTTCAAGAAAATCTGACAACAAAGGGAATGAAAGCCGATGTACCTACCACCAAGCCACAATGTTCTTGTTTGTTCTGTAACAAAGGTGGTCACACATTGGACCAGTGTTGGCAGATCAAGAGAAAAGAGCATAAAGAAAGGGTAGATTTCTTTAAGGAGAAGGGAATCTGTTTTGGATGTTTGAAAATAGGTCACATGAGCAAAGACTGCAAGAGTCGTTTGGCTTGTGATGTGTGCAAAGAAAATAATCACATTGAACAAAAGGACAAAGAAAAGAAACCAGAACATACAGAACAGAGGAAAAGCCAAGTGCGAGTGATGTTGTTCTCCCATCTCAAACGTGTGGGCATATTGGGGCTGGTGATGAAACCTGCATTTTCTCCATTGTACCAGTACAAGAGCCACAAGAGGAGTATAGTGTTGCAAACATATGCATTTTTGGATCATGGAAGTTCATCTACCTTCTGCACAGAAAGCTTGATGAGAAGGCTGAACATTACAAGACCACGGACCAAAATTCTCCTGCGTACCATGAATCAAGTGAAGCCTGTGACCAGTCGTCTTATCTCAAGTTTGGAAATATATAGTCTGGACAAAGATGATTTTATTCAACTATCTGATGTGTTCACACATCAGACCATGCCTGTTTCTCAGCTAAACATTCCCAGACAAGAAGACCTGAAACAATGGCCTTACTTGAAGGATATCAAGATTCCTGAAATAGACTCTGGCATTGACCTATTCATCGGGACAAACGCTTCAAAGATATTGGAACCTTGGGAGCTGGTCAACAGCCAAGGGGATGGACCATAAGCTGTGAAAAGCCTGCTGGGATGGGTCGTTTATGGTCCCCTGAGAAGAGACCATGACAGCAGGGATGGAAATGGCTGCCCTGCAATTGAATATCTATTGCAAACCTAGAGAAGCTTCTGGTCAAACAATACAATCACGACTACAGTGAAAGAACCAGCAGGTAAGCGGAAGAAATGTCCAGGGAAGAGGTGAAGTTCTTGGACATTATGAATTGTTCAGCAAGGATGACAGATGGACACTATTGTCTAGACTTACCTTTCAAGCAAGAAAACGCCCGCATGCCAAATAACCATTGTACAGCAGAGCAACGCATCCAGAGCTTGAAATACAAGTTTGGCAAGAATGAGAAGTTTTATGACAAATATACATCATTTCTCACAGAAATGATTGACAATGGTTATGCTGAAAGGGTACCAATGGACCAGTTGAATTGAAGTGATGGAGAACTCTGGCATATCCCTCACCATGGGATGTATCACTCAAAGAAAGGAACTTTAAGGGTGGTCTTTGACTGTGGTGCAGTTTTCAAAGGTACATCACTTAACTGCCAACTGCTGCAGGGTCTAGATCTAACCAACTCACTCAATGGAGTTCTCATCAGATTCAGACAAGAGCCAGTTGCTTTGATGGCTGAAGTCAGGTCAAGTTATCAGAAAAGCATATTGACTATCTGCAATTTCTGTGGTGGCCCGATGGTGATGTGCAGCAAGATCTTGATGAATACCGGATGAAGGTACATCTTTTCGGAGCCATGTCATCATCAAGTTGTGCAAACTTTGCATTAAGAAAAACTGCTGAGGACAATAAAGCTCACTTTCCTGAAGAGGTGACAAACACGGTAAAGAACAACTTCTACGTAGATGATTATTTAAAATCCATGCCTTCGGTACAGGAAGCAGTTCAGATGGTAAAAGACCTGACTACAATCTGCCAAAATGGATCAGCAACAGCCGTGCTGTATTGGCATCCATTCCTCAAGCAAACAGAACTAAAGAGATCAAGGAGTTGGACTTGGAAAAAGACAATCTGCCAATGGAGAGAACATTGGGATTGCGCTGTTGTGTTGAAACAGATGTGTTCAAGTTCAGAATTGCTGTGCAGGAACGAACGTACAATAGACGTGGCATTTTGTCTGTAGTCGGCTTTATATATGATCCTTTAGGATTTCTAGCACCATTTACTCTGCCAGCCAAGCTGATTTATGCAGGAACTCTGCAAGGAGAAACTTGTTGGGATGACGACATACCCCAAACCTCTTCTCAGCAATGGAAAGGATGGCTAGCAGATCTCAACAAGATTGCGGAGTTTAAAGTGGACTGGTGCGTGAAGTCTACAAGCTTTTTAATGCTATGGTTCTGAGCAGGTTTGAACACTAATTGAATAGCTTCACTCTGCTTGCAGTGAAAGCCCTCGTCAGTTTGACTAATTCTGATAGCCTTTGTATAGATAATTCCAGGGGACAAAGTGATGTGGGTGTAAATTGAAAAGGGGCTTAATGTGGCTAGACAGAAACACCCTGCATTGTTTCACTCCCTATTAAGATAAATGATCAACATTTCTGGCCACCTTACAGGCTGCTGATTGGCAAGTTGCCCAGAAAAAGCACCATGAGAATATTTGGCACACTGTTCCATCTGGTTTTGAAAAGATTTAGGTCTCCTGGAACAGATTTTAAATCTCTGTTGGCATTTCCTAGTGATCTAATACAGTGAAACTCTGATAATCTGTGATTCTATTATTCAGAAAGCCGATGGTTCAGCCATCTAGCTCACCCGGTGATGTTTCTGGCACTTTCTTTAAACATATCATGTTCCTGATTCCCATGCTCCCTTTAAACATGCTGGGTTCAATGAAAATTTTATTATAACATCATATAATACGAAAAAGATAAGTGAATTAAATATGCATTCAGATTTTAATAGGGATAAATTTCTAATTATTCAGCAAATCTGCCGACTTGGCACCACCGTGGTCCTGAGAGTGCTGTCTCTTTGGAGTTATACCCTCTAACCCAGCATCTCAGCCACATAGATATAAGCCTCCGCATTCTAAGGTTGATTGTAATAGGGATCAGTATGATGCCAAATCCACCCCCACCCCCACCCCTTCACTTCTTGCACATCTATTTCAGTAATCAACAAAAATACAGAATTACAGAATTGTGTAAAATAAATAAGCATATTTCCCATCACAAAAATATAAACCAATTGGTGCATCATTCCTATGTCAAACTCTTTATCACCTGTACATTAATGTCATACTCACAGTCCTTTAGTGCTTCGATCAAATTCAATTTTCTAGATTGCACTAAATTGAAGCTCACATTCTGAAGCAAGAACAATGCTTCCTTTGCCTCTACTGGCAATCTGCAGAAGGATATCTGATTGGTATCTGCACTTAGTTCCTTAATATTTCCAAGATTTTCAGTGTCCTTACATTTTTAAGTGTAAGTGATTTCTGGTACATGCTTTAGATGATTTCATCCTGAGTAAGAAATCTCGATAAAAGAGTGTGAACATTAATGTGGATAATTTGGAATCCCCTTCAAGGATAGCCTGATAGATACAAAATGCGAGAAGTTGTTTCTCGAAAAACAGTTAAAGGTTTGAATCTCACTCTCCCTTTGGTCCCGACCAAGCCAGTTTTGAGCTATTGAATGAGGAATAATATTGCAAAGTGACGAGTTTCTTTTTCCATTCAATCGAACCCACAACCGAGGAGTAGCACTGATAATTGTTGAAAATATTGACTGAATTTTTCTGAGCAAAGGACTGATGTGAAGCTACATTTTGATGTGATGGTGAGGATTGGAGATTGATAAAATAGCTTACGATAACAAAACAAAGGAAAAAGCAAACATTACAAGCAACAATATCAAAATAGATAGGTTCCCTGAGTGGACTGGTTGAACAGACATGGAAGACTAGAATCTTTGTATTATTTTTATATCATCTATAGGTTTGATGAAAGTAAATAACTTGCTGAGATATTCTGCTGCCTGTTTGGAATCTTGAGAGGATGAACATTTTATAATGAGAGAGGGATGAATTGAATTGCCAGAGCAGAAGATGAAATATGGTGATCTTTTAATCTTTACAATCAAAAACATTGAGATGAAAGGACAGACTCGTAGCCTTTACGCATTTCTCCTAGAAAATAAATGCATCAAAGCTATCAGCCTTGATTAAAAGAAGCTCTCTATGATTCATTAATTTAAATAAAGGTCTTTCAGAAAAGGAATATTTAGGACATATTTTGATAACTTGCTAGATATCATAAGGACTAAAATATTAGAGGTTGAGAAGTTTATATCTTGAATTACATGCTTCTGAAACCAAATACTGTTCAAGAGTAAACTGCAAGTGCTGAAGCACTTAACTCATCTGTATTCCATTCATTTATCCTCCATTTTAATGCAGACCTTTTTGTTTCAAGTGAGTTAAGGCCTCTATTGAAAGTATGGACAAAGAATGTCTGGGCATGTATTTATGAGTTTATTTAGTTAATCACTTTGCGTTAAACATTTCCATAACGTAATGAAGCTAAAGGATGTCCTTGCATTAAAAAATACATCGTTAAAATATCAGAGGCCAATTTTCCATGTATAAAAGGCATGCAGTAACTAGAGCATCAGCAACACTTTACTAATAACAAGGGATAGCCTGAGTAATTTTTGTGGAGCCAGAATCATTTTAATATCAAAAACAAGCTGTCAGTCTGTCTATCCTTGTTGGAAGATTGGATTCGGCTGGGGTTCCTGTGATTTAAAGGTTGTCTACACCATTTCAAATAGCAGGCACAGATTTTTATAGCTCAGCTTTGGAACAGTAACTCCATTGTTAGATGAATGTGGGTAGGGGGCCAAGGTTTGTATGTGATTGAGGAGAAGTGCTGATCTAGCAAGTTACTGTGGAAGGGATGGTCTTTCCATGGCCATCAGCTGTCCAGGCAAAATGTACAGCTGACGTGGAATGAGATAGCCTTTTCTTGGCAAATCACCATCATCATGTGCAAGACATACATGTCAGCTTTTTTTTAACCTAAAAATAGACTTTATTCAGAAATTTGCCCCTGGGTGATATCCCTTCCCTTGTTTCACGGGTGTGCCCATTGACTCTACCCCTCAATGTTTAGCAGCAGAAAGATCCTCTATTGTGGTCCACTCCCACAGAGCCTTCATGTTGGCTGCACCGAGCTTCAATACGTCCCGCAGCACTTACTCCCGAAGGCTGGAATAGGCCATTCGGCAACATTCCCCGACAGACATATCACTGTGCTAGGAAATCAACAGGCTTCTGGCAAACCAAAGAGCATCTTTCACTGAGCTGATGGGTCTTCCTGAGCCACTTGATGTTCTTCTCATCATGTGTCAGCTATTCACTGCTCAGGTCTCCTTTATCACTAAGAATCAGAAAACCCTGTAAAGACTGACACTACCAATATATTGATCAGCATTAAAGATGGTATTAGTAGAAGCTTTCAGAAATCCCATAGATTTCTTGCAGTCTGCAGTGGGGGTTGATGTGCCACAGGCTTATGAGAAGTAATGGTGTTAAGTTAAGAGCACAAGGTGTGTGTTGACATAGCAGGCATTGGCTAGCCTTTCATTGAATAGCCAGTGAAACTACTTGAGCATTGGAAGCTACCTAAGACTGATTGCAGCAGTTATTAAGATAGCCATAACCTGTAGTATATGATCATAATTTAACAACCCACTTCATGTACAGCAGTCTTCCCCCAAAGGGTTGGAGAAGTACCATAAAACAGCACTAGAACATCTGAAAGCATTGGAGATAGGGGTTAGAGGATTATGTTTTCTTTTGAAAATATAAGGATTTAAGAAATTTAAATTTGTGCTTGTGTTATTTAAGATAGAGTCATAGAGTCATGGAGTCATACAGTGTGGAAACAGGCCCTTCGACCCAATTTGCCCACACCGGCCCACATATCCCAGCTACAACAGCCCCACCTGCCAGCATTTGGTCCATATCCCTCCAAACCTGTCCTATCCATGTACCTATCTAACTGCTTCTTAAATGTTGGGATAGTCCCTGCCTCAACTATCTCCTCTGGCAGCTTGTTCCATACATCCACCACCCTTTGGTGGAAACATTACCCCTCAGATTCTTATTAAATCTTTTCCCCTTCACCTTAAACTGGTCCTCGATTCACCTACTCTGGCCAAGAGACTCTATGCATCTACCCAATCTACTCCTCTCGTGATCTTATACACCTCTATAAGATCACCCCTCATCCTCCTGCGCTTCAAGGAATAGAGTCCCAGCCTACTCAACCTCTGCCTATAGCTCTAACCCTCTAGTCTGGGCAACATCCTCGTAAATATTTTCTGTAGCCTTTCCTATATCATGGTGCCCAGAACTGAACACAATACTCTAAATGCGGTCTCAGCAACATCTTACACAGCTGCAACATGGCTTCCCAACTTCTATACTCAATACTCTGGCAGATGAAGCCCAATGTGCCGAAAGCTTTTTTGACCACCTGATCTACCTGTGACTCCACAGTATGCTCCTGTGATAGGAGTTATGCACCTGCACTCCTAGATCCCTCTGCTCTGCAACACTCCCCAGAGCCCTGCCATTCACTATGTAGGTCCTGCCCATGTTAGACTTCCCAAAATACCTCACATTTTTCTGCATTAAATCCCATCAATTCTGTGTTGCTCATTTGGCCAATTGATCAAGATCCTGCTGCAATTTTTCACAATCATCTTCACTATCTGCAAAACCACCAACTTTTGTATCATCTGCAAACATACGAATCTTGCCGTATATGTTCTCATCCAAATCATTGATATAGATGACAAACAGTAACGGGCCCAGCATCAAACCGTAAGGCACACCACAAGTCTCAGGTCATAAGGCACAGAGTAGAAATGTGCTCTTTGGTGGTTTGAGCCTGCTCCACCATTCAATAAGGTCATGGCTGGTCCAATCTTTGCCTCAACACCATTTTCCCTGGCTCTCCTCAACAACCCTTTGCTTGCATGTAGTATAAATATCTGTGAATCACTGCATGATATATATTCAATGAATTCTAATCCTAGGTGAATCAAGGCTTTTGAGGAAAGGGCAGGAAAGTGGATGAGGAATGTCGGATCAGGCCTGATCGTATTGAACGACGGAGCAGGTACGAGGGACTGAGAGACCCATTCCTACTCTGTGTAGTCTTATATCCTCATAATCTTATGTTTAACTTAAGTGAGTGAATCCTTCTAATAGGACTCTACTGAAGAGATGCCTCCACTGGGAAACATCTCTCTACATCCACCCAGCCAACTCCAACCTGCTGAATCTTTCCTCATACACAAACTCCTTCATCCCAGAAATGAACACGATGAACCTTCTTTAGATTGCCTCAAGTGGAATTATACCATTTCTTAAATACAAAGAACCGGACTGTATGTGACACTCCACACTGAGTCTCACTAGTTGCCTATCAAATTCACACTAAAATTTCACTACTTTTACTCCATTCTTATTGCAACGGATGGCAACATTGCTGTATCACTATGCTAATCTTTTGTACTTCATTCATTAGGGCTCCTGGGTTCTCCGGGTATTTCTGTGCTGCAACATTTTATAGTCATACTCAATTTAAATAATGTGTTTTTTCATTCTACCTTCCAAAGTAGATAATCTCACATTTCTCTACATTATATTCTATTGCCAGTTTCTCGCATACTCACTTAATTTTTCTATATGGCTCAGCAAACTCTTGTGCTCTCTTCACAACTTGCTAACCGACCTACCTTTGCATCATCAGCACATTTGGTGACAGTACACAGGGTGTCTTTACCTAAATCATCAACATGGATGATAAAAAACTGAGATCTCAAGATCTCTGTGACTCTACTAACTTCGTCAAGCACAATTTACCTTTCATGTAACCATCTTTACTCTTGCTTGATTTTTGTTACAATATTCTATATATTCTGCCACTATTTCCTTTATAAAGACTTCCAATTTTGGTAGATGGCGACTAATGCATTCACTTTCTCTCTAGCCATTCCTTTTAGACAGTTCAGACCATGAGATCGAGCACTTGTCAGCTGTTAGACAGTTCCTCAAAAAAGGGTCCCTTGTAGCGACCATAGAGAATGGTCCAGGTAGTCGAACCCTCGGATTGGCCAGCGAGGTCACGTGGGAACGCGACCATGGGGATTGGTCCAGGAAACGACATCGCTGATTGGCCAGCGATGTCAGGTGCGCGTTTGGCGCCCGTTTTAGCCAGTTCGGCGAAGTCTTCAAGGAAGACAGTAAGTTTATATTGGTTGTCCTGTAACTTGTTGTTTTGACTCTGTATTCGTGTATTGCGGCTGCAATAAACTTCGTCTACAACTAGCAAGTTTCGGACTCGCCATATTGGTGACCCCGAACGTGATCTGGACGATCACCAACTGAACAGGAATCAACGCCTCGTTGACGATGACCGAGCAGGGCGCACCGGAGTCAAGCGCGGGAGGCGTGCATCTTCCGTTATTTTGGACGTACGCACCGCAAGCTTGGTTTATCCACGCCGCGGCTCAATTCCACATAAAGAAGGTGTCGGACGATGCAACGAAGTACTTCTACCTCGTCAGCGCTCTATCGCCGGACACAACCAAGCGCATGATGCGGTTTATCATAACTTCACCTGCGGAAGACAAATATGAAACCATGAAGAAGGCATTACTGCGAACCTTCGGGTTAAATAAGCATGGTGGTGCGGCAAAACTTCTGCACCTACCGGATCTTGGAGACCAACTGCCTTCCGTCCGCATGGCCGAAATGATGGTGCTAGCCGGTGAGCACACGGATTGCCCGATGTTTGAACAGGCATTCCGCGAGAAACTTCCCGAGGATGTCCGACTGCTGCTTACGGATTGTTCTTTTAAGGACCCCGAAGCATATGCAGCGAAAGCGGACGCGCTCATAGCGGGAAAAAACAAGGCAGGGGATTCCATCAACAAAGTCTCGACATCGGTGACCACGCCACAGCGACGGCAAGATGGCCCCACGTCTCCCGCCAATTCTCCGAAAGCCCGCCAAAAAGATCCGCACAAGCGCGGCTGGTGCTATTATCACCTACGATGGGGTAACGAATCCCGCAACTGTCGTTTGCCTTGTACCTTCGCGGGAAATGCCTCGGCCGATCGTACATAGGGGCAGTTACGATTGGCCAGAACCGGCGCCTCTATGTCCATGATCGATTCACGGACACAGAATTTTTGGTAGACACCGGAGCCATCGTCAGCATAGTGCCGCCGACCGACCTCGAAACCAGATCGGGTAAGACAGGTCCCACCCTCATCGCGGTTAATGGCAGCCCTATTCGCACTTTCGGCACACGGAAGATGTCCCTTGCGTTAGGCCTCCGCACGTACGAATGGCCATTCATCATAGCCGACGTCAAACAAGCGATCCTGGGCGCAGATTTTCTCTGGGCTTTTTCACTGGTTCCTGATGTCCGCGGTAACGACCTCCGACCCGCTGCTGAAGACGAGCACGTCGCTCCGGCAATCGCCTCCTCGCCCAGCCCTACTGTCCAGGCCGTCGTCGCGGCCCCCGACTCGTATGCTGCGATTCTGGCAGAGTTCCCAGAGCTGCTCGTCCAACGTTTTGACGCACCTTCAGCTAAGCACGGTGTGGTCCATCACATCCGCACCGAAGGCCCTCCCGTTTTCGCTCGGGCCAGGAGACTACCGCCAGACAAACTGGTGGTGGCACGGGCGGAGTTCAGGAAGATGGAGGAAATGGGAATTGTTCGTCAGTCTGACAGCCCGTGGGCCTCGCCGTTACACATGGTCTCCAAGGCATCTGGGGGGTGGAGGCCATGTGGCGATTATCGGCGTCTCAATGCTGTCACCACGGCTGATCGCTACCCCATACCGCACCTACAGGACTTTTCATCTGGACTGGAAGGAGCGGTAGTGTTTTCCAAAATCGATTTGGTGCGAGGATACCATCAGATTCCGGTGCGACCGGAGGACATACAAAAAACTGCAACTATTACTCCGTTCGGGTTGTTTGAATGGTTGCGTATGCCTTTCGGTTTAAAGAACGCGGCACAGGCTTTCCAGCGACTGATGGACCGCGTGGGCAGGGGTTTACCCTTTGTGTTTATTTATTTAGACGACATCCTGGTAGCCAGCCCCTCAGTGCAAGAGCACCAGGCCCATTTGCGGACCGTGTTCCAGCGGCTCCAAGACCACGGGCTCATTATTCAACCCTCCAAATGTCAATTCGGCCAGCCTGCTCTCGATTTTCTAGGACATAGAATTACCCCTGCCAGCGCTGTCCCTTTGCCAGAGAAGGTGGAGGCTATCCGGGCTTTCCCCAGGCCTACCACAGTAAAAGGGCTGCAGGAGTTCGTTGGCATGGTTAATTTCTACCATAGATTCGTTCCGGCAGCGGCGCGAGTCCTGCGCCCGCTTTTCCAATGCCTTGCAGGTAATCCGGTAGAGTTGTTGTGGTCCCCGGCCGCAGAGTCGGCTTTTACGGCAGCTAAGGCAGCCTTGGCAGACGCCACCATGCTGGTCCATCCGAGCCCCTCCGCCCCCACGGCCCTGACGGTTGACGCCTCTGACGTGGCGGTGGGTGGAGTTCTGGAGCAGCAGGTTGGTGGCCGTTGGCAGCCTTTAGCGTTTTTCAGCCGGCAACTAAATTCGGCCGAGCTGAAATATAGCGCATTTGACCGAGAGCTTCTAGCTCTCCATTTAGCTGTCCGTCATTTCAGGTATTTCCTCGAGGGCCGCCCATTTGTGGCATTTACGGACCACAAGCCATTAACATTTGCTTTTTTGAAATTGTCTGACCCATGGTCGGCCCGCCAGCAGCGGCACCTGACTGCTATCTCAGAATTTACCACAGATGTCCGTCATATCGCGGGTAAGCTGAATGCCGTTGCTGACGCCCTGTCTAGACCTGCTTTTCCCCCTATTTCGGCGGTGGACTGCGAAGTGGATCCCCAGGAGCTTGCGGAGGCACAGCTCCTGGCGGATACCGTTTCGACGTACCAGTCCACCACTTCGGGATTGAAGTTGGCCCAGGTAGCTTGTGGGTCGGAGGGCACGAAAGTCTGGTGCGATGTTTCTCTTCCTCGCCCCAGGCCGGTAGTACCGCCCTCCCTTCAGCGCCGGGTTTTCGATGCCATTCATGGGCTGGCGCACCCGTCCATCCGCTCCACCTCTGCCTTGGTGGCAGCGAGGTTTGTCTGGCATGGCCTGCGGAAACAGGTAGCGGGGTGGGCACGTTCCTGCGTGCCTTGTCAGACCGCTAAGGTCCAGCGCCACGTCCAGCCCCCCGTACAGGATTTCGAAGTCCCGGCTTTTCGTTTTTTCCACATCCACGTGGATTTGGTCGGGCCTTTGCCTTCCTCCCGGGGCTACACCCACCTCCTCACGGTGGTGGATCGGTTCACCCGGTGGCCAGAGGCTTTCCCATTGTTTGACATCTCGTCAGCGTCTTGTGCTAGGACTTTGGCCCTTCATTGGGTAGCTCGTTTCGGGGTCCCGGCAGTTATTACAACTGACAGAGGACCACAGTTCACTTCGTCCCTCTGGGCCGCGCTGGCGGAACTGTACGGGTCCAAATTACAACCCACAACTGCATATCACCCCCAGGCAAATGGACTCGTAGAGAGGTTCCACCGCCAACTAAAGGCGTCCCTCAGTGCAAGGCTTGAAGGCCCGGACTGGGTAGACCAACTCCCTTGGGTTCTTTTGGGCATCCGGACGGCTCCTAAGCCAGATCTCGGTGCGTCGTCCGCAGAGCTGGTATATGGCTCGACCCTTCGAGTACCTGGAGATCTGTTTCCGGACACTTCAGCACTGCTCCCTACAGTCCCAGCAGCGTTAGCAGCTCTCCGGGAACGGGTGGGTTCCCTGGCTCCAGTGCCGACTTCACGTCATGGGTGTTCCATGGTACATGAACCGTCTTCCCTGAAGGACTGTGAGTTTGTTTTTTTGCGTAAAGATGCCCATCGCGCCCCGTTGCAGAGGGTCTATCAAGGGCCGTTTCGGGTTTTACGTAAGGGAACGGCTACTTTCACCTTAGACATGGGCGGCAAGAGTGAACTCGTCTCGGTGTCCCGGCTCAAACCTGCCCATTTGGACCCGGATCAACCAGTCCTGGTCGGTCAAACCCCTAGAAGAGGCCGACCTCCGTTAGTTCCGCCCAGTCCACAAACCCCCATTCCGACAGTTCCTCCGGGACCCCCAGTTTCGGCAGTTCCCCTGGGACCCCCCGTTTCGGCAGTTCCTCCAGGACCCCCCGTTCCGGTAGTTCCTCCAGAACCTCCCGTTCCGGCTGTTCCACCAAGTCCGGAACCTCCGGCTCCTGTGGTTCAGGCTGTCCCTCTCCGTACTCGTTATGGTCGCGAAATCCGGCTCCCTGCTAGGTTCCGCACCTCGGGTTCTGGGGGGGGTCATGTAGCGACCATAGAGAATGGTCCAGGTAGTCGAACCCTCGGATTGGCCAGCGAGGTCACGTGGGAACGCGACCATGGGGATTGGTCCAGGAAACGACATCGCTGATTGGCCAGCGATGTCAGGTGCGCGTTTGGCGCCCGTTTTAGCCAGTTCGGCGAAGTCTTCAAGGAAGACAGTAAGTTTATATTGGTTGTCCTGTAACTTGTTGTTTTGACTCTGTATTCGTGTATTGCGGCTGCAATAAACTTCGTCTACAACTAGCAAGTTTCGGACTCGCCATACCCTTACATATTGCTGCTCTGAAAGCTGTTGATGTGAGCGACATAAGTTTTGCTCTGGGGCATTGCTTCCTATAGGTTGAAGTGCAGTGTAATTTGCATAAAATTGCCCAAACAATCCAAATACGTAACCATTTGCAAATAGGAAAAAAATCAAGTTTGCATAGGTTTTTTTTAATGCACTGGATGCACACCCACAACTTTGCAAGAGATCCCAGATCGAAATAATCAAACGTCTTAGTTAATTGTATCCATTACAGGTCATTGAGGTTCTCGTTAAAATTACATTGTTTTGAGCATAATTACTTTAATAAGCATCTTCTGAATGTTTTTGTTCATTAAGAAAGTTTAATTCACCAACAATGACCAGAAAATGACATGCATGATATTTTGTGATTTTTAGCTGTTAGTAACAGATAATGAATTAAACACTCATTAAAAATAGTTTACTATTTCTGGAAGAGCAATTTCGACTGCATTAAATAAACAATTAGATTACCACTTTTTGTACCACTTCAAATGTTAAGGTAGGAAGGTACTGCCAGGTCGCACTGGTTCAAGGATGAACTTATCATTTTCGTTATGCAAATAACTGAGAACAATTTAATTTCAAGAAACTTGCATGATTTTGAATGCAGTTTGCATCTAGAATGCTGATGGCTCTTAAAAATAAGTCCATCCTAACAGCAAAGAGAAGTCTTTCCAATTATTTATTTAAATTACCGATGAGAGGTTGCTCTATATTCTTGCCCCCAAAAAAACTGGATTATGGCTAGTTAACAATAAGCCTGCACCAGAAATTAGTTTGAAGTTGGTGCTTGGAGCATAGCATCCCACTTTCCATATTCATGTGATGCTCTTGCTTATTCCAAGCAGAAGCACGGGATGCTTGCTTCAGCACCCGCACAAATTCCTGCTACATCTTGAGTTCCACCAATTATTGTTTAATCATTCCCTCATTCTGGCCGGAGAACAAAGGACAATCTGTTGTTGCCTCATCCCATTAGTGCATTAATCCAGGATGTGCAATTACCGACATTCAGTGCTGAAATACTGTAGGGGTTATTGGTGTCTACATATTGTGAATGTGGAGTAGATTATTTCAAATTGCTTTTCCTCGTCCTTTTAATGCCAATGCGGTAAACAGTTTCCAAGGATAACAATGTATTCCAAACAGTATTTTCTAAATTTAAAAGATGGATCTTTCCACAGAATGGAAAGAATGAGCTGAGGTGGTTAATGAGGTCCATGTGGTAACAATACGATATGATCCAATACGATAGAACTTTATTTATCTCAAGAGGGAAATTGATCTGCCAACAGTCATGAAACGCAAGATACATGATGAAACATGAAATTAAAGTGACGAGTGGAAAGGATTCGGGACGTTAGTCTATCCCATAACAGAAGGGGGAGGAGTTGTCCTGTTTGATAGCCACAGCATTCCATGCACACATAACCATGCACTCTCCACATATGGAGCAGGTGCTGGCAGATGAGTCAGGTTGGTGGGTGGTTTGTGAGGTAGTCCGCATCTTTCACTGATTACCATTTGGGAATAGGACACATATGTACACAAAGGCTGCTAGGCAGTGCATCAAACTCATACACCATAAAACATTACTGACATCACTTGTGCAATTTTCTTACCATGCAAAGATGAATTATGAACTGCAAAATCCTTCAATGAAAAATCAAGTCTTAACCAGAGACCATAATGCAAATGGTACACCCTGCCTGTACTTCACTGGGGAAAATCTTACAGGATGAATTGTTCATTCTAAATGCTGCAGCTTGATCAACGCTTCTAGTGACTACTAATCCCCACAAATGATCTCCGCTTCAGCTCCGCGAGGGCGGCACGGTGGCGCAGCGGTAGAGTTGCTGCCTTACAGCGAATGCAGCGTCGGAGACTCAGGTTCGATCCTGACTACGGGCGCCGTCTGTACGGAGTTTGTACGTTCTCCCCGTGACCTGCGTGGGTTTTCTCTGAGAACTTCGGTTTCCTCCCACACTCCAAAGACGTACAGGTATGTAGGTTAATTGGCTGGGCAAATGTTAAAAAATTGTCCCTAGTGGGTGTAGGATATTGTTAGTGTGCGGGGATCACTGGGTGGCGCGGACCCGGTGGGCCGAAGGGCCTGTTTCTGCGCCGTATTTCTAAATCGAAATCGAAATCGAAATCTAAAATGTCCTCTGATCTCCCTTGGGTCTTTACCAAATCTTTTACCTCCTCCACACCATCAATCATCTCCTATCCTCCTCCTACAATCTTTTTTCCCAGTACCTCCTGATTTCTCACTTCCTGACCCTTCCATCTTGTCTCCCAACCCAGCACAACCCTACTACAACCTTACTCCTTGGTCTTAATCTCAGCCCACTCCAGCTCCCTAACAACTCCACCCCAAACAATCCCTGTTCCACCAGTTAATCCTCCCTCTCCCACTGCAATCTTCTTCCCAACATTGTGGAAGATTACAGAGGCAAGGTGAATACACACACAAAGTCAGGAATTTTCATTTTGGTCATCATGCAGGGTATGATAATAAATCCTCACTCCCTCTCTCAAAGTTGATATCCTGGAGATTTAACTGTTGTTATCCCTCAATAATATTACTCAATGAGATTATGAGAATATTATCATAATGGTGTTTAAGGGTCCTGCCTGTACAAAAATTGGCTGCTGTATTTCTTAAGCAAATGCAAAATGCTGGAGTAACTTAGCAGGTCAAGCAACATCCGTATCATATCATATCATATCATATATATACAGCCGGAAACAGGCCTTTTCGGCCCACCAAGTCCGTGCCGCCCAGCGATCCCCGTACATTAACACTATCCTACACCCACTAGGGACAATTTTTACATTTTACCCAGCCAATTAACCTACATACCTGTACGTCTTTGGAGTGTGGGAGGAAACCGAAGATCTCGGAGAAAACCCACGCAGGTCACGGGGAGAACGTACAAACTCCTTACAGTGCAGCACCCGTAGTCAGGATCGAACCTGAGTCTCCGGCGCTGCATTCGCTGTAAAGCAGCAACTCTACCGCTGCGCTACCGTGCCGCCCGTACCGTAGAGGTGACATTTTGGGCGGGGACCCTTCCTCAGGCTGATTATAGTAGGGGGGAGCTGGAAAAGAGAGGTTGGGGCAGAACATAACCTGGTAAGTCCCTTCCTTTGTCCCGCCCCCCCTGACATCAGTCCGAAGAAGGGTCTCGACCCAAAACGTCACCCATTCTTTCTCTCCCGAGATGCTGCCCGACCTGCTGAGTTACTCCAGCACTTTGTGAATAAATACCTTCGATTTGTACCAGCATCTGCAGTTATTTTCTTATATAACCTGGTAAATGATATGTGTATACATGAGTGTAGGTTGATTGGCAGATGGATGGAGTAAATGATAAAGGCTACAGATGTAAAAGAGACAAAAGGGCTAATGAAAGAAGCGGAGTGAAATGTAAAGCCAGAGGAAGGGATATAGGAAAATGTGTCTCCATTTTGCTGTATTTCTTAGTTTACTATAATGCTCCATTGACTTGTTGGCAGTTTGATTGTCCTGAGGCTACATAAATGCATTTTTTAACATTTATCCAGTGATCACAACTACAAGGTGTGCACAGGGAGTAGACTTTGGTTTAAGTGCAGTTCTGATGTCCTCATTATTGCATCATCTTATTCTCAGCTTTTCACTGCTCACTATTCTTATCTTGAAGAGCAGTCACTCGAGCTTGATGCTGAAGTACAACTGTTGTCCATGGAATATGCTGCCCAACAGCGCATGGCCTTTATGTGAACTGAGGAGAGATGCCAAAAGTCGGACTGCAGCATTGGCACTTTCTCCTTTTCACATTTACATTTTCAACATCAACAAAGAATAGAAAATACTTTTTGCAGTTGATTCTGCAAAATCACATCCATAGTCAAAATAGAGAGAACTCAGTTCTCAAGTGGTGCTTCTAGTTAATGAGATTCTTGCTGTGCAGTTGGAGGTGAAATTATCACAAGGACATAGCTGCCAGTGACATATATACCACTCTCATCTCACCAGCATCCACCTTGCTGCTGCAGTTAGTGATAATATTTTGATATAATTGAGAAGCTAACTGTCAAACAAATTCCAATTCCTCAAAAGAATGATGGTAGTGCGCATACATTTGTTATTTGAATTGCTATCTGCAGTATGTATACGGAATTTACTTGCTGGTTAAATGTAAGCAATTCAATTTTCTGCAATGCTATTTTTAGTGCACTGGTTAATATGTTTTAATTCAGACCCTGACTGCGTCATTTAACACAGTTGTAACTGGTTTAAAATAAATGCACAGAGAAAAATAAACCCTAAAAAAGGAAATTTGATCTGGTTGAGCACCTCCAAGAATCTGCAGGCCGTAACAATTCCAAATTATTCTGGTGGCTGTGTAACGATCAGTAATTCCTCACGAGGGATTCTGAGCAAATGGGGAAGCACCAGGGATCTAAACAGTGCATAATAAAAATCATATTCTGAAAGGATAAGCAGATACCTGGCTCTAAAGTGATCTTATATGGCACCATAAAGCTCCTGAGATGTCCTCTCCTTTTGTTATGCTATTCAAGCAGGTAATAATATAAAAAGTAACTCACAGGAAGGGAGATAACAGGATTTCTGAGTAAGCCGCATAGATACATGGAGCTGGAAGATCATAAGTTTATTCTGCTTCTCTGTTCAGCTATATTTTTATTATTCATTTATGGGGATATGGAAAGATCAATATTTATTATCCATTCTTAATTGCACTCTGAACTGAAAGGCTTGCTAGGCCATTCAGAAAACGGTTAAGAGTCAACCACATGAGGGGATCCAAAAGACTTTTGATCAGGCTAAGGATGATAAATTTTCTACTCCGAAGGATTTTTAATTCTAAGTTTATGTAGCCACTGAATATAAGTTTAACAACTGAAGCTGGGGCAGCACAGTGGCACAGCAGTAGTTGCTGCCTTACAGTGCCAGAGACCGGGTTTGATCCTGACGACAGGTGCTGTCTGTACGCAGTTTGTACGTTCTCCCTGTGACCGCATGGGTTTTCTCTGGGTGCTCTAGTTTCCTTCCACATTCCAAACACGTGCAGGTTTGTAGGATAATTGGCTTTCATGCCATTAGTGCACAGGATAGAATTAGTGTATGGGTGATGGTTGGTCGGCATGGACTCGGTGGGCTGAAGGGACTGTTTCCACGCTGTATCTCTAAACAAGACTAAACTAAATGAACTGATTTTTATATGGTGGCCTAAAGGGGTTGTGTTAGCCTTGATGGAGGCTCAGGACAAGGTCTAGGTTGAATGAATGATGACTGCTTGTCCTGATTGTTATTTGTATTTCATGAAAGTAGAATTCAGACCCCTTCACTTTTTCCACATTTTGCTACGTTACAGTCTTATTTTAAAAAGGATTATTTTTTTATTTTTTTATCATCAATCTACACACAATACCCCATAATAAAAAAGCAAACACACCTGTTTAGAAATTTTTGCAAAGCAATTAAAAATAGATAACTGAAATATCACATTTACTTAAGTATTCATACCCTTTACTTAGTACTTTGTTGAGGCACCTTTGGCAGCGATTACAGCCTCAGGTCTTCTTGGGTATGATGCTACAAGCTTGGCACACCTGTATTTGGGTATTTTCTCCCATTCTTCTCTGCAGATCCTCTCAAGCTCTGTCAGGTTGGAGGGGGAGCGTCGATGCACAGCTATCTTCAGGTCCCTCCAGAGATGTTCGATCGGGTTCAAGTCCGGGCTCTGGCTGGGCCACTCAAGGACATTCACAGACTTGTCATGAAACCATTCTTGCATTGTCTTGGCTGTATGCTTAAGGTCGTTGTCCTGTTGGAAGTTGAACCTCCGCCCCAGTCTGAGATCCAGACGCTCTGGAGCAAGTTTTCATCAAGGATCTCTCTGTACTTTGCTCCGTTCATCTTTCCCTCATTTCTGACTATTCTCCCAGTTCCTGCTGCTGAAAAACATCCCCACAGCATGATGCTGCCACCACCATGCTTCACCGTAGGTATGGTATTGGCCAGGTGATGAGCGGTGCCACTTGGCATTCAGGCCAAAGAGTTCAATCTTGGTTTCATTAGAGCGGAGCATCTTGTTTCTCATGGTCTAAGAGTTCTTTAGGTGCCTTTTGGCAAACTCCAAGCGGGCTGTCAGGTGCCTTTTACTGAGGAGTGGCTTCCGTCTGGCCACTCTACCACAAAGGCCTGATTGGTGGAGTGCTGCAGATATAGTTGTCCTTCTGGAAGGTTCTCCCATCTTCACAGAGGAAGTCTGGAGCTCTGTCAGAGTGACCATCGGGTTCTTGGTCACCTCCCTGATCAAGGCCCTTCTCCCCCGATTGCTCAGGTTGGCCGGGCGGCCAGCTCTATGAAGAGTCCCGGTGGTTCCAAAGTTCTTCTATTTAAGAACGACGGAGGCCACTGTGCTCTTGGGGACCTGCAACGTTGCAGAAATTGTTTTAAACCCTTCCCAGATCTGTGTCTCGACACAATCCTGTCTCGGAGATCTACGGACAATTCCTTTGTCTTCATGGCTTGGTTTTTGCTCTGACATGCACTGTCAACTGAGTGAACTTAAATAGACAGGTGTGTGCCTTTCCAAATCATGTCCAATCAATTTAGTTTACCATTGGTGGACTCCAATCAAGTTGTGGAAACATCTCAAGGATAATCAATAGAAACAGGATGAACATCAGCTCAATTTTGAGTGTCATAGCAAAGGGTCTGAATACTTATGTAAATGTGATATTTCAGTTATTTCTTTTTAATTACTTTGCAAAAATGTCTAAACACCTGTTTTCACTTTTTTATTATGTGGTATTGTGTGTAGATTGATGATAAAAAAATTTTTTAATTCATTTTTAAATAAGGCTGTAACGCAGCAAAATGTGGAAAAAGTGAAGGGGTCTGAATACTTTCTGAATGCATTGTATGTTTACATGAGATGTCCTTCATAGTTGAATCACTGAAATCATTCATTGTCAAATCTGACAAAATGAGACCATTTATTCCAACCAATGAAATAAATAGAAAAATACATTTTTTTAAATTATGTTCAAAAACAAACTTGTCAAAAATATTGAGTAATATTTTGCAAATAACACATTGTCTTGTATCTAATACTTTTCTCTGCACATCAAGTAAATTGCTTTTTGTCTTCTGAGACACAATCATTTCTAAAATATAAAACAGGAAATACTACTTCATGTTTCCATAGATGATTCTTCCACACAAAGGGAACTAATCGGGATAAAATTTGAAAAGAGGCATAGGGTTCATGATGCACAATTATTTTGAGCTATTTGACCAGATGCAGATCACAAACCAAATTTGTGTTGCCAATTAGTTAGAATTAAATTTGTGTCTAATTGGCCCTAGTTATGTTAGTAACTCGGCTTGAAGGGAAACTTCCACAGTGCCTTGCTACATTGGTGGAAGTTAATATGGGGGTCATTACAATTTGCCAAAATACTCATTCATGTAGAAGAGCTCTTTGGATTTTAGTGTTGAACTGTGTGGATGTTGATTAAGGTGACAATTCCTTCTTCTTCAAGAGACAGGAGCTCTCATGAAAAAGAATTGAAAGGCAGTGGTGAAGATAGCTGTATCAGTTAATGCTTGGAGACCAGCCCCAAGGATATTGTTCTGATAAAGTATACGCTCACGATCAAAGAACAAACTTTCAAATGTCATAAATTCTAAAAATATTCTGATTCTGTCCACCACAGACATAAGAGTTACCCTCCAAAAGTCTCAAGCAGGACATATCCTTCACATTCACATGGTCTGCTACACCCTCAAGCATGCAATACTGCTGCAATCTTACACCTACATCACTTGCATGCATTTCCAGCTCTTCTGCATTAATAGGCCAAAATGGGCCTTAATCACCAAAATAGTGTGATTCTTTGGCAGTCAAAGGCCTGCGGACTTTGTTAAGTCTCGGGTTGAGACTGGCCGGGAGCTCCAAAAGCTGCACGAGGTTCGACTGGTCCCTTCATTCGTATGCAAATTGAGTACAGGAGTTGGTACGTTATGTTACAAAATATTGGTATTGCCACATTTGGGGTACTATGCACAGTTCCAGTTCCCCTGCTCTAGGATGGAGGTTATTAAACAGGAAAGAGTGCAAAGGAGAGTTATGAGGATATCATTGGGTCTGGACGGTTTGAGTTATGAGAGGCTAGATGGTGCGGTTCTTTTTTCTTTGGACCCTAGTGGGCTGAAGGTCAACCTTAGAGAGATTTATAAAATCATGAAGGACATAGATAAAGTGAAGAGTGACAGACTTTAAAATTAGAGGCAATAGGTTTAAAGTGAAAGGAAGAGGCTTTAAAAGGGACCAGAGTGGTAACTTTTTCTCACAGTGTATGGTGTTTATGTGGAATGAGCTGTCAGAGAAAATGGTAGTGCCAAGTACAACAATGATATTGAAAAGACATTTGACAGATTCATAGATAGGAAGATGTGAAGGAATATGAGCCTGCCCCAGGTAAATGGAACTAGCTCGATGAGGCAACTTGATTGCCATGAACGAGATGAACCAACGGGGGGCTGTTGCTGTTCCTTGCTGTAAATCTCTATGACTCTATGACTCAATGAGAGGAAAAGGTTCGAGATATGCTCAAAGCTTTCTTGATAAAATGCGACATCTTCGCTGACTTTTGAAAATCACATTTTGGGACAACAACCCACTAAACGTGAAGAAGGAGCTTAGAGGATAGAATTGAAAAGCTCGATTCCATCAATCAGGACCATACAGAAACCATTTGTTAGCAGCAGAAGCTGCTACAGTCTCACAAATGATCAATGTGGCAGGTCAGTCAATCACGCGAGAGAGTCTAAGGTTCCTTCATTATCCTTACCTAGTCACCTTGGAACCCTTGAAAGCAACACTTCATTGCTGATCCTGAGGACTGCCAAAGAAGTATAATTGTGATAATGTGTGAGTGTAAGTGTCAGTATGAGTGTGCATGTGAATTTGAGTGTGAGTGTGTTTGTGATCGTCCAGGCACGCACGCACCTATGCGTATGTGCACATATTCGTGTGCATGCATGAATGGCCAACAAATGTTTAACTTTGAGGAGATACTGAATGATCTTTGAGGAGATACTGAATGATCTTGGAGGATTTATTTCAAGTATTTCAAGTAATACTTGAGTGCTTGCTCTGGATGAGATGCTGCCTCAAGAAGGTGGCATCTATCATCAAGGACCCCCATCAGCCAGGCCATGCTCTCTTCTTGCTGTGACTGTTGGGCAAGGGGTACAGAATCACACAATCATACTTTATTAGCCAAGTATGTTTTGCAACATACGAGGAACTTCATTTGCCATACAGTCATAACAATAAAAAGCAACAGGACATACAAAATGCATTTTAACATGAACATCCACCACAGTGACTCCTCCACATTCCTCACTGTGATGGAAGCCGAAAGAAAGTTCAATCTCTCCCTTCTTTGTCCTCCAACGGTCGGGGTCTCTAGCCTTCCGTTGACGGGATGATCTTGACTCCCGTAGCCGGCGGCGAGCCTTCCTCATCGGGGCGATCAAGCTCCTTCATCAGGGGGGGGGGGATCTCAGCTCCCCCAAGCCAGCGATCGACCCCGGGTCGGGACCAGTCGAACCTCGTGCAGCTTTTGGAGCTCCCGGCCAGTCTCAACCCGAGACTTAACAAAGTCCGCAGGCTGCATTGGAGCGTCGATCCCAGGCAAGGGATCGCAGGCTCAGATGATAAGTCCACGCCCCCGCGGGGACTCAAGGTCAGTCCCAGGCAAGACCTCCAGCTCCGTGATGTTAGGCCACAGAGCGACCAGAGATACAATCCGGAAAACAATCGCATCTCCGGCAAGGTAAGAGATTGAAAAAAAGTTTCCCCTGACCCCATCTTCCACCCCCCACATAAAACAAACCAGAGAACATTTACACAAACTTTTAAAACTTACCAAAAATAACAAAAATAATTTGAAAAGGACAGACAGACTGTAGGCGAGGCAGCCATCATGCGGCGCCCCCTGGTGGTATTTTTCATGAAGCCCGCAGTCCCCCACCACCAGGTTTAGGAACAGCTACTTTCCTACAACTAGTTGGTTCTTAACAGATCTGCACAACCTAATCCTACCTCAGCAATGGAACTCTATTGACCACCTCTTGTGCAATCATGGACTTGTTTTCTAACTGTGTATTTTACACTAATATCTTGTTTTCTTTTTGTGCTGTCTTTGTCTTTCCACTGTGTTGTAGAATTATGTTTTTGTGTGGTGACTAGGTCTATGTGCTTGTGATGTTGCTGCAAGCAATATTTTCATTGCATCTGTACCTCACTTGTATACTTGTGCAAGTGACAATAAACTTGAGTGGACTTGACTCTGATGGGACTTGGTTTCAAATTACAACAGCATTCTGGGCTGGCACTGTCTGGTACCAGTGGGGTTGAAATTACAAATGCTGCCATTATGAAAAGGTTTTGCTTCTTGGAAGCACTTGTACTGGCTGTGGTGTTAGTCTGCCAATCTTTCTAATGTACTGGACACCAGATTAATGGTCAATTGAAACTCTGGAATCTCAGCAAGCAGTGGTATCCTGCACAACGACAGCTGTCTGTTATTCTTCCTTCCTTTCACCCCCATCTTCGCTTCCGCACATTTGTTCCCACTGACTCTGCAATTGTGGCTCTGGATTAAGCAATCACATTGATCTACATTTCCTCTTACCACTTCTTCCTTTGATTGAGTGGATTCTAGTTCCTAGGGTCCCAGTTGTGTGTCCCCTATGGGATGCCCTGGCAATAGTTCAGCTGCAGAAATAGCAAATAGCATTTGAACATATTACACTGGCACACTCCCTCTTCTTCCTCAAGAGGATAGTATAGAATGGTTGGCAGCAGGGAAGAACTTCTTGAGAAGGGAAATAGTGGCAGAGGCGGGTTGAGGTAATGGGAGAAGAAATTATATGAATGGTATGTTTAAATCTACTCAGTGGCAAGAACGGGAATGTGAATTTGATTGCTTTTGGAAGGTCATTTTTCCCTGTCAGGGGTATTTTTTACATGCCAAAGGAATACTGAAGAGCCTGTGCCCTGACTTCTCATTGACTCAATGACTTGTGCAGCACACCTGCACCAATTGTTACTTGTGAGTAAAAGAGATTTGAGAAAAGGAGCAAGTGCATTGAGAGAAGGAGGATTATGCATACAGATGCCCTTTTACTTGATCTGTCTAAATAAACCCATGTCCCAAGCCAAATACTAGACCACAGGCTCTTTCACATGACGATAGGCACTATCTTTGCTATGGGGATAAATTAAACAGGCACTCCTCTCTCCTACAGTTCTTTACTGCTGTCAACTCTGGGAGAAGAGGGAGTGTGTCAGTGCAATATGTTCATGTGCTATTGCTGCTACGGCTGAATAATTGCCATTATGTCCCAGTCTCTGCATGAAACTTGCAATCAAGTGCGTGACGAGGAGGTGAAGCAGGTGAACTGAAGGTTGAATGTTGAGAGTTAGGTGGGTGATGTACTTGCAGTGAATTGAGCAGTGGTTTTGGTGGGTGGTGCACAGTGTTGCAGTGCTCATTTTCTAAGTGCCGGAGCTGTCACTGGTGCCGAATTGGCCGCTGTTAAATTCCCCGCTAGTTAAAATTCCCTGCTGTTTATTTTGGCTTTTTTTACAGAGGTGCCGGAGCGGCGCTCCAGTGACCTCCGGCAGCCTGCACCCCTGGTGGTGCATTACGATCATTAAACCACATTCTGCACCACACACATGCTTGAGTGATACAGCTCTACTGTAAACAACTCCCTACCACTCTCTGAGCGTAAGTTTGCAGATTCTCATTCCCCACTGTTGATACATGCAGCAAATAATTCATGTGTAGGAAGGTACATATTCCATATTTAAGGCCGACGATCAGATATAACTTCCAATCAATTGTTAGTAAATTTTACCGTGTTGTATCTTGTCTAACCTTTCATCAAGGTATATCCACCAGATGCACTTTTCAAAATCCCCCATAAATTCTTGCAGTGCACCCCTACAGTTCATCGCTATTAGAAAAGGTGAAGCTGTCTTCAACACCTGCCAGGCCACCAATGTGAATAACACTGCCAATTTGAATAGTAGGCAGAAATTATAGACGTGCAGTTTTCCCTCATGTATTCTAAATACAAATGCCAGCAATCCATTGTCTTATGAGTGTTTTTTGACTTGTTTATGATTTTTGTTTAGTGATCCATGCACACAGACTTCTGAGTCATTTTGGATCTCCATTATTTATGCCATCTGCCATTTAGAAGATGCAAAACATACAAAATATTTGTAATATAATGATAATAGTCAAAAAAGTTGCGAATTACTTCATGATATAGCTACATATTAGGACCAAAATAATTCTTCTACCAAAGTTAATAAATTCTCTCACACACTGCTAAGACCAAATAATGTTTATGGATTATTGCCTTCCTGTTCTGTTGTTCCTGCATTATTATCACGTCTGCACCAGCCAAAAATTAAATCCAGAATTCCAGATCCTATCCAAGTTCAACTACTGCCACCTTCCTATATAACTCTATTTCATAGGAGTACTCCATTGCCTATAAAGCACTTCAGGGTGGCCTGATGTGGAAAAGTTACACGAAAAAAGGCATTATTTATTTTGGTTTCTTTTGAGGTGTTAAATCCATGTGTTTTTTTGTTCCAATGCCACGTTCATTTGGTTTTGCCTCTTTATACGTATATATAAAAACCACAAAATCACACATTTTTATTTTGTAATTTAGAGAAGAGGCAACTTCAGGTTGCAGCTCCACTTTTAGAGCAAATACTAAATTCTATCATTAACAATCTGATTGCTGCAACACCACAGGGTTGCTGTTTCAGTTGATGGCGCAAGATTATAACTTTTATGTGGCTTCGAAGGAGGAATGTGGTATAATATTTTCAGTTAACAAATTATGTGTCATTGCCAATGTTCATCAATGTGTAACAGTCGGAAGGGATTTGGATCAATAGGTCAGTCTGAAGAAGGGTCTGGACCCGAAACGTCACCCATTCCATCTCTCCTGAGATGCTGCCTGACCTGTTGAGTTACTCCAACATTTTGTGAAATAAATACTTTCGATTTGTACCAGCATCTGCAGTTATTTTCTTACACTATGGATCAATAAGTCAAGAGATGTAAAGTTGTGGATTAGAAAGTAGAAATGAGAATGTGGTTTAGTCCCAGGCAGTACCTCAGGATCAAATAACTTTACTTTCACTCGAGTTTTCCAAGATATAGGTGGCTATTGAGGGCAATGTGGGAACTACAGGCTCTTCCTCAGCTGCACAAATAGCTTGCAAATTAATGCTACTGATATGTCACAGACTTCAGACACTCTTTAGACACTACACGAAACAGAAGCGAAATCACAAGTATCCTGACAACCTTTTGGGAAGTGGCAAAGAGAGCTGGTTTGTGCAATATGAGATAATGAGAACATTAGGACCAACGATCAGGTACAATATTGAACTGATAAGGTCAAAAAAGTCTGCACTGCTAAGAGATAACTAGTTCAAATTGAAAGAAAGGTCAGAAGTGTCCACATTATTCCAATGATTGCAGCATGAGATATGCCTGCTTTCTCCTCCAGGTACAATCCAGGAAGGGAGACACAGGTCATTAGCGATTTGAGTCAGAAGGTCATAAATTGATCAGATAAAAACATAACTGCACACCAGAGGCCTAAATCCAGTTAAGAACGTCCAAACATCTCAGAAAACCAATTAGTAGAACGAACCACCGATTGCTGTACGTGTATGACAAAATTGCCTGCAAGTATGTACTTCAATAAAGATGCAGCATAAGCCATGAAACTCTTGGCGATTCCTCAAGATTATCATATGCAATCTTCAGCCATTCTACCATAATGGATCACAAACCACCTCCCAGTGCTCTACAGAAAGGATAAAAAATCTAAATCTAATACATTCTTCAGGTGAATAAGTTTGTGTGTCTGTTGTTCATAGTTGGCTTTGCTGCAATCCCTTAGGACAGTTTATAGGAGATTAGTGTTTTTTTTCTTTACTCTTGCCAATTAAAGTTGAATTCATTGTAATTATGTGGAATGATTTCCTCCAGAGGATAGAGGCCTGATGGTATAAAGACAATTAAAATGTTAGTTCAATTTGCGCTATATGCTTGCACAGATTTGTAGTGATTGTCAGGACTGCGAGCAATTAAGTGTCCATGGAATACACTGGAAAAACAGTTCTGTTGCAGAGACCGATTAAGAAAATTATATCTGGCCTAATAGCTTGGAGCAATCTGGTTTCTGTGTGACAAGGGAGAAAAGAATTTCATAATGCATAGAGCAGCCACCTTTCAGAGATTGACAAATGTGAGACATTGTTTACAAAATAAATGGCTAGGAAGCAGTTAGAGACTTGAGAAATAGCATATTGGAATGAGGTGTGAGCCAAAGGCAGGGGCATTAATTGAAGAAAAGAATGACAGAGAACGGAGTGAATAAAGGCTGATACATAAATAACAGAGGGAGAGAATTTGTTGAGGCTGAGGATAGACTAACCCCGTGAGTGACTAAATCGGAGTATTTGACACAATCAGATAATTGGTGAATGACAAATTCACCTCAAAGGGCAGGAGCCAGCTCCTGGTATCAGATGGGAAGGAAATATTCCGGTAATCATCATTTATTCCTGACAATTTCAGGCAGTACATTCTATGTTATCTCTCTTTTGCACAATGATCAATAATAATAATTGACATTTACATAATAGACAGCCTAGGAGCAGCAGCAGATAACCCGACGCCGAGCCTTATAAAAGAATGTAAAGGCCAAAGGAGTGTTGTGGCTGAGGAATTTAGTGTTAAAGGCTGGCTTAAAGGAAGGAAGCTAAAATAGTTAAAATATTTAGGCAAGGAGTTACAAAATTTAGTAGAAAATCGCATTCAAAAGATTAGTTTTCTATAGATATTTAAGGCTTAATCCAACTTAATATGACAGTAACACAACAATGGCATAGGTAAAATTACCTAATTTCCATTTTCCAGAGATTTATATGGTCTAGATTAAGAAGGGTGTTTAAGATTACGTGGAGAAAGCAAGAGAATGGGGTTGATCGGGAAAACTGGATTAGTCATGGTGGAGGAGACTCGATGGACTGAATGGCCTAATTTTGCTCCTCGATCTTACATAGAATGCATACAACCATCTCTGATAATGTTTAGACTCCACTCCATTTTCCTCATATTTCACCCATTTCATCTCAGTCTTTCAGTACACCTTTCTATTCCTTTTTTTTCACATATACTTATTTACCAATTATCCAAATTCTTTAACTCAATCACTTCCTGTGGTATTTGGTTCCACAGTCAAATATTCTCTGAATTAAAAAAATAGCTCCTTATTTACCTTTTGGATTTAGTATATCTATATTCGAGCTTAGGAATCATCTGTCACTTGAAAATATCAAAAGACAATAGACAATAGAAAATAGGTGCAGGAGTAGGCCATTCGGCCCTTCGAGCCAGCACCGCCATTCAATGTGATCATGGCTGATCATTCTCAATCAGTACCCCGTTCCTGCCTTCTCCCCATACCCACCGACTCCGCTATCCTTAAGAGCTCCATCTAGCTCTCTCTTGAATGCATTCAGAGAATTGGCCTCCACTACCTTCTGAAGCAGAGAATTCCACAGATTCACAACTCTCTGACTGAAAAAGATTTTCCTCATATCCTCTCCACTTCTACCCCAACCAATTCCTTAAGAATCCTATCAGGTTATTACTTGGTATTCTCTTTTCTGAAGAGTTGAAATCTTTCCTAACAGCTCCAATCTCTATTTTTTCTGTTCTTTGCAAAGCTTTTATTGAATCTTCTCCAGTGTTTGAACTCAGTTCAGAGGTATTAGGGAAGGGCAATAAACAATACCATTTTCCAGCTCCTTCTTGCACGATTGGTTTTATTATTAAATCTATTGCTAAACAATCGATTTACATTTTCTTTACACATGATACACAGAGGAAATGTTTGCCCTATAATTACTAGTCACTTTAATGCTGGTCCCATTTGTATAATACTACCTCGCTGGAAAGTCTCACAAGAGGGTCATTCATTATTTCTGGTAATCTTATTGCTTGCTCATTAAACACATGTTATGGTAGGAAGGTTATTAAATATCTGTAGTTTATAGCAATCACAAATGAAGCGTTACTGATAGCAAATATCTGATCATGCGTTCATCAGTAATTTGACTGAATTTTTTTCTTCTTCTCATGTGATATTTACCGGCTGAATATTTTGAAGTCTGCAATGTCTATCTAAAGTGCCCTTCACATGCAAGTTGGAATCCCAATTAAATATTCCTTTCTTCATCCCGCAACCACACCAGGGATTACTCAGTATGATCCTCGTTCCTAATGATCAATTCCTCCCCTGCTTAGGTGAAAGTTACAGGGGTTTGGAGAGGGGGAAAGGATGTGGGACTAGCCGGATTGTGCCATGTCGCGCCATAGCAGGACAGATAGATCGAACGTGGTCTCCTTTTATGATGTAAACCATTCTGTTATTCTGTGACGTCCAGAAATCTCTGGCGGCTTCTCACAGGGTTTCAATACTGAGGCATAATCAGCTACAAAAAGGAAAATTGAATATTTCATCATCTGCAAAAACGTGAACAAAGGTTTAGTTTACGTTTTTTTATTGTCACGTGCACTGAGGTCCTGTGAAAAGCTTTGTTTTGCATGTTATCCAATCAAATCAGATAATACTATACCTAAATAGAATCAAGCCTAACACAAGCATGAAAGGTAGAACAAAGTGGAATATACAGAATCTAGAATATAGTTCTCAGCATTGTAGCACATCAGTTCCATGGACACAGTCCAATGTCCACAATTAGTAGAGGTGAATCGGACAATACCCTAGACTACAGAAGAACCATTCAGAAATCTGATGACAGAGGGAAAGAAGTTGTTCTTGAGTCTGATGGTGTTTGCTTTCAAACGTCTGTATCTTCTGCCTGACAGAAGCGTGGAGAGGAAGGAATGACTGGGATGGGACAAGACTTTGGTTATGTTGGCTGCTTTTCTGAGGCTTCTTCCCTTCCTCCATTTCCTCCACCTCCTGCGCCAACTCCTCCTCCTTCACTTCTGCTTCCACTTTCTCCGCTTCCTTCTCCATCTCCATCTCTATATATTCACCCACCTGTTCTTCCCTACTACTTCTTCCTCCTTGTTCGCTTCTCGAACCTCCTCCTGCTTTATCTTCCACTGTCCATTCTGTGCCCTCCTTGTCATTTTCTTTAACTTCCCCATCCATCTTCTCTGTCATCTTCTCCATCTGCTCTCCTTTCCCTATATCTTCTGCTCTCCTTTTCCCATATCTGCTTTTCCACTACACCCCTTTCCAACTCCTTTCCCTTCAGCATCTCCACCTATTCCATTTTCTCCTTCATTTCCTCTGCCTCCACATCCACTTCCGCCTGCTCATTCACCTCCTCATTTCCAAACTCTTCCTCCACTTCCTCTATCTCTCATTACTCCTTCTCCACTCCCTCTACCACTTCTACTTCCAGCTCATCCTCATCCATACCTTCTACCTCCCCTTTCTACAGATGCTGTAATATATTCCATCAACAGGCCATATCTCACTGCCTCTCCATGTAGTGTGAAAGGCAGCAACAGTACCCAAACATTGGATCCTGAGGGCAAACTCTGGGTCTGTCTGAAAGGGCAAAGGCTTGGAACATTTTACCCCGAGAAGTCCAGCACAGGAATAGACTCTTTGCCTACAATGTCTATGCTGACCATGATGCTCTTTTGACAATGGTCAACTCGTGTCCACTGAGCCACATATGGTCTTTATTGGCTGGGATTCTGACACATGGCATCTGCCAAATTTGATGAGATTATTGTGTAGGATTATGCTGGAGTAACTCGGCAGGACAGGCAGCATCTCTGGAGAGAAGGAATGGGTGATGTTTCAGGTCGAGACCCTTCTTCAGACTGATAAGTCTCAACCCAAAACATCACCTTCTCTCCAGAGATGCTGCCTGTCTGGCTGAGTTACTCCAACATTTTGTGTCTATCTTTGATGAGATTAATCTTTGACTCCTGACAGCCCAGGCACAGAAACTGAAAGTGTGGCGAGCCTGATACTTGTAAAGGTTTATCTCACCTTTTTTTTCTCCCTTTCTGTCATCTTTCCTTGTGGCTATTTACTTTCCCGTGTAGATTAAATGAATCAGAGAGCAAGCAGCTTGTACAAAGCCCATTGGAGACAGTGGGTGTGGATGGGCAGAATTGTTTGTTCTTGTTTGAGGATGTAACAGTAATTAGGAAAATTAAAGCATTTACAGCACACCTTATTACACTCCTTTTAAACCTCTCAAAGACTATCACATAATTAATTACATCTAATTGCATTTAGTAGAAAAATAAGAGATATACATCATGTAAAAGGAGGACCACAATAAGAGAGAAAAGTTATAAACAGTAAAGAACAGGTATTTTCAACTGAGAAGTTGGGTTTTGGGGCAGGAGCTAAGAGAGAGGGTCAAGAGTATTTGATTGTCATATGTCCCAAATCAGAACAATTAAATTCTTACCAATCCAATATTATCATCCAATAACTGAGAAAGTTGACAACCAGTCTAAGTTTAAAATTAAAGTTGAAAATGAGTTGAAAGACCTGTCTACTGTTTGCAACAGACACACGCTATGTTCCTGGCCTCCTGAGAAGTTTTGATGCTGTGATCAGACTGTAACAATAGTCATGGCCTTCAGAGAACAATCCATCAACTCTTGAAATGCTTTAACTATGATTTGACATATGAAAGACCTTCAAAAACGCATAAACAATGGGAAGTTAGATTAACAAATGATCTCCCTCCTAATTAAAAATAATCCTTCTACTTAATAGGCATTTATTTCCAGAATCACAAATGAATGTCCTCGGTTTTTGATTCCGCTGTTTCCCAAAAGGATTATGAGATCATATAGCTGTTAATGGTTCGGACAGTTGCCTATAGGCAGCCAGTCAATTAAACTGTGGAATGTAGCTACCAGAAGTTAACACTTGACAGCAATCACTCTAATCCCATCAATGTTCATAAAAATTCAATCATTTTAATTTTGCCAACACGTAAAACATACATATCTCTCTGTGCTGAGAGAGGGCATCATCTGCCTGACAAATTGTGTAAAAATTATTCTCATGAGTTGTAATTGTATGATTGAAGGTTTAACGAGACAGATACCTATTTGCTGTAATCTAAAACAATCTGCAGACAAAGTTGCTCTGTGTGTCTTTAACTTTATTTTCAGCACTTCCCAATAAATCTAAAGTGTATTGTAAAACAATAGTTGGAATTTGCCTCCTATCCCTTAGCATAACGTTTGGCTTCTTGAGACTACTAAGCTTCAATTTTGCTTCAACTTATATCTTTTCCACTGGGAGTTATCAGGGTTCCAAACAAGCAAACTGGGCACACAACCCACCCAACTATTAATCGCACAGAATCTTACTAGAATTCATAATGGCCCATCATATGAGGATCTTTCTGAAAAACATATTTAATTCCAGATTGTATGACTATGCCAAATCAAATTTCACTGCACATTGCACTGTAAATGTTGCTGTGTCTCTGTATCACTAAACTGTATCTGTATTTGTATCACTAGAAACATACTAGTTAGGCAGCTTCCATGTAAAGACAAACAAAGTCAATGTTTCAGGTGCAACACATTTCGTCAGACCTGGGAAAGGAAAAAAAAGAGTATTCAGTTGCAGAGAATGCAAGAACACAAGAACATAGGCACAGCAGTAGGGCACCTGGCCCCTCAAGATTGCCAAGCCATTCAATGTAATCTACACAATGCTTCTATTCCCCAATCAAACCAAAACGCATCTACCTCCATATTAAATCCTTATAATGGGCGAGCTTTTATAATGGAGTAGGGAACGCTAGAGATTCACTACCTCCGTGAGAAGAAATGTCTGCTTTTCTCAGTTAAAAATGACTAGCTCTGCATCCAGAAACCATGTCCCTTTGTTCGAAACTCTCCCACTAGTGAAAACATTGTGGCATCTATTTGTTGTATCTCCTCAGGATCTTATATGTTTCAATAAGATCGTCCACCATTCTAATAAACTCCAAAGAAAACAGACCCAACCTGTTTAATGTCTCTTGATAGGACAACCCACTAATCCCAAGAATTAAGGCACAAGGAACTGCAGATGCTTGAATCTTGCACAAAAAAAAAACAAAGTGCTGGAGAAACGCTGCAGGTCAATTGGCATTTGTAGAGGGAATGAACGGGTGACATTTTGGGTCAGGAGTCTGAAGGAGGGTCCCGAACTGAAAAGTAGCCTGTTCATTCCCCCACCACAGATGCTGCCTGAACTGTTGAGCACATATTTAGCCTGGTGAATCTCCTTTGGACTGCCTCCAATGCTACTACTGTATATTGTGTGGCTACCAAAACTGTGCACAGAGCATGGGGAAGGGATAGAACACGGAATAGCTCTGGCATGGTGAGGTCAAATTGGTTTATGTGACGGAAACAGATTATGTTTCTTTGTCTGTGTTGTGTGTTCCTAGTAGTGGGCCTCTGAGACATGAACAATGGGCCAGGCTATACTGAGAAAACTGCGGCAAAACCATGGATTCATGACAGGCATAACTGGTGAGATCAGATACAAACAGAAAGAAAGAATGAGTTAGCCAAAGTAGGGGAATTCAATATCGAGTCTAGAAACCAGAAAAACCTGCACAATCTGGAGAACGACTTTCAGCATCTCAGATTTTATTTCAGATTTTCAGCAGCTACAGTTGTTTTTTAATGACATTTCGTGTGTGCCTGCCTTACATACAAACTGAGTTGTGGTGAAGGTTTCTAGTTCTGGGAGTGTTGGACGTCTCCAAGAAGGAATTTCAATGTGTATTCATTGACTGGTTTTGGAATTATGTGTTTTATTGGAGACCCACGATGACACCTGGTTATTGACTCCCCTGGCCATTCCTGCTTTCGGCCAATGCCACATCAGCCTATTGCAAATGGAAAGACTAGAAGAACTTTGTAGAAAGAGGATATAATCAGTTATCGTGGCTGGGTAAATCCTTTGAATTTATAGGCATAAATTCTAGCAAGAGAGCAGCCTCAGTTTCATATCAGGTTTAATAGGTGCAAAATGTAACGAGTTCATGACACATTCAATGATTGAATATCCACGTTATTTGAGGCTGGCCACTTTATCAGCTTTAATTTTCTAATTACATCTAGTGCAGTAACAGCAGATAAAGTTACAATAATTTAATTCAGTAATCTGTCTCTTCTTATTCTATTACAAACCCACTGACTCCCACAACTATCTAGACTACACTTCTTCCCACCCTGCTTCCTGCAAAGACTCCATCCCCTACTCCCAATTCCTCCGTCTTTGCCGCATCTGCGCCCAAGATGAGGCGCTCCATACCAGGACATTCGAGATGTCCTCATTCTTTAGGGAATGGGGGTTTCCCTCTCCCATCATAGACGAGGCCCTCATTTGTGTCTCCTCGGCACCCCGCAGCTCCACCCTTGCTCCCCCTCCCTCGAGTCGCAACAGAGACAGAGTTCCCCTAGTCCTTACCTTTCACCCCATCAACCATCGCACACAACACATAATCCGCCAAAATGTCCGCCACCTCCAACGAGATCCCACCACTAGCCACATTTTCCCATCTCCACCTCTATCCGCCTTCCACAGAGACTGTTCCTCCGCAACTCCCTGGTTAAATCATCCCTTCCCACCCAAACCACCCCCTCCCCAGGTACCTTCCCCTGCAACCGCAGATACAACACCTGTTCCTATACCTCCTCCCTCGACTCTGTCCAGGGACTCCAACAGTCCTTTCAAGTTAGGCAGAGGTTCACTTGCACCTCCTCCAAACTTATCTACTGTATCCGTTGTTCAAGATGTGGACTCTTATACATCGGCGAGACTAAACGTGAACTGGGTGATCGTTTCGTTGAACACCTTCACTCAGTCTGCCTAAACCTACCTGATCTCCCAGTTGCTAAATACTTTAATTCTCCTTCCCATTCCCACAAAGACCTTTCTGTCCTTGGTCTCCTCCATTGTCAGAGTGAGGCTAAATGCAAATTGGAGACACAGAGGTTCACCTGCACCTCCTCCAACCTCATCTATTGCATCCGCTGCTCTAGATGTCAACAAAATATTTTCTTACACTCATATTTCGCTTGGTCAGTTTACAGCCCAGTGGTATGAATATTGATTTCTCTAACTTCAGGCAGCCCCGGCATTCCCTCTCTCTCTATTCCTTCCCCATCCAAGTCGCACTAGTTGCTCATTTTCACTTAACAAACAGCTAACAATGGCCTGTTTCCTTTATCATCGTTACTTTTTTGCATATCTTTCATTCTTTTTCTTTATCTCACTACATCATCGCCTATATCTCTCATTCCCCTTATCCCCAACCAGTCTGAAGAAGGGTCTCAACCCGAAATGTCATCCACTCCTTCTCTCCAGAGATGCTGCCTGTCCCGCTGAGTTACTCCAGCTTTTTGTGTCTAACTTCTTATGCAAGACCAGATGAAGACCAACCAAGTTGAGAAAACAATCAGACAGTTCTAATAAATTATTCAGTTTGTTTCTCTGAAAGAAAATCTGAAGCACCAGTTCCGCAACCAATCCACTAGTGCGGTGATTTCCCTCCATTTTCCTCCATACTTCTCCCTTGATATTCCCTTATTCGGGCGGTGAATCCAGAAAAAAAAGCTTCAAAATGAAGCTAAAATTGTGCCATTGTTTGGGATGTAGTGGACCGACCACATTGAGCTAGATTCAACTTGCAGATTGGATTCACTGCTTTTATCTGAAGATAGACAAGTTGACACCATCTCCCCACCTCCCACCCCCCACAATTCCACCACTGTCCCAGACCTGAGAAGCATTCGTGAGGCATAGCAAGGCACCAGCAGTGAATTGATGCCACGTAATATATCTTCTGGAATACCCAATGCCTTTTGCAGATGGCAAGCCACACAGTGGAACCCACAATTCTGCCAAAGACTGAAGCCCATTTAACAGTAAGATTAATCCAAATTAATCCAATGAAACTACGAACCCTCGTTCAAATCAATGCGGTTGCCAATTATGTACCATCCCTGAGTGGTACTGGATTAATGACGGATTCCACAGTGTAATACTGGAGAATCCCAGTATGATTAAGCTCCATCAACGGATTCTAAAGTGTAGTCAAGCAATGGAGAGGAGTGGCACATATGACATTCCTTCTCATTCAGCATGTCCTGGGGGTCTCACAGCAAATCCGTATGTCTGAAACTTACTTCACTGGAAGTGGTTGGAACTAACAGGTTTCAAGGAACCTTCAAGCAACAACAAGTTTCATTCAGCCTGTTTAAGTGTAATCATGGGTGGTGGGGAGGTGGGAGTGAAGGTTTGTAGGTTGTTCTCCTGGATGTATGAATATTTTCATGTGATATGGCTGAAATTTCTCCTGTCAACTCTAATAATAAAATAGCTATGCCATATCCACCCTGTGTAAGCTAGGTTATTACCCAGCTATGCTTACAGATAAAATGATCCAAAAGGAAAAGCATCAGCAAAAATGGAATACAGCTAAAACAGTCATTAACACAACCGACAACTGTATTTACTGTTGAAATTGGTTGCGAAAGTATTACAATGTTTCTTCCAAAGGTTAGAACAGATAATAATGACAACATATAGTTTCATGGCAGAAGGATTATTTGCAAATGTAAAATCTTCCCAAGTTTCATTGCCAGATTACTGCCCAGACAGATAAATTAACAATTACCCCCATTTTCTCTGAACTTAAACTTTGTACTTTGTCTCCATTTCAAAAGTCCTCTATTCTATCTCTGTAAGACTGACCACCTCCCACCTCAGTCAATTTATCTGCTAATACCATCATCCAACTCTAATTTTGATTATTTGAATCATTTTTCAGTGTCTTCCTCCCCTTCGCACTTCATAAACTTCATCTCATTTAAAGAATATCCTGTCATGCACCAAATCTGTCTCATGAGTTTGGTCCTCTGGTTCCCCAAAATCTTTAATATAAAATTGTGGTGATATAATGCATTAACTTTTTCCCTCAATTTAATCTCCTCCAACCTTGATAAATATTAGACAAAGGTGATCTACACAAAATAATTAAATGAATATTCTATTGCAAACCCATTGTTTCTCGCACCACAGATGCTGACAGGTCTGATGAGTGTTTCCATATGTTTATAATATATTGACATTTTTGGTTAATTATAAAACGTATCCATCTAGAGGGGACAATTCCAGCTTTGCCTAGTTGGCAGATTCCAGTCAGACAAATCACTAAAAGTCACCAATGGGGCTCATCTGCCTTTGTCCCACACTGACCCCAAGAGCAATGATTTTAACACAAACTTCCACCAGGGTCCTAGAGGGAACATTAAGAAAAAGATAAGTTCCAGTGTTGGCATGCAGTCTAACTGTTCATTAAATCATAAACTTGTGGATAGAAGGAAGCTCAGCTTCTGTTAGACAATGTACAGACAATTTTAGAACTGGTTAACAACAACTTCAAAAAACGACTGAAAAGATGAGAATTCTGCCTTCTTCACATTTGTAAATGTGGTAGTTAAGCAATATCACACTTGGATTACAGAGAACAGGAACAAGTGAAAAAAGTAGTGTGTATTTCACAGTCAGGCATGGGTTTATTAAAATTGTGTTAGAATATGTTGGACTTAGATGTAGGAGAATTAGATGTGGTGTTACAAATCTTTAATTTAACTTAGACAAGGTTGTAATTGTACGTACTTGGAAGGGTTCCTGGTAATATAGAATGGTGGAATGATAATTCATTGAGTTTATAGTGTAGTCAATTACTTTAGTATTTGCTTAACGCTTTGATGAGCGAATTAATTTACAACTGTGAATAAAACTATGCTGCATGCGAAGCTAGTGAAGTGATGGAAAGTAAATCATCTCATTCTGAGATGGATGGATGCATGAGTTCCCTGACCCTGGCATCATGCTCCTGGGTAATTTGCTTCTCTGTTGAGCTGGAAGCTTGGTTTTCAACACCCACTCGTCTCATGTTTATTTGATTTATTAATTTTCAATGTCAGGGAATAGATTTGAATTGTTTGGGACTGGATTATGTTGGGAGACCAGTGGAAGGGGTTAATTACAAACAGAATATTTACACAGCACAACTGAATTCTATTGTAGGCTAATTAAGTGTACTAATTTCACTGGACAGAAACAACCTATGTGACTATGTGGAAATATCTATAATCAGAACCCATCAGTCATGCTTTGTAGTTTCCAGGATACTAACTAACTAAATAAAGACAAGTTAAATTCTATTCATCCAGCAGGGATGAGTAGCAGCAAAACCTGGCTTATGTTCCCTTTCATTCAAGGGCAGTTGTGGTATCTAAACTGCTGTGCAGGCTGAGCATAATTAACTCAGCAAAAAAACAAGCATTATATCTGAGGCCTTTATGATTCTTTACTGCACAAACTAGACCCTTCTCAATGAATTGTGTGAAAGGTTCCTAAATTAAAATTAATACTTCACATTAGTCGATACTGTATATAATTCAGATCTCAAAATAGCAACAACTGCTCAGAAACAAACCATTTCAGCAGTGAAAGTTGTCTGTTCAATTGTTACCTAATGTACCTATAGGATATTGTCACTGTGCTCATCTAGTTAATGTCAACGCTAGTTTTGTAAAGAAATATGTTATTTCAAAGATATACAGTGCATTCAGAAAGTATTCAGACCCTTCACTTTTTCCACATTTTGCTACATTACAGCCTTATTTTAAAATGGATTAAATTCATTTTTTTCATCATCAATCTACAGACAATACCCCATAATAAAAAAGCAAAAATAGGTGTTTAGAAATTTTTGTAAAGTAATTAAAAAGAAATAACTGAAATATCACATTTACATAAGTATTCAGACCCTTTGCTATGCCACTCAAAATTGAACTTATGTTCATCCTGTTTCCATTGATTATTCTTGAGATGTTTCTACAACTTGATTGGAGTCCACCAGTGGTAAATTAAATTGATTGTACATGATTTGGAAAGGCACACTCCAGTCTATATAAGGTCCCACAGTTGACAGTGCATGTCAGAGCAAAAACCAAGCCATGAAGATGAAGGAATTGTCCATAGACCTCCGAGACAGGATTGTGTCGAGACACAGATCTGGGGAAGGGTATAAAACAATTTCTGCAGTGTTGCAGGTCCCCAAGAGCACAGTGGCCTCCGTCATTCTCAAATGAAAGAACTTTGGAACCACTAGGACTCTTCACAGAGCTGGCCGCCCGGCCATACTGAGCAATCGGGGGAGAAGGGCCTTGGCCAGGGAGGTGACCAAGAACCCGATGGTCACTGACAGAGTTTCAGAGATCTGGGAAGATGGGAGAACTTTCCGGAAGGACAACTATATCTGCAGCGCTCCACCAATCAGGCCTTTATGGTAGAGTGGCCAGACGGAAGCCACTCCTCAGTAAAAGGCATATGACAGCCCACTTGGAGTTTGCCAAAAGGCACCTAAAGGACTCTCAGACAATGAGAAACAAGATTCTCTGGTCTGATGAAACCAAGATTGAACTCTTTGGCCTGAATGTCAAGCGGCACCGCTCATCATCTGGCCAATACCATACCTACGGTGAAGCATGGTGGTGTACGTAGTACGTAGCCAGTCGCAGAATGCCTGGAGGGATTTTTTTCTGTCCGGAGCACCATTAAGGAGGGAAACAATTTCATGCGGTTTCCAAGGAATGTACACTTCTATGATATTGGGTGCTGCTGCACCTCCACCGGGCGGAACTACCCCGGCTCTTGGATTGGGCACACACGCTTCCGTGCTCACCGCAGCGGCCCTCCTACTCGTCGCGGCGTAGGCCCCGCAGGCTCATCTCTCCGACGCACCGCTCCTCAATCCTGACCTGGTCATGTACACTGATGGCAGTTCCTCCCTGGATGAGCGCGGTCAGCATCTCTCTGGCTATGCAGTAGTTACTGACAATAAACGCCTTTTAGAATCTGGGGCTTTTGATCTACCTGTGTCTGCCCAAAAGGCCGAACTTTATGCCCTGATTCGGGCTTGTATTATGGGGGAGGGATTAAGCATTAACATATATACGGACTCTCGATACGCTTTTGGCGTGGTGCACGACTTTGGCCAACTGTGGGGATGTTTTTCAGCGGCAGGAACTGGGTCACTAGTCAGGATCGAGGGAAAATGAATGGAGCAAAGTACAGAGAGATCCTTGATGAAAACCTGCTCCAGAGCGTTCTGGACCTCGGACTGGGGTGAGGTTCACCTTCCAACAGAACAACAACCCTAAGCATACAGCCAAGACAACGCAGGAGAGGTTTCGTGACAGGTCTGTGAATGTCCTTGAGTGGTCCAGCCAGAGCCCGGACTTGAACCCGATCAAACATCTCTGGAGGGACCTGAAAATAGCTGTGCATCGACGCTCCCCATCCTACTTGACAGAGCTTGAGAGGATCTGCAGAGAAAAATGGGAGAAATTACCCAAATACAGGTGTGCCAAGCTTGTAGCGTCATACTCAAGAAGACTTGAGGCTGTAATCGCTGTCAAAGGTGCCTCAACAAAGTACTGAGTTAAGGGTCTGAATACTTATGTAAATGTGATATTTCAGTTATTTCTTTTTAATTACTTTGGAAAAATTTTAAAACACCTGTTTTCACTTTTTTTATTGTAAGGTATTGTGTGTTGATTGATGATAAAAAAAATGTTTTTAATCCTTTTTAAAATAAGACTGTAACGTAGCAAAATGTGGAAAAAGTGAAGGGGTCTGAATACTTTCTGAATGCACTGTACATTTGCCTCTAATATATTGCAACCTTGTCAGATATGGAATTAGAGAAAATACATTTGAGTGAAGAGCACATTTTTGCCTCCCCAATGCTGTTGTGTCCTTTCATATCTATCCACTATTGTTCTCTCTTCTGATGTTCTCCTGTTACAGATACTCTCTGGCCCCAGTGTTCTGGAATGAGATCGATATGTTAGTGTGTTTTATGTCTCTCTGTGACTAACATTTCTTCATATCTCCAGAGTTTTCTTAGCTTGAGTGGATTGTGCACAAGGGAGGTCTGTCAACATCATACACATGAATATAGTTTACTCTGACCTGGAGGCATTCTCTTCCCATGTACATAGTATCATATGTATTGACAACAACACCAAAATGGACTAAATCCTGTGGAGATTGTTAGTAATACAGTCACCTGTAGTCAAACAGTTCCATTTTAGGAGGAACAACAGCTGTTTTGTCTCTGTTGGAATGGATATTGTGCGTCTCTGTTGTCCCTGAGAGGATTCGATACCTCCTATTGATTTCAGTCCAACATTATTACACTATTGTATTGAGCTGCCAACTTAATGTAAACCGTGATGCTCTAACAAGCAGATGAGTGGCAACTCCGTGACTGGCAGAGATTGGCAATCATTGCTACCTTCAAAGTAGGAGTTCAGATTAACTCATGATAGACCAAATCATCCAGAAGTCTTTAACTTTATTATGCCTGTTTTCTTTTCACTTTGTCGATATATATAGTACATGGAGTTCACAATATACAACACTGCATCTGGAGGGTTATCTTTTTTATTACTCTACTCCGTAGTTTACCTAATGCCTTTACTGCAAATTATATTCCAAACACCTGTTCTGAGTTTCTTTGTGAATCTAATATCCTGGAGAGTTAGCAGAAAAGTTAAATGCTCCTAACATTGGCTTCAAATGCCAGAATGTAAATTAAGAAATCACTCATTTGGGAAATACCACTTTTCCATCTATTATTTTTAGTAGATTGAGTATCAAGAGTGCTCAAGTTCTTTATGTCTCCCCCTAACAAGCAAGGCTGTGCTTCAGCAAAGCACAGTTGCAATGTTTATTGAAAGATATTACTATAGAGTGCACATGGCAAACACACGGGACGGTGATTAATGTGGTTTTACTCAGCGCCTATGGCATGTCATAGCTGACCTGGACATATTTGACGGGACAGCACAGAGGCAGCTTCAGCCTGCAACTGTTCCATGTTGCTGTTTCTGAACTGGGAGCACATTGTGGGCAGGCAGCATGGTACATTTCACTGTGTGTCATATTCCCCAGAACCTGAGGAAACTAACACTAAGCCAGCCTACCACCACTGTGAATTAAAATCACAAGTAGCTAGATATCCGAATGACTTCATTAATACATTTCATTTTTTAATTGAAATATCATCTTTCACTTGAGAATCATTTTAGGCAATGTCCTCCATGGACCACAGGGGAAAATAATTCAGCTGTTTTAAAGGGTATTCTGTAGTTAACAGGTAATCAATAAAATCACCTCAGCCATATTACACATGACTGAAGTGAGAGAAATGGACATCACATGTTCTGAAAAATTGAAAGAATCTCCCAGCCAGCAATGTGACCCTCCACAGAATAGAAAGAGGTTGTTGCTGGGAACAAAATTTAAATTACTGCTTCAGCTGTACACAAGAACCATACTCATCCAAACTCAAGCAATCACTTAACCCCAGCTTTGAATCCATAAAACTCCATCACAAGTTCAGATTAAAATCCTTGATTGTCATGTTATTTTCACCCAAAGCATGAAAGAAGGTTATCTTGGAATTAAACACAGCCATTTCCACAAGGAAATTGAGTGGTTTTTCCCACTGAGCTCAGATGCAAAAGTCAACTGACCTAAATGATCCTGTCTGCATCTTTAATGATCTTTTTTTCTTATTTTTAAATCTTGTCAAAGCAAAGAAATATAATTTGTGAAAACTTACAAGCACACCAATACGTGCAAAGGGAATCTGCGACACTGAGTGCACAAACACTTAGAATATTTTAAATGATGTTTCTATCCTTCAAATGTGGATTTATTAAATGCACAAACTGCTCTCTCATTTTATGAGCAATTGTATTCAACTAATGACATGATCCTTTGTTCTTCAAGAAATGCAATGAAGCACATACCCATATCACACAATGGAGGAAATATTGATGAGAAATTCTATTGTACAAGGCTGTTGCTTCAGCATTATGCAACTAATGAATAATTTCTTCCCCAAATTGAAGCATGAGAAGGACTAATTGAGGGGTGTTTTACATCTTGACAGGGGAAAAAAACAGGAACTTTTTTGTGTATGAGTAAACTTTAAACTGCTGATGTAATTTCACCATTGAGCTACATGGGAATGATACCAATGTCTGTGCAAAGGACTTTTTGGATTATTGTTGGAAATTTGATTCATGTGGATCCTAAGAGTGCACACCCTGTACTGTACCTACACTTAACCACTCCACTGATCTTGCTCCTGTCTCCTTATCTGGTTGCTGCCCAAGTTGCAGCTCGTGATCTAGTATTTACCTGACTGCCAGGCTCTAATCTCCCAATCTGTTTCTCCAACCTTGAAGTTCCAGCCCTTACCTGCTGAGTAACAGTCCTCCTAACTCCTTGATTGCCTGAGATCAGGGCCCTGAATTGGACGTTCGTGTTGGGTATGAGAACTCCGGAATATAACTGTGAAGATGTACATATGAGGGCCAGTGGACTTTTAGTAACATTTAGAAATATTCTCAATGCACTGTTGTGCCAGAGATTGTAACAATATAGTTTGGTCAATTCATAAAGCTATCCTTGTTATTTTACTTATTGAGCAGTTATGCAAAAGGATTTGCCTCCTAAGGGAGGTGTAGGGCAGTAATGAAAAGCAAAGTTAATAGAGAATATGATTCTCTATTTGGATGACCAAGTTAGCGAGCTTAAGAAATACAACTGAATTCAAATATTTGTCCTATACACAGAACAGATAGAAACGTTCCCGAGGGTGAATAATATAATATCAAATCCCTAGATGAGCATACAGTACAGAGAAATGTGACCATATTTACTGAGAATACAAACTTGACACGAGTTGGTGAGGCCAGGCACATACAAGACTTCAATGGGACAATTAGTGCTGCAAACCACAGACAAGATCTCTTTCAAGGTCATTGCAAACACTTTGAGAGAGCATTTTAACAAAGAGTTCAAATCTTGGTACATCCAGTTTAGAGACCAGAGGAAAAAACAAAAAGAACAACTACCCATGTCATTGGATATTTCTAATGCGGAGATGAACGGATTCTTGATTAGTAAGGGTGTCAAGGGTTATGGGAAGAAGGCAGGAGAATGGGATTGAGAGGGAAAGATCAGCCATGATTGAATGGTGGAATAGACACAATGGGCTGAATGGCCTAATTCTGGCCCTATGACTTATGAAAATGAACTTGTGCAGAAATGCAGAGTGACATCGTTTTCTTTCAGTAAAATCACATGAACATTACAACTGGTGGGAGGACAAACTAGGAGGTCATATGAGTGCACAAGGCATGGAGGATTCAAGTTATGTGCAAAAGACAGGAAACCTTCTCATGGATATTCTGGAAACTAAGTCTTAGAACAATTGTCAAGATAACCTGGCAAAGGGTAGAACACATGGCAGAGTGTACAGGTACCTGAAGAAACTAATCAGGTAAACCTGATACAGAATGGGAGTGCAGGTATGGAACAGCCCAGCTGGGCAACTGCAAACACAGTCAAATCAGAAAACAAGGAAATGGAAACAAAAACAGATTGCGTAACACAAGAAACTGCAGATGCTGGAATCTTGAACAAAACACAAATTGCTGGAGTTACTCATTGTGTCAGGCAGCATCTGTGGAGGGAATGCTGCCAACGTTTCGGGGCGGCTCTTTCTTCAGACAGATTATGTGACATTGCATAACCAAAGGGAATGATGTAATGGTATACATATATATATATATATATATATATATATACAACCACAATAGTGATTGGTAAAGCAACAGTATCCTTACAGTAAGTTGGTCGGCCATAAGCCAGGACGTGCTTTGGAAATACCTCTACCACTTTCTATTGAGGTAGAGCTAAATGTTTGCAGGTACCTACATGGAACACACTCATCAAGTTACAGGAAGACAAACCTTTGGGATGATTACAATTATTTTCTATTTATGGGCCAGAAACATGCAGTAGAATCTTGTGCAGACTCGATGGGCTGAATGGCCTGATTCTGCCCCTATGTCTTATGAATCAGTTTGGATAGGGGGGGGGGGGGGGGGCAAGGAGGAAAATTAGGTGAGTTTGTCAGAATACAAGATAAAAATAGGTTTAAGTGGAAAGGGATTTGATAGTCAACACAAACATGGTGGCTGAAGAGCCTGTTTCAATATAATGATTCTACTCCAGGTCTGATATCAGATCTGATACCAATCTCCTATGTTCTGCCAACATCAGGGGATGGTACAGGTTCCTGGGTCAGGCCCACTTGAAGTCAAGTATCAGTCACTCCTCCCCTCCAGGATCTTGTGTGGCAGGGAGTCAGACTTGCCAAAGGATCAGAAACACTTCATGTTCCTGGGGTCATTGCTTGAACTTTAAGACGGGTTCAGAATTAGGCTCCAGTTATTTGTCTCAGCCTTTCAGAGCTGAGGGTCGAACTTTCCCTGGCAATGGATTCATTCTCCCAACTGGATTCAAGTATCATGGTTTAGATCAAAGATCCTGAAACATGTTCCAGGGTGCATTCCATCGGCTGAAACTATCTGTTCAGCTCCCTTCCAGGTGAGGAATCTTTTGGAGCTAAAAGGCATGCAGTGAAATTAAAACTCCCCAGCTTGTGGAGAACTTTATCTAGTGGGACCCTTGTTTAAATCCCCCCCCCCCATTCCCTGTTAAATTAATGCCTTGGCTCTTGGAGCTTTATGAGTAAGAAGGTGGATCTTTGAAATATTTTGTCAAGAATTTCATTCTTTCATGCCTTCATGCATTCTTTTTCCCTCAGATTTGTCTCTATGTAGCAAGATATGTCTTAACTCACTCGGCAAACCAACTACCTTTTGTACACAAGGTCCTGACTGAACCAGCAAAAAGAAAATTTCAAATAGCAGAGACCCTTCCCTTCGCTCTTCCCTCCTTCAGGAATTTATCCGTTAAGAAGCAGAGGGAGTTTACTCTAATGCGTAATGATTAATCATTGTTCATTAAAGGTACAAGGAAAAAACAGGAGAGACCCCAAAAGGATTCCAGTTTTGAACATTTCTAAAAGAAATTTGAAGCCAACATCGAGAGAGAATCAGCCTTCCTGACAACTCGGGCAATGTCCCTAATCAGCAAGAAATCCATCATTCAAACTTACCTTCCAGCCAGCTTTACATTTCTTTCAAATTTAACACCCAGAAAAGGATTCTGAATAAATACTAAGTTCTCCGCTCAATAGAATAAATAGTGAAGATCATTCATGTCTCACCTTACCATGTAAAAGGTAAAACTGGAAAATTCATAATTAAAAAGAAGCATTTTTAAGTACCTCACATGGAAAACATACTTCAGATTTCTGGATGGAGCTGCAAGAAAGGGTCAAGTAGATCTTGGGAACAGAGGAGATGATATTGTAAGAGCCAGAACTCGACTCCACGAGATTTCTTAGCCTTGCAGTTTTGGTGGGCACCACCCTAATACGTTTCACATTGACACTGGAAAGAGCAATGTTTAAATATAGAATCTACAAGGTGCCAAATAAGTGATGGCAAGTAACTTAAATATGATGCATCATATGGTGGTGCAGCAGTACGCGTGCAGCCTGTATGGAGTTGTACGTTCTCCCCATGGTCGCTTGGGTTTTCTCCGAGATCTTCGGTTTTCTCCCTCACTCCAAAGACCTACAGATATGAAGGTAAATTGGCTTGGTAAATGTAAAAATTGTCCCTAGTGTGTGTGGGATAGTCTTAATATGCGGG